>NC_073307.1:97775039-98085039 GCF_027595985.1 Sorex araneus
CGGGTCAAGGGGATTCAGGCTTCTGGAAAGGAGGAAGGGAGAAAACTGGGATGTCGGGGTGCCTGTGAGAATTCACCTCTCAAACGGGCATCAAGCGCCAAGACAGGCTCTTGCTTTTCTTCTATTTTCTTTCTTTCTTTTTTTTTTTTTGCTTTTTGGGTCACACCCGGCGATGCTCAGGGGTCCCCTGGGCTCTGCACTCAGGAATTATTCCTGGCGGTGCTCAGGGGACCCTATGGGAAGCTGGGAATTGGACCCCGGGGTCGGCCGTGTGCCAGGCAAACGCCCTCCCCGCTGTGCTATCGCTCCAGCGATAATGCAAACATCCTGGGACAAGCTGACTCTGTCCCCCAAGCACCTGCAGCTCCTTGCCCATTTGCTACCTGCAGACACCAAAGGGACGTTCAGAGCCCCAGCGCCCCCTGACGGCCGAGGAGGGAATAGCAGCTCTCGAGAGCGATTCCTGCCTCCTCGCTGGACCTGAACTTGGTCAGGAGGGACCCCAAGACTGACTCAAACGGAGACAGAACGGCCAGGGGTGCAGGTGGGGAGGGCGGACAGGAGCCAGCTTGGCAGGCCACGCCCCCTCCCCCCCTGTCGAAACCATTCCGTGTCCGTGCTACAAGGTACCCTGTGACCTCAGTGTTCAGGGAGAATATTCCTCGAAGGTCTCATGAGGCTTTTGATTTTTTTTTTTTGCTTTTTGGGTCACATCCGGTGATGCTCAGGGGTTACTCCTGGCTTTGCACTCAGGAATTACTCCTGGCAGTGCTTGGGGGACCATATGGGATGCCGGGGATTGAACCCAGGTCGGCCGCGTGCAAGGCAAACGCCCTACCTGTTGTGCTATCGCTCCGGCCCCCTAGGCTTTTGATTTTTTGGCGAATGTTCTGGTGTGCAGAGTGCACGCAGGGAACTGTCTCGGGGGGATGGAGCATCGGGCAAACCTAAGCCCCTCGAGGCCCGGAGCACTGGGGGGGGGGGCATAGTTCATACATTGAAACAGAAAACCTCACAAGGCGGGGCCCTAGCTCTGAGGGCCGGGCTGGCCATCTGCACATGAGAAGCTTGAGGCCAAAATGGGCAAAGGTGGCCGTGGCCTTGGGTGGGCCACAGCGAGGGCGGGGACATGCTTCCGAGGGCTGGCTGCAGCCCAGGGTGCATCAGAGCAGGAAGCAGGACCCTGAGCCCTGGGTGTGGGCCTCCGTCCCCCCGTCCCCCCACCGATGAGCAACTGTCCACACTTGGATAATGAGGGTCCGTCACTGCGGGTTCAGCAGTGGGACCGAAGCCGCCCCGCGTGGGGTGGGGGGTCTGGCCGGCCCCAGGGAGGGCTGCTGGGCCAGGGGCCGGGCCGTGGGGGACTCGCGTGCCTTCTGTTCTCTCCTTTGCCGGGAACTCCAGCGGCTCCGAAACAGGGCAGAGAGGATGAAGAAATGGCGCGATCAGCCCAGACGGGTGTCTGAAGGAAAGGCCTTGCTCGGAAAAGCGTTTATGCGAAGAAGCAAAAGTGGGCTGGAGAGATCATGCCCGGGGGGGAGGGGGGGGAGAGACCCTTCCTTGTCTTGCACGTGGCTGACCCCGGCTCAATTCCCGGCACAGCAGATATTCCCATGAGCGCTGCCGGGCGCCACCCCAGAGCACAGAGCCAGCCCTGAGCATCGCTAAGTGTGGTCCCAAATGACCCCCTCCACGCCACCCCCTCAAAAAGAAAAAAGAAAAAGAAACAAGAGGCGGGGGAGAGGCGAGGCGAGGCCGGCCGCAGGCGCCCATGCGGGCAGGGCCCTTCCCCGTGGGCATTTTGCCTCCTGCGTGGGACAGCTCAGCATCACACAATCCCCAACTTAACTGTGACTTGAAGAAACGCCAAACAATCGGATGATTCATCCACACCAATGTGTGAGAAGAGCGAGGAGAATTCTGGAATGAACGGGGAGCGAGGCAGGGCGTGTCAGGCTGCGCCATTCCCGAGTGACAAGGCCGCGGTATGTTCCGGGGGCCGGGGGGCCGCTCCGGGCCCAGCTCTGAGGCCTCAGCCGTCCCCACTGCGCACGTGAGCAGCGGCCTCCTCCCACCTAAGTTAAAAAGCTGATGGTGGCGTGCTGGAGAGAGAGAGATTGTGCAGGGGGGAGGGCGGAGGAGGGTGGGGGGGGCACTTGCCTGGCATGGCCCACCGGGGTGCAGCCCCAGGACCACATATGCTCCCCTGGGCACTGCTGGGAGCAATTCCAGAGCACAGAGGAAGGCCAGAGCATCACCGGGTGTGGCTCCAAAATCCGTATCCAAATCCAGATCCCAGAGGGGTGTGTACCAGGAACCCAGCTCGGGGCTCTGCCCCTCTGAGCTCTCCCAACCCCCCAAACACCCCATCACTTTCCTTACAGGGAGAAGCTGCTGCAGGCAGCAGGGGGTGGGGACGATGTAGATCTCTTATCTAGCTGCCACCTCCCCAGCCTGCAGCCGCCGTCCATCTTCCAAATGTCCATGGCCCGGCTCTTTCCTTCCCGCTGTGGCTCTGGCCGTGGGAGGGGTCGCCTGTGTTGCCTCAGTGAGTGTGCAGTGACAGCGGGGCTGAGCCCCGGGCCCACCCCTGCCAGCAAGAGCGAAAGCCAGCCCGGATAAAGCGCCTGCCTGCCCCTCTTCCTCCCTCCCCTGCCTCTCCTCTTGCTTCCTGCACAATTCCGAGAAGACGACGGTGAAGGCCGGCCGGACGCCGGAAGTAAAATCCTCCCCAGAAACCAGACTGGCCGCTGGGCTCCGCTTACCCACCCAGTAGCTGCGTCCGGGGCCCGAAACCTAAGCATTGGCAAGCATCCTCTGCCAGGGAAGGGGTTCGGCACATGCCCAAGCCCCCCGTGTGCCCCTCGGGCATATTGATCCCCGGAGCCGAAGGCCCCAGAACCGCATTGGCGCCAGGCTCTCGCCTCCTGCTCGCCCTAAAAGCAGGTCGTAAACTTCGTGGGGAGCTGGTGCCCTCCCCGTGTCAGTGAGAGAACACGCCTCTTCCCAGAGACCAAGGACCTGCAGGGGGCCCCCCCACCGCCCCCACCGCCCCAGCATCCGCCCTGCCTCTAGTGGGAAGGTTGGGGGCTGCCCTGGCTCTTCGGGCTTCTTTCGGGGGCACTTGAGGCCGCGCCCAGTGTGGCTGGGGGTGGCAGGGGGTGCCTGGGCTCAAGCTTGGGGCTCTCACCTGTGCTCCCCCTGCCAGCATCTCCTGGGCACAGCTGCTCGTCTGCAGAAGGCCCGAGAGTCGGTGGGGAGCTCGGGGCTGTCTCTGTGCGTCTCTGCGTGTCTCTGCGCATCTCTGCATGTCTCTGTGCGTCTCTGCAGGGGGATTCTAGGGCGGCGCCTCTCCTCACTGACATGGAGAAACAGCAGCGGGCAGAGGGGCTGACCGAGGGAGGGAAACTGTTCCCAATGCAGCACAGACACACGCGGGACGTGAGGTGCCCAGAACTGGCCCTGGGCATTGGGTGGCACTTCAGACCAGGGCGGGCAGGGCTGCGGGTTGCTGTGAGCCTGCACCCCACCCTCCTGGCCGGACCCACTCACTGGCTCTGGGAGATCCCTGGTCACCGCAGAGCGGGGCCAGCGCACTGGGGGACAGCGGGTCAGTTTGTTCCGGGGCCTGGCACCGTCCGGGGGGTCGGAGGGTATCAGGTGCGAACCGGGAGCTGAGAGGAGGGTGGCAGGTGGGCACCACTTGAGGGTTCTGGGGACCCGAGGGATACCACCTCGACTGCTTTCTTGGGTTGGGGGGACACACATGGTGCTCGGGGACCAACCTCAGCCACCCCCATGCAAGGTGGCTGCACCGCCCAATGACCGTCTCCTGGCCTGGCCTGGCCTCTGTCTTGACACCGCGGTGAAGAGCCATAGGGTCTCCAAGGTCTGCAGGGGGGTTGTGGCAGGGGGCACCGGCCAGCCCAGGAACAAGCCGGGGGAGGGGAGGTGTTCCCTCACCCCACTTGCAACGGGGAGACCGTCTGCAGACCCGTCCTTGGTCCCTGGCCGCCCAGGCACACTGGACAGAGACGGGGGACAGAGGCTGGAGCAGCCGCAGTGCTCACCGGGCACAGGGGGCTTGAGATCAGAATGGTGGGGGGCTGCCCAGGAAAGAAAGGGGGGCCGGGAGGGGCTCAGGGCTGGCCTGTGGGAGCCTCAGGTCCCCTCCTGGGCATCTAGGTGGGGTGAGCCAGGAGTACCCGCCACAGAACTGGGGGGTTGGGGGAGGGGAAGCCGGGTGCCTAAAGCTGTTGCACGACTGTGGGGGGCTCTGGCCTCCAGGGGGCGCCTCCGAGCCAGAAAAGGTTCCAGGCGCCTGCGGGGTTGGGCGGGGGGTTTCAGCCCCTTCCAGCCAAAGCGTCCCCAGGAGGGGGCGTGTGGGAGCTGGGGAGTCGAGGGGGGTCCCTGCAGGCCACTAGGGCGAATCCTGCTGCACCCCGCCCCCACCAACCCTGGGCTGCGCCCTGGAGCTACGGGGTGGTCCTGGGGGGGTGCGGGGGCGGGGCGTGCACTCAGCCCCCCACCGCCCGCCCAGCCCCCCACCCCCCGCACCCCTGGGGTGTGGTCGGCATTCCGGCGGCGGCGCCAGCGCAGGGCCCACGTCCCGGCACGAAGTGGACACGGAGTGGGCGCTGCCCAGCGGGGCCCTCCTCACCCCACACGGCTCCGAGGCCGGCCACGCCCCCCGGCAGCTCTGGAACATTCTTGCGGTCCTTAGCAAACAGAGCTTCCTTCTACAAAACCCCAGCCCCGAGTCCTCCTCCTGCTGTGAAGGGTTCCGGGTCGCCTCCCTGGGGTCCCGGTCAGGCACCCACAGCTGGCCAGGTGGGGTGGGGTCCTGGGAGGCTGGGCTGGCACTTTCGGCCCCGTCAGCCAATCAGGCACAGACACAGGGTGTGTGTGTGTGTGTGTGTGCGGGGGGGGGGGGGGGGGGTGTCCTCAGCCCCACCTTCTCCTTCCTGCAGCTTCTGAGCAAGTTGAGGGCCAGTAGGTGCGACGGTGCCCGCTGAGCTCTGGGCAGTTTCCTAAGGACTCCTGCAGGGCTACCCCAGCTCGGGGAACCTGGCCACCCACCTAATAACTGGGCGTTCCAGCTGACCTGGGAAGGAAAGAGAGCAAGGTCTAGCCAATGAGAAGAGCCGAATGCTGGGGTGCTCGCTGGGTTGGGTCCGCTGACTGATAATGGGTGTGATGTAATGGCCGGAGCAGGAGCAGCTGCTTTGGTCCATGAGGTAGAAACTTAAGTGTTAAGGGTATCAGGAGTCTGGGGAGTCTGGGTGATGTTGGACATCAACAAAATGCTGGTGTTGGTGATCTGACTGCTCACCGCTGGCCCAGTCATTCAATGTTATTTTGGGTTATTTTGGGGCTACACCTGGTGGTTACTCAGGGGTTACTCCTGGCGGCGCTCAGATTCTATGGCTCTGACCCCTGGCCTCATCATCCTTTGGAAGAAATAAAAATCTATCTTCTTTAGGGAGCAGCTACATTTAGGGGCTTGTATCTGCATCTGAAACTGCGCTGCCCTTTGGTCAGAGGCTAAGTGCTTGTCCAGGGAGGTCGCAGCGGGTGCCCCGAGTTTCACGACCTGTGGGCGGAATGACCGGGAAAGGCCGGGCCGGCTGAGGGCTTCCGGCAGGCCCTGCCCCAGAACGCTGCTCTTTCCCTCCGTGTCTTCATGTGGTCTCTTTCCCCGCAACCCCGTGTTCTGACCTCCCCTAATTGAATCAGGGCTTGGACGGGTTTCAAACCCGCGGCAAGGGGAGAAGCTGTTTGCAGATGAAGTTTTCCTTTCAGCCTCGATGGGAAGTCGAGACAATTTATGGCCGTTTGATGCCAGCCAGAAATCCACTTTGTGGAAGGGCCGGGGATCATCGAGAGGCCTCCAGAACATCGCAGAGTCATGGTGGGGTGGGGGTGGGGGTTTGTTGACTTTGATTTTAAAAAAAAAAGAAGAAAAGCAAGGCAGGGAGGTGGGGGTGGGTGGGGGAGTGCCTTGTTTTTCTGGCCCGGCTAAGATGTGGCATTTCCTGGTGAACAAACATTTAGGTTCCACTGGCTTCTCTGAAGCTGTGGGGAGTTTCCAAGGTCAGGGAACAATGGGGTTGGGGCAGAACTGGGGGGAAGGGTTGGGGGTGGGGATGGGGCTGGAGTCCCAGCCAAGACCTAAGAAAGGGCGACAAGGGGCTGGAGTGATAGCACAGCGGGGAGGGCGTTTGCCTTGCACGAGGCCGACCCGGGTTCGAATCCCAGCATCCCATATGGTCCCTTGAGCACCGCCAGGGATAATTCCTGAGTGCATGAGCCAGGAATGACTCCTGTGCATTGCCAGGTGTGACCCAAAAAGCAAAAAAAAAAAAAAAAAGGGGCAACAGGCTGGAGAAGCCGGGCAGCTGACCCCAGGGACTCGGCCGTGTGTCGCAGAGGGTGTGCCAGGGACACCCGGGGTGGGGGGAGTCCGGAGTCAGACCAGCCACACGTGGAAGAAGCAGAAAGTGGGTGAAGGCCAGGGCTAAGGTGACATTGACCCCAAGTGAATCCCCAGACGGTGCTCTGAGTTTCCACAACGGCTCCACGTGGGGATCAAACTCCTGTGAGACCCGAGGGGGCGGGGACGTTTTCTTCACGCTCCTCATCGTCCTGGTAGCATCCCTGCCGTCACCACCATTTTCCCTCTGGGAAGAGTCTCTGCCCCGGAACCAGCCATGCTCCTTTTTGGTTTGTTTTTGGGGTCACACCCAGCGATGCTCAGGGGTCCCTCCCGGGGAGGGAATTACTCCTGGCGAGGCTCAGAGCCTGGCAAGCTCCCCGTGGCGTATCCGATATGCCAAAAACAGTCACGATAGGTGACTCTGGCCCTGAAAGAGACTCCAATCGTTGGGAATGACGAGAAAGGAGAGGCTGCTGATATCTCAGGGCTGGGAGGAATAGAGACATTACTGGTGCCCTCTCCCGCTCCAGTAAATTGACGAACAATGGGATGACTGATACAGTGATGCTCAGGGGACCATATTAAATGCCAGGGGATCGAACCCAGGTTGGCCACATGCAAGGCAAGTGCCCTCTCCGCTGTGCTATCACTCCGGCCTTCTCAGGGTTTACTTCTGACTCTGCTCTCAGTGCTCATTCCTGGCACTGCTCTGGGGACCATCTGTGGTGCCAGGAATGGCATCGGGCAGGCTGCAGGCACAGGCCCCCGTGTTCTCTCTCTGGCCCCAGTTTCTTTCTTCATTTTGGATCACACCCGGCGATGCTCAGGGGTTACTCCTGGCTCTGCACTCAGGAATTACTCCTGGCGGTGCTCAGGGGACCCTATGGGATGCTGGGAATTGAACCTGGGTCGGCCGCGTGCAAGGCAAACGCCCTCCCCGCTGTGCTATCGCTCCAGCCCCTCCTGGGCCCAGACTGAAGCAATATTATTCCCCCACCCGAGCCCACCCACAGATCCGGCTCTGGAGCCTGACGAGTGAGGCCGTTTCCGTCCAGTCTCTTTAACTCGGGGTGTTTCCAAGCCCCCTGTGCTCTGTGTGTGTGTGTGTGTGTGTGTGTGTGTGTGTGTGTGTGTCCGCTCCCCCAGGCAGGTGTCTGTCCCCTGCTGCGAACACCCAGCGGTGTGTGCACGCACACCTCTTCGGTCTCTCTCCCCATCAGCCCCGAAAGGGAGTTCCTGGGTCACGTGAAAATCCAGCAATGTTTTGTTCCCAGACGGAACCGAGGCCTCCAGATGCAAAGCAGCTGCTTCAGCCTCACGGCTCCACCAGCTGTCACCTGACTCATCCATGATGGTTCCAGCAGGGGCAGCAGCGGGGAAACTGACGTAGGCGCTTCCCTCTTGGTCTGACGTCGGGGGCCAGGGGGAGCAACAGCAGACCCACATTCTGAAGGGCAGGTGCGTGTGTGAGCATGTGTCTGCACATGTGTAAGTATGTGCGACCATGTGTCTGCATGCATGTGTGCCTTGTCCGCATATGTGTATGCATGTGCATGTCTGCACACATGTGTGATCATGTGTCTCTGCATGTAAGCATGTGTCTACACATGTGTATGAGTGAGCATGTATGTGGACATGCATGTATGAGTGTATAAGCATGTGTGTGCAAGCATGTCTATACGTGTGTATGAGTGTGAGCATGTGTCTACACATGTGTGCACATGTTGACGCTTTCTCTCCCTCTTGCTCCTCTCTGTTCAGTCCAGGAGACCCGGGGGACTCTGGCACCCGGGAGCTGTGGCTGCCCAGCAGGGGGTTCTCTGGGGTGACCCCCCCCAGAGCTTTAAGGGGTCCAGAAGCCTGAAGAGCAGGGCAGGGGCCTCCCGGGGCCTGGGGTCCGACCCACAAGGTTCCCGTCTGGTCACGCTGGCAGGGACACAGCGGGGACCCTCCCTGCATGCCCCCATGAGTGGATGGGGGGGCCGAGGGAGGGGCTGCCGGGGCTTCAGGCCAGAGGTAGGACCCACCCCAGAGCTGGTGCGGCCGGTGGCCGGGGTCAGGGGCGGGAGCAGGAGAGAGTGCAGCTGAGAGGGCACCTGACTTCATCTCGGGGCGGCCCAGAGCCTCACCCCTGCAGGGCGGAGCAGGGAGAGTTGGGGGGCTCTGGGGGGCCTGAGCGGCGTGTGTCCTGGAGACTGGGGGTTCCAGACGCAGGAGCTGCCGTGGGGCGGGACGCCCCTCCCCTCCCCTCCCCTCCCCTCCTGGCAGCTGGGCATTGGTGGGCCTGTTCCTCTGGTCAGGGTCCCCGCCTGGGGGCCACGTGGGCCTCTCCTGCGGCATCAGCGCCTGCCACAGCTCCACCCCGTGCCAGAGATCCAACCCGGTACCCGATGTGTGCCAGGCACATCCCCTCCCGGCCCTGTGGACTGCTTCTGGAAACTTCCTGCAGGGCCCTGATCCAGCCCCGGGGCCCAGTGAGGCTGGCGCCTGCACCTACCTGTGCCTTGGGTGCCCTGACAACGCCCACGGGATTGGGGGCTTTCAGGCTCCCCACTTTGTTGTCCCACTCAGGGACTCGGGGCGGGGGCTGTGTTGGTCCCGGTCACTGTGGCTGGGCCTCTGGGGACTCTGGCTGTCAACCTCCTCTCCTCCGTCCCCTTCCTCGACCTGGGAAACGACAGCCGGGCCCTTGAGGAGCACTGGGTGGAGATTTGGGGAAGTGTTTTTTCCCCTTTTCGTGTCACACCCGGTGATGCTCAAGGATCACTCCTGGCAGTGCTCAGGGGACCATGTGGGATGCGGGGATGGAATCCGGGTGGGCCGCATGCAAGGCAAACTCCCTCCCCGCTGGACTATTGCTCAGCCCAGGGTGGGGGTTTTGGGGGAGCGGCAGGGTGGGGTGGGGTGGGGGCTGTGGCTCCTCAGGGATGCTGACACCCAGGGTCCTGCTTCTAGCAGCTTCCCCGGAGCCCGGGCCTGTCTGGGGACTGCCACAATACCTACCTCCGTGGCCCAGTTGCACACGTGGTTTCTGGCCGTGGGAGCACTCGGTGCCGGAGCCTGAGTCTGGGCCCCCGAGAGCTCACGCCGCCCCCCGGCCCTGGGCTCTGTTTGCTGAATTGATTTTTTTTCTTTGCTCTACTCCCAAAGCTGTGCTCAGGGGTTACTCCTGGTGGTGCTCGGGGAACCTACGGGGTGCCAGGGATCAAACCCGGGGTGGCGGGGTACAAGGCCGGCGCCTACTGTTATAATGTCTCCAGCCCGCAGGCCACTAAAGTGAACGGCAGGCAGGCCCGGGGCCCTGCTGGATGGACATCCGGGCCAGCACTGAAGGGACGGACTCTCAGCGCTGCCCAACGGGCAGGACGAAAGCCCTGTAAACACAAGACACAGGCCGTGGCCATGGCTTCCCGGGATCTGATGACTGTCCCCAGGGCCGCCCCTCCCTGCGCCTTTCCGAGAACTGGAGACACAAGCTTCAAAGTAATGCGGCTGCTGAAGCCAGTGCCAGGGCTTTGGTGTCTGCCCGGGGACACGGGGGCGGGGGGCAGCGGGAAGCCCAGGGGCTCCCTGGAGTCGGGCAGTCAAGGCCGGGGCCAGCCCAGAACCCACTGAGCCTGTGCCCGTCAGAACCGGGAGGTGGATTATCCACCAGGGACTGTGCTGGCCATGGCCGAGCTGAGAGAGACTCAGGCCGCGGTGTGGAGTCGGGGGGTGGGGTAGGGAAGGGGTGCTAAGGCCCAGCCTGGAGATGAGCCCGCCTTTCTCCCCCAGGAGGCGCCAGGCCGCTGACCAGCATGGACAAGGGGTGGGGCGGCTGCAGGGGTGCGGGCCCTACTGCCCAGTGGACACGGAGGACCCTGCTCGGGCTGCAGGGACAGGATGAGCCACCCCAACCCCCTGCCCCCTCTCTCTTTCTCCGGCTGAGGAGCAGATTGTCACCCTCAGAGGGGCCCTGGCTGACAGGATGCGGGGGGGGGGGGGGGCAGTCTGGGGCCACGCCTATTTCTTGGAACCGGTTTCCCGCACAGGACAAGCCAGCCTCCCCTCGGTCCCCAGCCCAACCCCCACCCCCCGCAGAGCCGCGCCCGGCCTCACCCTCGCTGTCGGGCTCTCGGTACGGAGCTGCCCAGAGAACAGGGGTCCTGAGCTGGCACCCGGGGCCCCAGGCTCAGCACGGGCTGGTGGGAACCTCAGAAAAGTGACAGGGGACCCCTCCCTCCAGAACCCCAAGTCCTGAAAGGCTGGACCTGGAGCTCCCCTTTAAGCTCTTTGCAGAGAAGGGGCCGAGAATTCCAATTTCCGATGTGTGTGTGTGTGTGTGGGGGGATCCTGACCTGGCTGTTAGTCCAGCAGAGCCCTGAGCTGGACATGGGGGCCAGGGGGGGAGAGGACAGGTGCCCTCCCCCCTTCAGACCGGGGCCAGTCAGGAGGCTGAAGGGAAGGGCTTCGTCCACCACAGAGAACTCCGACGCAGAGGGACTTCTTTATTATTTTTTTCATTTTGGGGTTCCTCCTGGCTCTGCACTCAAGGATCACTCCTGGTGGGGCTTGGGGGACCATACGGGATTCCGGGGATCAAACCTGGATCGGCGACATGCCAGGCAGACGCCGCCCTCCCCGCTGTCCTATCTCTCCGGCCCTCACTGCATTTATCATTCTCCTAAGCTTACCACGGGAGGGGGTGGCGTTTCCCCTTAGTGATTTCCCTGAGCCCCAAGTCCCCCCCAACTGTAACCCCTGGGGGAGGAGGGACGAGTGGGAAGTGTGTGGGGGCAGGGGTGCGGGCTGGGCCAGTGGCCTGGGTGTTGTTAATGCACACCCCCGGTGCTGGGGAGGTGGGCTTGCCTCCTCGTCCTTCCACCCCCCGGAGATGTCACAGAGGTGCTGGGGTATCACTGTCCGGGCCGGGACATCCACGCCCCAGGATTCTCGGGGTTCCTGCTGGCCGATTCGCTGAGACCTTCCTTCCCTGGGACGGAGCTTGGCCAAAGGGGCCTCCCTTTGGGCTCTGGGAGGGAGCGGAGCCCAGGGCCGATGGGACATCCCTGGCGGACACCTTGGTGGTGGTGTCCCAGCGGGTGACCGAGAGGCCGCTCACAGGTACATCTTCATGGCCTGGTGCGTGGTGGGGCAGTAGCGGGCGTGCAGCTGCGCCAGCAGCGCCCGGGACGAGGCGTCCAGCCGGCGGCCGTGGCTCTTCTTGTTCCACACGTGCACGGCGTAGGTGGCGCGCGTCAGCTGCTGCAGCTCCTCAGGGCGCACGTCCTCGAAGTAGCGCTGCCAGCTCTGCCAGGGCACGGGGTAGAAGGCCTCACAGGGCAGCGCGGTGACCCCGCGGCAGGCGCGGCGCTCCTGCAGGCTGCGGATGGCGCACCACTTCTTGAAGACGCGCGTGAGCAGCTGCGGGCCCTGGTGGCCCCACACCCAGCCATTGTAGTGCGCCACGAAGTCGCGCATGCACAGCGCCAGGAACTCGTGGCGCCGCTCGAAGGCCAGGAAGGCGCCGTTGAGCACGTAGCGGGACTGCGCGCCCAGCGCGTTGCTCAGGTTGCCCAGGCTGCGCAGCACGATGAAGTCCGTGTCCAGGTAGACGCCGCCGAACTTCCAGAGCAGCGCGATGCGCGACGCGTCCGAGAGCACGGGCAGCAGGTAGGGCTCCCAGCGCCGCTGCACCGCCGCGTACCAGGGCGCCAGCGGCGTACCCCGGAACAGCGCGTCCAGGTCCAGCGGCCGCAGCTGCACGTTGGGGAAGCAGCCGAGCAGCGACAGCCCCAGGTGCCGCGGCCGCGACGCGTTGCCCCGCGGCAGCCCCTTCATCAGCACCAGCACCTGCGAGTCGGGGTGGGCGCGCGCCGCCGACTCCACCGAGCACATGAACAGCGAGTGCGGGTCGGTGCGCTCCGACGTCTCCAGGAAGAAGATGTTCCCCGGCGAGGGCGCGCCCCCGGCCGCGCGCGCCGGCTCCAGGCGCGGGCAGGGCACGTCAGCGGGCAGGCTCTGGCCCCCGCCCCCGGGGTCCCCCGCCAGGTGCCAGTAGAGCAGGAGGGAAACCACGAAGGTGAACTTGAAGCTGACGAGGAGCAGCGTGCAGAGGCGCTGCCGCGACGCGCCCTGGAGCGGCCGCAGCAGGCACTCGGGGACCCTGGGCATGGTCCCGGCGGGTGAGGCCGGGGTCTCCGGCAGCAACCGGCTGGTCTGCAAGAGACAAGCAACCCCCGCGTTGGGAGAGAGGCCGCCGGTGGCCGTGCCCACCCTGATCACTGTGCTATTGTACAGTGGTTATTTATTTTTTATTTTTATTTTTTTGGCTTTTTGGGTCACACCCCGCGATGCACAGGGCTTAACTCCTGGCTCTGCACTCAGGAATTACTCCTGCAGTGCTCAAGGGGGACCATATGGGATGCTGGGAATCAAACCCAGGTCAGCTGCATGCAAGGCAAATGCCCTACCCTCTGTACTATTGCTCCAGCCCCTCTATTGTAAAGTTTAAAAAATTAATTTATTATTATTGATTTGGGGGCAACACCCGGCAATGCTCAGGGGTCACTCCTGGCCAGTTTGGGGGACCATATGGGATGCTGGGGATCAAGCCTGGGTCGGCCACATGCAAGGCAAACGCCCTACCCACTGTACTATGGCTCTGGCCCCTCCGACTTTATTTTGGCGGGTTGGCCACACCTGGCGGTACTCAGGGCTCACTCCTGGCTGTTTTGGAACCATATGGGATGCTGGGGATCGAGCCTGGGTCGGCCACATGCAAGGCAAACGCCCTACCCACTGTACTATGGCTCTGGCCCCTCCGACTTTATTATTTTGGGGGGTTGGCCACACCCGGCGGTACTCAGGGCTCACTCCTGGCTGTTTTGGGGGACCATTAGGGTGCCGGGGATCAAACCTGGGTTAGCCTTGTGCAAGGCAAACGACTTACCCTGCTGGACTATTGCTCAGGCCCTTCCAAGTTTATTATTTTGCTTTTGGGGGGGGGGGGCACACCGGCACTGCTCAGGGATGAGTCCTGGCAATCCTCTGGGGTGCTGGGATTGAACCCAGCTTGGCTGCATGCAAGGTAAACACCTTCTCCGGGCTCTCTGGCCCCAGGGTCCCAGTTTTGGGAGACAACCATGGGCGCCCCAAGGACTGGGCAGTGCCCAGCGGATAATGTGTGGCCACAGGCAGGTCTGAGCCTTCTCCCTCACCGCCAGCCTGGCAGCCCGGGCTCAGACACCACCCGCTCACGTCCTGGTTCCGGAGGCTGGGGTGGGGGGCAGCAGGCCCTGGGTTGTACTGGGGGCAGGTATGGCTGCTGGGTGTGAGGGGATGCCCTCTCCCCCCACCCCGCACACGAGCAGGTGCCGACGAGGGGGCAGAGAGGGGGGGGTCTGGAGCCTCAGGGAGCCTCAGTCCCCAGAGGAAGTCCACTGGGCCAGTCACAGGGAGCAAGGGGACAGGCGTGGGTGCTGTCCCCAGACAGAATCTGGCTAGATTGTGTGACCTGCTGGGATGCTCAGATTCCACCTCGGCCTGGGAAGCAGGCAGAGGCCTTGAGACAGTGCTCCGGGCTGCGGGGCTGGGCTCACTCCCTCACTGCCCGCTCTGAGGCCCTCACGCAGACCTTAGTGTGTGCCTGTTTTGGGCTCGCACCCAGGGGTGCTCAGGGCTGACTGCCAGCGGTGCTCAGGGGACCCCGTGCGGTGTCGGGGATTGAACCTGGGTTGGGAGCGTGCGAGGCTTCCCCACGTGCCTTCCCCACGGAGTCCCATCCTCCTGTGGGCCCCTCCCTCCATCCCACGGCACTGTTCTCCCCGGGTTGGAGGGTGGGCAACCCCGACAATGATGTCACTGCCTGGACACTGACCAGCCTGGGAGGCCCATGGCGACGGGGCCCCCGTCTCAGTGGCCGAGCCTCTCCACCAGCACCAAGACGGCCAGTCCGCGGACTTCCGGTGCCTGCGCAGCCATCTGCAAGCAAAGGCAAGACAGTGAGAAGCGCCCGGGCCCACTGCCCGCTGACCTGTCCGCGCGGGAGGCGCATCAAGGCCGTGGAAAGGGATTTAACCAACGCTGGAGGCACCCCCCGGCCTGCACGCCACTGCCTGAAACAGACAAACAGAGACCACGACGACGAGAGGTGGACGGAAATGAAGTCGAGGGGCTCCCGGGGAGGCAAGACGTGACCAGAAGGGACTTAGCCCCGGGTCCCTCCATCTCTCACCCCTTCCTTAACTCATTCATGCGGTGCCGTGCCCAGAGGGACACTTTCTTTGCTTGTTTGTTTGTTTTTTGCTTTTTGGGTCACACCCGGCGATGCACAGGGGTTACTCCTGGCTCATGCACTCAGGAATTACTCCTGGCGGTGCTCAGGGGACCATATGGGATGCTGGGAATTGAACCCGGGTCAGCCGCGTGCAAGGCAAATGCCCTACCCGCTGTGCTATCGCTCCAGCCCCCAGAGGGACACTTTCAAAACAGAACTCAGGCCAGAGAGACAGTCCAGTGGGGAAGGCGCTCGTCTTGCACACAGCTGCCCCGGATTCAATTCCCAGCATCCCATATGGTGCTCCCTGAGCACGGCCAGGAGTGATCCCGGAGCACAGAAGCCAGGAGTCAGCCCTGAGCCAGTCTCCCTGCAAATAACCCATAATAAGTGCAAGTCAGGAGTCAGGATATAGCGCAGCTGCCCCGGCCAGGAGGGCTCAGTCCCCGGGTCCGACTGTGCCTGGGCATTGCCAGGCACAGTCCTGGAGTGTCCCAGCACCCCCAGGGCGGCCTGGGCACCCCAACCCGCAGGGCACAGGAAACCGCAGCCTTCTCTTGAACCAATGGTCTGACTGGCTGAGAACTGCCGGGAGTGGCCCCTGGGCCCTGGAAGCACCTCCTGGACTCCCCCCAAATGCCCCATGAGCCAAATCCCAGACCCTCGCGTCACCCCACCAGCCCCACGTCACAGTTTAGTCTCTGCCGCCCTGACCATCTCGACCCCTCTCACTTCAGCCCGCAATGCCGCTGGGGACCCTCCATCTGCAGGTGCTCCCCCGGCTCAGCCCCCCATTCCTGCTCAGAACTCTTCTTTGGCTGGGGGCACTGGGGGGTCTACAGGCAGGAGCCCCAGGTCCAGCCTTTGGCACTGCCCGGTTCCCCCAAGCACTGCGGGAACAAGCCCCGAGCACGAAGTGCAACGCCAGACTCCCCCACGCTCCCCAGATCTCTTCTGCTGGGTCCCCCTAAAATGGCGTCTCCCCAACCCTGCGGAGTCTGACCTGCCTCTCCAAGCAGAGCACCCCGTCTCACACGTTGTGCGCTTTGGCACGGTTTGCCGCCGTGACGTCTTTGGCACGTAATCCCCGGGCAATTTTTTGTGCATGCTCTGCCAGGTGTCAAGGATGGTGCAGGATACTGGTAATGCGGCCGGTCAACAGCGGGCGAGGGGGTCAGCAGATGGACCAGGGTGTGGGGGGAAGGAGCCACACGAGTAGCTCTGATGAGCAGATCAGTGGATGACCGGTCAGTGAATGAATGAATGAATGGGTGGAAGGAGGAGTGAATGAGTGAATAGATGGGGGGGAGGGGTAAATGGATGGATGGATGGGGGAGGGGTGAATAAATGGATGGGGGAGGGGTGAATAAATGGATGGATGGGGAGGGGTGAATAAATGGGTGGATGGGGGAGGGGTGAATAAATGGATGGATGGGGAGGGGTGAGTAAATGGATGGGGAGGGGTGAATAAATGGATGGATGGGGGAGGGATGAATAAATGGATGGGGAGGGGTGAATAAATGGATGGATGGGGGAGGGGTGAATAAATGGATGGATGGATGGGGAGGGGTGAATATATGGATGGATGGGGGAGGGGCAAATAAATGGATGGGGGAGGAATGAATAAATTAATGAATGGATGGGGGAGGGGTGGATGGGTAGATGGGGGAGGGGTGAATGGATGGATGGGTGAAAGGAAGGAAGGAGGGGTGAATGGAAGGAAGGAGGGGTGGATGGATGGATGGATGGAAGGGGTGAATGACTCAGCAGTGGGAGGAAATGGGCTGGATGAGCTGCCTGGGACCCTCAGAGCCCCCGACAGTGAGACAGTGACAGTCGGGAGCGCCATCCCCAACTCCCCCGGGGAGCGGCTATTTTGGTCCTGAGGATGTTTCACCCAGTAGGAACCTGGGGCTGCCAGCTGGAGCGGCCCCGGGGTGCTGGGAGGTCTGGCTCTGGGGGAGGGGGTCCCACTGGCATCCAGGCTGCGGGGCGGCCCCAGCAAGCAGGGCCGTATTTGGTGCCCGCGCCCCGGACTCAGGAATACGACTGTGTATGGAGCCAGCCTGGCCCCAGCCCAGGGCCCCGTGACTCAGGCCCCAAACATGCCCGCGCCACCCCCCACGGCCTCGCGCAGCTGCTCCCGCGTCAGGGGACCGGGCATGGCGTGGCCGCCTCTCTGCCCCCCACTTCCAGCCCGTGCCCAGAGACATTTCAGGTCCACACACCACCTCCTGACCCCCTCTCCGGGCCTCCAGGACCTTGGGGTGCCTGGACAGAGGGAGAAAGGCCCCTCCCCTGCTGGCCCCTGCCGCCCCGGACATGTCCCTGCCCACAGCAGGGGCGCTGCCTCTGCCCCCACCGGCTCACATGCCCCGCGGGGCAGCAGGGATGGATGGACCCAGGCCGGGCACCCGCCCTGCGGCTCCCAGAGTCCCTGCGGGTCCTGCAGGGGAGAAAAACCGGGGTTCAGCAGGCGATACAGCACCTGCACCCGGCCAGACCCATCACCCCCTGTGGTGCCTGAGCTCCTGAGCACTGAGCCAGGAGTCAGCCCTGAGCACTGCCATGTAGGAGCCAAAAATAAACACAGGAGGTTCTGCTGAGGCCCCCCCCAGGGTGGCGGGGCAGCTCAGGAACCCCAACCTGGGCGCATCGGCACCCGGGATTCCTGGCTGCAGCCCAGGGGCCCCGAGCCCGCAGTGAGTCTCCACAGGCTTCCTGGGCTGCGAGAGGCAAAGGCACGAGTGCAGGTGTCGGCCACGGGTGACACGCTCGGCGCTGGGGGGCAGGGTGGGGGGAGCCTGGGACCCAGCGCCCACATAGACCCTCACCTTTCCAGCCCCCTGTGGCCTCAGATGTCCCCTGTCACTCCAGTCCTGCCCCCTCGCTGTCGGGAGTGAGGTCCAGATCCCGTGCGCAGACAGTAGGCGCTTCCCCGCGGGGCCGTCCCTCAGGTCTCGGGTTGGTCCCGTTTCGCTCCTTCTCCCCTCCCCCTTGTGGCCCAAGTCCCACTCTCGGGTGGCTCCCAGGAACTCGTCTTGGTGCTCGCTCGGGCACAGCAACCCTGGCCGAGCGTGGGAGAACGCACTGCCTGCTACCGTGGCGCCAGGGGCCACAGGGCAGAGGGGGCTGGAGCACTCGGGTGGCACCAGGCATCGAACTCAGAGCCTCACGCTTGCCAAGGAGGCACGTTCAGCCACTGCTCCAGCCCGGGGCCTGGGGCTCTTACCAGGACCCTGTTCCGGACCCCTCGGGGAACCCGACATGCGTGGATCCCAGGATGGTCCCTTGGGGAATCCGGCATCTGTGGATCCCAGGATGATCCCTTGGGTAATCTGGCATCTGTGGATCCCAGGATGGTCCCTCGGGGAATCCGGCATCCGTGGATCCCAGGATGGTCCCTCGGGGAATCCGGCATCCGTGGATCCCGGGATGGTCCCTTGGGGAATCTGGCATCTGTGGATCCCAGGATGGTCCCTTGGGGAATCAACATCGTGGATCCCAGGATGGTCCCTCGGGGAACCCAGCATCCGAGGTCCTCGGGCTAACCTGCAAAGCCCCCCATCCCAGTGATGTGTCTCCACAGGGCCTAGGGGTTAAGTTCTCCGCTATACCCTGAGTAGAGGCGTCGGGGGAGAAGGAAGCTCATCCCCCAGTCACAGGTGAGGCCACGGGGCCTGGGCAGTTGGTTGACGAAAGTCACAGCACAGAAGACCAGAGGGGTCTAGAGCTAGACTCCAGTGCCCAGCCCCCAGTGTCTCTGCGCCTAAGATCTCCCGGGCCACCACTGCGGGCTCTGCCCCTTGGTCACTCTTGGACACGTCTCTCCAGGGTCCTTCGGGATCCAGCCACAGGCCTGACCCCTCAGAGGCCTCCGTGGGCCCCGCAGGGAGTCAGAGCTGGCACGGCCATCGCGGTGATGGATTCTGGGCCCCGCCTGGCTGGCAGGGGGACGGGACGGAGGGACAAAGGGTGCTGGAGTGTCATCTCCATCCAGCCGGAGCCCCTGTGAAAGGGACAGTCTCGGTCCATCCGGTAGAACCTTCCAGAGAGTTCGGTGCCGTGTTCAGGCAGCAGTGGTGGTGTGTGCTTCCGGCCGGGCCCAGCCTCACAGGCCCCTTCCCGCCCAGGCCCCAGAGAGCTCCACCGCCCGGACCCCAGACTCAGCTGGGGAGTGTCCCTGGGCCCGGAAACGACTGTGCCCAGAGTGACCAGATGGGCTGTGACTCAGAACCTGGAGGGCGGAGGGACTCTGGGGGGAGGGACCCTGGGGGGAGGGAGCCTTTCTCTGGGGATCCAGGAAGTCTCTCTGCTTCTTGGGAAATAAGGACAGTAAATACGCCACAAGCCGCAACTCTGTTTTGTTTTGGGGGCGACACTCGGTGCTGCTCAGGAATCACTCCTGGTGGGCTCAGGGGACCCTTTGAGGGGCCTGGGATTGAACCCGGGTTGACCACGTACGAGGCCCCACCACAGCCCTGCTGCTCTGGCCCCGGGGACCTAGGTTCGGGTTCCGGCCTCCCTCCACCTCCCATGCTAGAAATCCCCGCTCGCCCCAGCCCGAGACTCAACCCCGGCAGCACGGGCTCCAGCCGAGCCTCCTCCGAGCCGGGCGGGGGCTGAGAACTCGGGGCCCCCAAGGAACCGGGCAGCACACCCCCTTCCCGCAAGGCCCAGCAGCCCTCGATGGGGCCTCGATGATTTCAGTGACACCACTGTGAGACATGGCAGTGACCAACGGTGACTTTTATTCATTCTTTCTTTTTTTTCTGGGGGGGGGGACTTTTTTTTTTTTTTACTTTTTGGGACCACACCTGCGGTTACTCTTGGCTCTACACTCAGGAATGACTCCTGGCAGTGCTGGGGGACCATGTAGGATGCTGGGAATTGAACCTGGGTTGGCCGTGTGCAAGACAAATGCCCTCCCCACTGTGCTATCACTCCAGCCCCGAACTTTTTTTTTTTTTAAATGCATTTGCTTTATTTTTTATTTATTTAGCTTTTTTTGGTCATGCCTGGTGATGCTCAGGGGTTCCTTCTAGCTCTGCACTCAGGAGTTACTCCCTGGCGGTGCTCAGGGAACCATATAGGATGCTGGAGATTCAACCCGGGTCTGACACTGTGCAAGGCAAACTCACTCCCCGGTATACTATCCCTCTGGCCCCTGAAACTTTTTTTTTTTTTTTTGCTTGTAGGATTACACCTGGAGATGCTCAGGAATTACTCCTGGTGTTGCTTGGGGGACCATATGGGGTGCCAGAGATCGAACCTGGGTCAGCTGCATGCAAGGCAAACACCCTCCCCGCTGTACTATCACCCCAGCACCTCATTAACTCTTGATAATTCCATTTGCCTTCATACTGAAACAAACATATGAAGTACATTTTTTGTGTGTGCCTGCTAAGGAGGTGGGCTGGGGTGGTGGGTAGGAAACCAGGATTTGGGTGCAGGGAAGGTCACACTGGTGGGGGGATTGGTGTTGGAACACTGAATGCCTGAAACCACTATTATGAACTGCTTGGTAAATCATGGTGTTATACTGAGAAAAAATTTTTTTTTCTCTCTTGGCCACACCCGGTGATGCACAGGGGTTACTCCTGGCTCATGCACTCAGGAATTACCCCTGGAGGTGTTCGGGGGACCATATGGGATGTTGGGAATCGAACCTGGGTCGGCCGAGTGCAAGGCAAACACCCTACCTGCTGTGCTATCGCTCTAGCCCCCTCTACCAAAATTTTTTGAAAAAGAGAAGCAGAGGTTAAAAGGGAGCCAGGCTGGACAGAGAGACCCAGAAGGGTGGAGACCGAGAAGCAGCACGTTAAAAGGAACCATCCAGTCCCACAAAAACAAAGCAGGAGAAATTTCAGCAGAGAAACCTCCAGAACTGGCCTCTCTCCCAATTTCCACCCAGACCGCCTGTTAATTGCCAGGCCAGGAAAATTCAGCTAATTCAAGTGTGCAGGGGGGAAGGAAAAATTTTTTAAAGGAATAAACACATCATTCAGACAAAGATGAAGAGTGACAGAAAAGAAAAGGCAAGGAATGTCAATATTTCCATGAAGTCTAAAATCATCTAATTTACACAAAAATTAGAATCCAAAATTATAGCATGGGTTCACACACACACACACACTGAAAAAGTAATTTCAGCTCAACTAAAAACATGGAAGAGAAATGCAAGGTCTGGAGAAGAGATGAAAAAGGGAACAGACAGAGGCAGGAAAGAAGGTGCTTGCCTTGCATGCAGCTGACCCTGGTTCATTTCCCCGAGGCCCTCTGAGCACTGAGCCAGGAGTAGCCCTGAGCATTGCTAAGCCTGGCCCCCAAACAATAAGAGATTTGGTGCCCCATTCGAAATTTTAGAATTTTTGGAGCAAATGCAGCCACATGACATTCAAACGACACCACTGATATGCCAGGAGCAACACACCGCATTGGGTGGGATGTACAGGAACTGGCGACCAGCCTTGATGAAGAGAATATTAACACACAAGGTTCAACCTGCAACAACATGTGAGTAATCTCTTACACAAAGCCTGAGTGGCTCCAGGGTGAGATACAACAACCTTTGCACGCTTTCTTCCTAGGAAATCTTTTGTGATCATTTTCAGTGAATTATTCATAACAAGCAATATAAAATTAGTTTTTTTAGGGTCTGCTATGGGGGCAGGCATGGATAGTGGTTGGGACAGTTGGAAATAATGATGGTGGGGATATGTGATGGTGGTGGGATTGGTGTTGGAATACTGACTGGAATAAATCAGTGTGAACAACTGTAGCTCTGTCGTCCTGTTGTTCATCGACTTGCTCAAGCGGGTACCAGTAATGTCTCCATGGTGAGACTTGTTACTGTGTTTGGCATATCGAATAAGCCATGGGGAGCTTGCCAGGCTCTGCCGTGCGGGCGGAATACTCTCGGTAGCTTGCCGGGCTCTCCGAGAGAGACGGAGGAATGGAACCTGGGTTGGCCATGTACAAGGCAAAAGCCCTACCTGCTGTGCAACTTTATAAAAATAAAATTAAAAGTTTTTTTTTCTGTTTTGGGTCACACCTGGCGATGCACAGGGGTTACTCCTGGCTCATACACTCAGAAATTACTCCTAGCAGTGCTCGGGGGACCATATGGGATGCTGGGAATTGAACCCAGGTCGCCAAGTGCAAGGCAAACGCCCTACCTGTGGTGCTATCGCTCCAGCCCCTAAAAGTCTTTTTTAAAAAAGGAAGTGATGAAAACCAGAGCTAACCGAAAAACAGAAGCGAACAAGAGAAAGAACGGGAGAGACGACACGTAAAGGGAACTCAACCGAGGAACAAATAGAGTTCCAAAGGGAGGAACCGAAAGGACAGAATAAACGCTGGCAGCTCGCGTGCAGCCAGAGGCCCAGAATAGGGAAGTCTGGGCTTCTTGCACTGAAAAAGCCGGTTCCGCATTCGAGAGCAGCGGGCCAGACCAGCGAGCCCAAGACATACGAGAGGAATTACTGGGCATTATTTTTGGTTTTGGGGGGGGAACTTCTGGTGATGCTCAGGGTTTCCTCCTGGATCTGTGCTCGAGGCTCACTCCCGGTGCTCAGGTAACCAGGAAGCTATGGGGGACTGAACCTGGGCCTCCACATCCCAAGACCCCACTCAGCCCATTGAGAGAGTGGCCCGTAGATGCCTACATGTTCCAAGTTCAAAGCCTGGAGCAGCAGTGGAAGCACCAGCAGCATCTGGGAAAGAATCGGGGTGGCCCCGGGGTGCTCAGCACAGCTCCGGGGCCAGCAGACAGTGGGCACGACCCTCCCGATGTCACCGCTGAGAGCCGGTGAGTATAAAATTTCGTTATACTTCAATCTTTTATTTTCGGGTCTGTTGGTGCTCGGGGATTGCTTTAGGCTCTGCACTCAGAAATCACGCCCAGTGGGCTCCGTGGACCCTACGGGATGTTGGGGACAGAACCTGGGTTTGGCCACGTGCAAGGCAAACACCCCCCCGCTATACTCTGGGTCCAGCCCCTCGTTATGCTTTCCAGAGAAATAAATTTCTCAGCTGAGCATAAGTTCTGTATGGGGCTGGTATCTGCCCACATGTGAGTGGGACTTCTGTTCCCTCCCACACCCAAGATGGCCAGGTGAGTGGGACTCTCTGCTCCCTCCCACACCCAAGATGGCCAGGTGGGTGGGACTCTCTGCTCCCTCCCACACCCAAGATGGCCAGGTGGGTGGGACTCTGTGCTCCCTCCCACACCCAAGATGGCCAGGTGAGTGGGACTCTGTTCCCTCCCACACCCAAGATGGCTAGGTAAGCGGGACTCTCTGCTCTCTACCACCACACCCAAAATGGCCAGGTGAGGTCTGGGGTGAGGATGGAGCCCTGCTCTGGAAGTGTGCCCCCCTCCTCAGGCTGGATCTGCCTTAAGCTCTGCACTGGTGGCCATGACCTTGATCAGGAATGAGAAGGGGTTTGGGAATGGAAGGAATGAATGAAGACCGAGGATTGTTTCCTAACTAGAAATACTTTGGGTCTTTATTTAGAAGCTGGGTGATGTTTTAGTGGCCAGAAATATGCTGTGGGAACTGCAGTCTTTTCCCCCATCAAGTAGCTGATCCCATCATTTTGCATTGCTTCATTTAAAGCCACAAGTTTTCCGAGTGAGTTGGTCAAGGAGACGGGGTCGGGACTTGCTGGATGGGACCCAGCAGGGTCTTTTTATTTTGTTTTAATTTATTTTTTATTTGATTTATTTTTGCTTTTTGGGTCACACCTGGCAATGCACAGGGGATACTCCTGGCTCTGCACTCAGGAGTTACTCCTGGCGGTGCTTGGGAAACCATATGGGATGCTGAGAATCGAACCCGGGTCGGCCGCAGGCAAGGCAAACACCCCACCCACTCTGCTATTGATCCAGCCCCGTCTTTTTATTTTTTGGTCACACCCAGAGATACTCAGGGGTTACTCCTGGCTCTGCACTCAGGAATTACTGCTGGCGGTGCTTAGGGGACCATATGGGATACCGGGGATCGAACCCAGGTTGGCCACGTGCTAGACAAACACCCTACCCGCTGTATACTATTGCTCTGGTCCCAAGCAGGGTCTACTCAAACAGTGTACGTTCCCTGAGTACTGCTCGGAATGACCTCTGAGCACAGAGCCAGGGATAAGCCCTGAGCACTACTGGGCGTGATCTCAAAAGGAATTTTATTTGACTTATGAAATCTTTATTTACATATTTTTGCAGGTGTGCGGGTGGGCTTCGGACCACACTGTTTTGGGGTTGTGGTGTGCTCAGGGGACCATGCGCGGTGCTGGGACTCGAACTGGGGTGAGCAGCATGCAAGGCGAGCACCTGAACCCTTGGACTATCTCTCCGGCACTGCAGGTTTTCTCTGCCCAGAGATGCCCACTGGTGCTTGGGGCCATATGGTGCTCAGGGGACCCTATGGGATACCGGGGGTCAAACCCAGGTTGGCAGTGTGTGCAATGCAAGCGCCCTCCCTGCTGGACTGCCGCTCCAGCCCGGCCTGGCGGGTCCTGTGGGAGATACCGAAGAGGCTCCGCCAACAAAGCGGTGACGGAGCGAGGTGCCCTGGGAGCAGCCGCCCTGAGAGAGCCTGGCCTCGCCCTGTGCCAGCACATCATAATCAACAGCAGAAAGAGGGTGACGGAAGGCAGGGTGAGCGTGCAAGAGAGAAACGAGATGACGCTCAGAACATTTCCGAAGGCAGGGAGGAGGTGGGGAGAGCAAGAGGCTGAGTGCGGGCGTGGAGCTATGGGAGACGTGTCTGAGCCCGGGGTGGCCCAGGGAGGGGTCCAGCCCCTGCCGAGTAGGCATGAGAGGCCCTGAGTCTGATCCCTGACGCCGTGGACACGCTGAGCGGGGATCTCGGTGACTCTGCCATTCGGGGTCCCCCGAGCCACAGCCAGGGGCGAAGTCTCGGGTAAGCAGAGCTGCAGAGAGGGACCTGGAGCCGCAAGTGCCAGTGGCGTCAGGCTAAGCAGATTGTGAGTACAAAGGTGACCGCGAGAAAGATCCATCCTGGGGGCTGGAGCGACAGCACAGCGGGCAGGGCATCAGTGTTCCATATCACTCATCATTGGAAATAATTATAACTCGGCCAATTAGTGCTCCCCGGCTTTCTCATGATGCGAAATTGGGTTTAAGTGATATCCGGTCTACACGTAAGGGAAACACATGGAATTGATCGATGAGTTTTTTTTTTTTGGGGGGGGGTCACACCTGGCGATGCACAGGGGTTACTCCTGGCTCTGCACTCAGGAATTACTCCTGGCAGTGCTCAGGGGATCATATGGGATGCTGGGATTTGAACCCAGGTCGGCCGCGTGCCAGGCAAACGCCCTACCCACTATGCTATCACTCCAGCCCCTGATCGGTGAGTTTGTGACAGGGGTTCCAGAAACTTCGCCCCTTGGCTTGGAGTAATAGTATAGTGGGGGGCGGGGGGACGCTTGCCGGGCACGCAGCTCACCTGGGCCCTACCTTGGGAAGCTCCTGTGGTCCCGGGCCGGAGTGATTCCTGAGTGCAGAGCCAGGAGTAAGCCCTGAACACTGCTGGGTGGGACCAAAAACAAAACAATAGCCGCCCCCGTCAAAAAAAAACAAAAAACAAAAAAAACTCATAAACTTTGCTCCAGTTAAGTCCTGTTCTTCCCAGTGTTCTTTTTTAGCCAGTGTCGCTGACACACAAGCCTGCAACTTCCCAGACCTCCCCTCCCCCAGGTGGACACTGGGGCGTGGCCCACCAACGTCAAGTTACATCAAGATTTTCTCCATGTCAGAGGCACAAAACAGGAGGGGCAGGAACACCCCCCAACTGGGCACTTCCTGAAGCTGAACTTGGAGAAAAGCTTCACCTCTGAGTCCCTCCCCTCAGTTGCGGCAGCTGAAAGGGGGTGACAGAGCGGGAGGGTGGGGAATGGGAGGAAGGGGAAACCATAGAAATTTTATTATCTGTGCATGAGCGAGACACAGTGGGGCACACTGTCCAAAGGAGAACCCGGCGTGTTTCACCAGACAGAAGCGTCCCCGGAGTCCCTGGAACGGAAAGACCAGCCTGGCGACTCGGGCCTGCGATGAAGGGCCAAGGAAAGCAGGTCAGGGGAGAGAAGCTGCAAACAGGAAGGGATGCTCCATTGGCCTCTCTGGCGAGGAACGAGAAACGGACTTTGGTTCTCCACCTCCCCCACCAAAAAAAAAAAAAAAAGCAAAACAAACAGAAACAAAATAAAACAACAACAAAATGAGCAAAGCTAAACAAACCCAAAGCTAGGGATGGGGTGGGGGGGGGTGGAATAGTACAGGGGGTTCAGGCTCTTGCCCTGCATGGGACCCACCCCGATTCGAATCTCTGGCACCACACAAGGTCCTCGGAGCTCTGCCGGGAGTGACCCCTGAACACAGAGCCAGGAGGAAGCCCTGAGCCCGGCCGGGCAGGGCGCTCACCCAAAACCAATCCCGGCTCCCGTGTCAGTCAGGAGGCCTCCGTGAGCGATCAGGGTGGCTTCGGAGTTAAACCAGGAGCCAAGGTGTCAAGAAAAAGAAGCATAAAGGGCTGGAGTGATAGCACAGCAGGAAGGGCATTCGCCTTGCATGTGGCCGACCCGTGTTCGAATCCCAGCATCCCATAGGGTCCCCTGAGCACCGCCAGGAGTAATTCCTGAGTGCAGAGCCAGGTGTGACCCACGGTCATTGTCACTGTCATCCCATTGCTCATCGATTTGCTCGAGCGGGCACCAGTAACGTCTCTCATTGTGAGACTTATTGTTACTGTTTTTGGCATATCCAATACGCCACGGGGAGCTTGCCAGACTGCCGTGCGGGCGCGATACTCTCGGTAACTTGCCGGGCTCTTCAAGAGGGGCGGAGGAATCGAACACGGGTCGGCTGCATGAAAGGCGAATGCCCAACCGCTGTGCTATCGCTCCAGCCCAGGTGTGACCCAAAAAGAAAAAAAAGAAAAAGAAAAAAGAAAAAGACATATAAAACTAAAGCCGGCGTCCTCCTGGGCAAAGTGATGAGAATTTAAGGACTAGGTGGCTCAGAAGGGCCAGACGCACAGTAGAGACGGGAATTGCTGTGAGGGCCCCAGGCCCGAGACCCCACCCCCAGTTTCAGGAAAATATGACAGGGGTGGTGGGATACGGAGATTAAAACACGCGGAGATTCAGACAAGTCTCAGTCGTGGAAGCGATACAGCGGACGCAACGGAAACCGGGATGCAGACGTGGGAAAGGGGCCAGGGAAGAGGCCGGGGAGCTCGGTGGCAATCCTGAGGCTCAAGACTGATTTCTCACGCCGCCCTCAGGCACTGGTCAGCTCCCCACGGCACTGCTCTTTGGGGGCCCTGGGCTGCTCCTGGGGCAATGCAGCCATGGAGGAGGCTTGTACAGCAACTAGCAGGTGCAGCCCTGGAGAGCTTCCTGGAGTGGGCGTCCTCCTCCTCAGAACACCTCCATTGAGCCACCGTCACATGATGCCTGGGTGTGTGTCTGTGTCTCTGCCTCATTCCCCCGCCACTCCGGAGAAGCCCTTGGCTTTTGTGTTGTAACTGAGTTACTGTGGGATACTCAGATACAAAGTTGTTCATGGTCTGGTTCCAGTCATACAATGTTCCAACACCCGTTCCTGCACATTCCCCACCACCAATGTCTCCAGCTTCCCTCCCCACAACTCTGTGGGAGGAACTTCTCTCTCTCTCTCTCTCTCTCTCTCTCTCTCTCTCTCTCTCTCTCCCTCCCTCCTTTCCAGCACTATGGTTCTCAGTATAGATCACTGTAGCACTGTCATCCTGTTGCTCATCGATTTGCTCAAGTGGGCACCAGCAACGTCTCCATGGTGAGACTTGTTGCTGTTTTAGGCATATCGAATACGCCACGAGGAGCTTGCCAGGCTCTGCCGTGTACTGAAAGGTTACCGTGGATGTCCCTTGATCTCCTTTCAACGCTCAGTTCTTGGGGCTGGAGCGATAGCACAGCGGGTAGGGCATCTGCCTTGCACGTGGCCAACCCGGGTTCGATTCCCAGCATCCCATATGGTCCCCTGAGCATGGCCAGGGGTAATTCCTGAGTGCAGAGCCAGGAGTGACCCCTGCGCATCGCCGGGTGTGACCCAAAAAGCAAAACCAAACACTCAGTTTTTGTTCAGAGTGATCGTTTCCAACTATCATTGTCGTACTGGTCCCTTCTCTTTCCTAACTTCTCTTTGTCCACACCACACTTGTGGCAAGCTCCCAACCATTGACCAGTCCTCCTGGCCCCTGTTTCTCCTGGCCTTGGATGTTAGTCTCATACTATATATTTTTTTCAATCCCACAAATGAGCGCAGTCATTCTATATCTGTTCCTCTCCTGATTCATGTCCATCCCTTTATAAGGAAACCTCATGACTTCACTTTTCTTAACAGCTGCATAGTATTCCACTGTGTAGATGTTCCATAGTTTCTTTATCCAATCATCTGTTCTCCGGCACTCAGGTTGTTTCCAGATTCTGGCTATTGTGAACAGTGCTGCAATGAACACGGGAGTGCAGACGGCATATCTGCTGTGTGTTTGAGCCCCTGGGGTTAGAAGCCCTGCATCCTTTGGAACACATACTCCTCTCTTACTCCTCACATCCTTGTAAGTTTTCTTCAATAAAATCTGTCTTAACTTCTTGGGGCCAGAGCGATAGTACAGCAGGTAGGGCATTTGCCTGGCACGTGGCCAACCCGGGTTCGATTCCCAGCATCCCATATGGTCCCCCAAGCACCGCCAGGAGTGATTCCTGAGCAAAGAGCCAGGAGTAACTGGCTCTGTGCATCGCTGGGTGTGACCCAAAAAGAAAAAGAAAAGGAGCTCGGTTTAGGGAGAGGGCCCCTACTGACAGTGGGAATGGAACCCCAATGAGAAGGGTAAAAAGCATTTGCATCATGAGATAGTACTTTGCAAATTAAATTCAAAACCCAAAAGAAATTATCGAGACAAACAGCATAAATTAAGTTCGTTCCTGGAAGAGCGGGTCTAGACAGGGCAATTTCACATAAGAAATAGAATTATAAAGGGACATTAAGAAAGCAAAGCATCAGGGCGTGCTATTTATAGAGGAGAATTCTAGCAAAAGTAAATAACAGAAAGTTCTAATCAGATGTGATACTTAAAAAAAAATAAAACTCTAAGGATGAGAGACAGAACGTTGCAGATCCTGCACCAGGATTAGGAATATCATTGTTAAGGGGCTGGAGCAATAGCACAGCGGGGAGGGTGTTTGCCTTGCACACGGCCGACCCGGGTTCGATTCCCAGCATCCCACAGGGTCCCCTGAGCATGGCCAGAGGTAATTCCTGAGTGCAGAGGCAGGAGTAACCCATGAACATCGCCAGGTGTGACCCAAAAAGCCAAAAAAAAAAAAAAAAGGAATATCATCGTTAAGATTCTAATGAAAATGCAAGCGAGGAGAATTCAGCAGCAACGTAAAGAGCAAAGCATCAAAACCCAAATGCAGTGGGGTGCCGAGGCCAGAGTCCGGGGGCTCGGCGCAGGCTCTGATGTAAGGGCGTGGCTCTCTGCCGGACACCCCGTGGTCCCCAAACACCGCCAGGAGTGGCCCTGATCAGTGTATCAGAAATAGCCCCTGAGCACCCCACCCCCCAAATCAAGCAACCCCCCACAAATCACGGGGGGCTAATTCTGGGATTGCAAGGACAGTTTGATATCGTGAAATCACCCAACAATGCAACCTCTTTATGAAGCCGGGGTCGGGGGTGATGGGGAGCCCAGAGAGCTGGCGGGGGGGATGTCACAGACAGTGGGGGAGGGTGGGCTGCCTGAAATGCTATTAGCCCCCCTGTGAGCCACGGAGCCTGCGTTACAAACGCACCTGTTGGAGCAATCTCAAAGCCCCCACAGGACAGCCCCCAGTCCTGGGGCAGACAGACAGACAGACAGACAGTTCCGCCGAGGCACCTGCTCTCTCAAAGCACACCGAGATGCTCTATGCTGACTCCAAGTCCAGTGAAACGGGCAGGAAAGCTCCGGGGAGGAAGAGAGCGGCCATATGTCAGCGGCATCGTCTGAGCTCGGAGACGAAGGAAGCCTTGTGTCTCCCCTGCGTGCTGCTGGCGGGCACCCACAGAACGTTCTAGGTTCCTACCCCGGCACACCACCCAGAGAAGCTCCGGACTCGGGCCGGGGAGGGGCTTTGCACGTGGAGCCCCCCGGGTTCCGTCTCCAGCACTGCAAGCTCCCCCACCCCCAGTAATAAAACCCACAAAAGCTTAGAACAAAATACAAGTGAATTCTTCTGTGGTCACAGAATTAGAGAGTTTTCTTTTTTCTTGTTTTTTTTTTTTTTGCTTTTTGGGTCACACCCAGCGATGCAAAGGGGTTCCTCCTGGCTCTGCACTCAGGAATCACCCCAGCAGTGCTCAGGGGACCGTATGGGATGCTGGGAATTGAACCCCGGTCGGCCGCGTGCAAGGCAACTGCCCTCCCCGCTGTGCTATTGCTCCAGCCCTGAGAGTTTTCTTTTTTCTTTTGCTTTTTGGGTCGCACCCGGCGATGCACAGGGGTTACTCCTGGCAGTGCTCGGGGGACCATATGGGATGCTGGACCATATGGGATTGAACCGGGTCAGCCGCGTGCCAAGGCGAACGCCCTCCCCGCTGTGCTATTGCTCCAGCCCCTGGAGAGTTTTCTTAATCATAGACGAAACCCAGAAGCCCTAAAACAGGAACAGACGCGAGTGTTCGGACAGGCTCTGCCCCATAACACCATCCTGGAAGTCAGGGTCCGGGGGGACAACTCAGGAAGCTCATGCGCCTCGGATCCCAAACACCCAGCTTCCCAAAGCGAGAACAACACTTGGACCTCAAGGGGGCGAGGGGTGGGGGGAGATCAAAGACCCCGAAGAGAACGGACTGAGGGCAGCTGGCATGCACACCAGGAGGATGAGCCGAGGGGCAAGGGACATGCCCAGAGGTGGAACACGGGGTCTGCATGTGGGAGCCCCAGGCTTGACCCCCTCACCCCTGTTCCCCTGAGCACTGCTGGGAGAGACCCATAACCAAAACCCCCAGACATGGTGCCCAGTTCGGATCTAATGACAGGCCTGATTGTCTTCCTGTTGGACGGGCAAAAAAGCTTCAACCTCATCAATGGCCAAGACCCAGAGACTCTGAAATGGAGCTCCTGGGAGAGAGCAACACGGGCCTCCCCCACCAGGGAGTCTGCTCTAGAACCGTTTTCTAAATTTCAGAATTCCTGGAGCGAACTCTCATACTCTACCCCACTGATGTATCAAAAGTCGCACACCTCTGTTTGGGTTCAACATCTTGTACAAGGGTTCGACGGCTCCAGGATGAAATACAACAATCTTTACACCCCTTCCTTTTATGGTGTGTACCTCCATAAGCCACCAAAGTGCAATGGCGGTGGGACTGGTGTTTGAATATTATTTTTTTTTCTTTTTGGGTCACACCCAGCAATGCACAGGGGTCACTCCTGGCTCATGCACTCAGGAATCACCCCTTGCGGTGCTCAGGGGACCATATGGGATGCTGGGAATCGAACCCAGGTCGGCCGTGTGCAAGGCAAACACCCTACCCACTGTGCTATCACTTCAGCCCCTGAATATTAATTTTTTTCCGGCTTTTTGGGTCACACCCGGTGATGCTCAGGGGTGACTCCTGGCTCTGCACTCAGGAATTACTCCTGGCGGTGCTCGGGGGACCCTATGGGATGCTGGGAATCAAACCCGGGTCGGCCGTGAAAAGGCAAACACCCTCCCCGCTGTGCTATTGCTCCAGCCCCTAAATATTAAATGTAATGAATTATTGTGAGCAACTTTATAAAAAGTTAAAAAAAAAACCTTCAACTCTAGCAGCATTTTTTCCCCCCCTGACAATGCTGTGAGGAAACAGGCATCAGAGTGTCCTCAGTTCCCGCCAGCCCCACCCGGCCACTTGATTCCGGGGCAAGTGACATGGGCTCGGTCATGGATGTTTGCAGTCACCAAAGATTAGCAACACTCAAGGTCCTACGCAAAGGTCGGGAAGGCCCCTGGCCACAGGGCGGCTCCGGGGACGCAGACACCAGGCGGCTCTGACGCCCTGGCACCTTCTGAGGCCGGGCACAAGCTGGTCCTGGCGGCATCTCCGGGCTGCTTGCAGGCTGGCACGCTGGGCTCTGGGGCGAGCAGGATGCCCTTTGCAGATGGACACCGAGTGCCAAGTGCTGGCAGGATGGGGCTGTGATCCCATCGGGGTGTGGCCCCCAAACCAAAATAAACAAAAGTGCAATTGTCCTGCAGCGGGTGAGGTTACCAGAGAGGACAGGGCCCAGGCTCCTTCAAATCAAACACCCCGGGACTCAGCAGCCCCAGAGCCCAGTTTCCTCCCTCCCTCCCTCCCTCCCTCCCTCCCTCCCTCCCTTCCTTCCTCCCTCCCACCCTTCCTCCCTCCCTTCCTTCCCAGTATTTGACTAAATTTAATATTCAAACACCAACACCAATCCCACTGCCAGGACCCCTTCCCACTACCGTATTTCCCGTGTTTCCATCCCGAACCCCAACCCCTGCCCCAAAGCAGAGCTGAAATAATATATATATATATAGTTTTTCTTTTTCGGTCACACCCAGTGATGTTCAGGGGTTACTCCTGGCGGTGCTTGGGGGACCATATGGGATGCCGGGGATCAAACCAGGGTCAGTCTTGTGCAAGGCAAACGTCCTCCCCGCTGTGCTATCGTTCCGGCCCCGAAATAATATATTTTGTATTGTTCGTTATGCAAAACCGCTGAAAAAAAACGCTACCAAAAAAGGTATCCTGAGAGGAAAGAGTGTGAAGATGGCTGTATTTCCCCCAGGGCCATTAAGCCCTTCTGTAAGAGATCGCTAACACGTTGCTAAAGGTTGAGCCCTGTGTGCTTTTTATAGACGTATCTGCAAGCAGACAAACAAAAAGTATATCATCCCTCTAAGGCCGGCTGCCTCCGACTTTGAACCCTATCAAATGTGGCGCCGTGATCTTGGAGTACAGAGAGGGGGTGTCAGGGTCCATTTTTCTTTCTTTCTTTCCTTTCTTTCCTTCTTTCCTTCTTTCCTACTTTTTGGGTCACACCCGGCGATGCACAAGGGTTACTCCTGGCTCTGCACTCAGGAATTACTCCTGGCGGTGTTCAGGGGACCCTATGGGATGCTGGGAATCGAACCCGGGTCGGCCGCGTGCAAGGCAAATGCCCTCCCCGCTGTGCTATTGCTCCAGCCCCAGGGTCCATTTTTCTTGTCTATTTTGTTTAGCTTTGGGGCCACACGGTCCGTGCTCAGGGCTGGCGACTCCTGGCACGGCTCAGGGCACCAAACGATGCTGGGGCTCGAACCCACATCAGCCACATGCGAGGCCAGCTCCCGCCCTCTGTGTTCTGGCACCTTGACCCTTTCAGGCCAATGTCTCCACAGGGTCTCCCCCCGCCTCCCCCCCTGCCCGGCCTCGGAAGTCCTTGGCTTTGGGGGCAGATGAAGTCACCGCCTCTGGCTTTCGGCTAAGGACCCCTGGACCTCCACGGTGCCAGCTGCGGAAAGCTGGACCCTGAGGCTACCCCCTGTCTGGCCAGGGGAACGCCCTTGCATAGCCCACGTGTCGCCAGTGCTCTGGATTCCGGACCCCTGACGGCCCGTCCCGACAGCCCCGCTCTCTGCCGTCCCCAGAGCCGCACAAAACCTCCCAGGCCCAGGGCGTCTGCTGGGGAGCCCTGCTCTGTCCAACCCCACCCCCCTCCGCCCTGCACGGCCCCCCAGGAGCGCACGGGAGAAGGGGGGATTCTTTTTTTTTTTTTTTTGCTTTTTTTGGGTCACACCTGGCGATGCACAGGGGTCACTCCTGGCTCATGCACTCAGGAATCACCCCTGGCAGTGCTCAGGGGACCATATGGGATGCTGGGATTCGAACCCGGGTCGGCCCCGTGCAATCAAACGCCCTCCCCGCTGTGCTATCACTCCAGACCCAAGAAGGGGGGATTCTTGGGCCGTGGTTTTCGGGCCACACCCAGTGGCGCTCAGGCCTTATTGCAGGCAGTCCTGGGGGCCACATTCAGTGTCGGGGTCAAGCCTGACCCTGTGCCGTGGCTCTGGCCTCCCGGGCACCTGATTCTTGGTCACTGCAACAAGACCAACCATGGCGAGAGCGTCGGGAGGAGAGTTTCCGGTCTGGCCACTTCTGAGGCTGCACCCCGGGAGGGGACGTGTGGGGACAGCAAACGGCCATTAACCACTGGGATGAGTCAGATGGGGACGTGGGACAGAGGGGGACGGACCACCTCACGCCACAGCCGAACTCTGCTCCCCCCCGACCCTCCCCAGCCGTCAGTGCCCGCCTCTCCCTGGGGACCCCCTCCCCTCACAGCACCTCACTTTCTGGGAATTCCCACTGCTCGCTCCTCCGCTTCCCAAAGGCCTGCCTCAGGGATGATGATTGTTTCGTTTCAGTGGTTCTCTGCCTTCGCCGTGCATGATCACGTTATTGTTTTGTTTCTTAGGGCCACACCTGGCAGGAGTCACTCCTGGCGGGCCCGGGGGACCATATGGGATGCAGGGCTGGCACCTGGGCTTGCCTTGTGCCGGCAAAGGCCGTCCCTGCGGGGACTCTGGCTCCAGTCCCCTTTGCACAGGGATTTTTTTTTTTTTTTTTGAATCACAGTGAGATACAGTTACAAAGTTGTTCTGGATTGAATTTCAGTCAGTGTTCCAGCACCCAGCCCTTCACCAGTGCACATTTCCCGCCACCTGGGAATTATTTATTTTGGCTTTTTGGGCCACACCCAAGAACGCTTAGGGATTACTCCTGGCGGTGCTCGGGGGACCATGTCGGATGCCAGAGATTGAACCCAAGTCAGGCGCGTGCAAGGCAAACGCCCTCCCCACTGCACTCTCGATCCGGCCCTCCTGGGAAATTCTTAACCATCTATTTGGGAAGAGTCGGTCAGATACCATGGGACAGGCCCTGCAGGACAGCCTCCCCGGGGGTCTCCTTACAGACAGACTGGGGGTCTCGGGCTGCACACACTGGCCCCCAGAAACACTCGTGGCTTCCTCAAAGGGGTGGGGGATAGGGGCTGGAGCGATAGCACAGCAGGTAGGGTGTTTGCCTTGCATGAGGCCGACCCGGGTTCGATTCCCAGCATCCCATATGGTCCCCTGAGCACCGCCAAGGGTGATTCCTGAGTGCAGAGCCAGGAGGAACCTCTGTGCATTGCTGGGTGTGACCCAAAAAGAAAAAAAGGGGGGTGGGGGATAGCACTCACCCCAACGCTAGAAAATGGGGTTCCTGGGAAGGGTCCTCAGGATGAACTTGACCTTGAACTGCCGGCTCACGGAGGGCCCCAAGCCGGAAACACTTTGGACGGGATGAGACGTGACCTTAGGGAGACACGGCGCCCAGCGTGCACCCCGGAACGTGCGGTGACTAAGCCGCGAGGGGAGCCGGGCAAAACTGGGGTGTCCTCTGAAGGCTGCCAACGGAGGTTCCAGCTTCTGCCCTTTCGTTTTGGAGGGCAACTCCCGGCACCCTTGGGGACGCTCAGGCATTACGTGACAAGGGGGGGTCAAACCCAGACCTCCCCCGCCCCCAAAGCAGGCCAGCAGCCCTTTGAGAGACTCCAGACACACAGGAGACACACAAAGGTCATCCTCATCAGAGGAGGGTGTGCGGGCTCAGGAGAGGGTGTGCGGGCACAGGGAGGGCGTGCTGGCTCCTCTGGCCCTTGCTTAATTTTTCACAGGAAAATAAGCCGGCAGGGTGGGGTGGGCACTGCCGGATTTCGGGTCCTGGACACGCCCCCCCACCGAGTGCTGAGTGAGGGCTGCAGGCCACCGCCTGAAACCCGATGCCCGCAACAGGCTGCACCCCATCTCCAGCAGGTTCTGCCTCTGCCCACTGTCTGACTCATCTGCCCAGGGATGCCGCCCCTGCCCCGCAGACACCCTCAAGGCCTCGCAGCAGCTGGGGTCAAGGGTACAAGGACACCGAGAGGTTCCAGATGGGGTCACCGAGTGCCCGTGGCGGGGGGGGCGCCTTGGGAAGCAGGTGCCGTCCCCCTGCACCGTGTCCCCCTGCCAGGCCAGGATGCGACTCAGGCGGCAGCGCAGGTGCTCAGCGGGTGTGGGGCCCTGGGTTGGGTTCCAGGGGCCTCCACGGGGCTCTCCAATCAACAATGGGCACGTTTCCCGCCCCTCCCAGCCGCCCGGCTCCACCACTCTTTTAACAATTGCAGTGTCAGGGAAACTGAGGCAGGGCCAGGTTTCCAGTCACCTGTGCTGGTGAAGGTGAGTGCGTGCAAGCCAGGTGGCACCGACTCTGAGTCTCAGTTTGCTCATCTGTGCAATGGGACCAAAGTGTGGGCTCAGGGGCCGTGAGAGGAGGGGCCAAAGCGATGGCAGACCGTGCTCAGACCTCGGTCTATGGAAGCCTCCAGCCCCGCCAGGAGTGATCCCGGGGCACAGAGCCCGGAGTAAGCCCCTGAGCACCGCTAGGTCCCCCCAAACACAGAGCAATAACACAAAAGGCCTCTGGAAGGAGCAAACGAAAGCACAGTGGCCGCCTCCAGGCCTCGTGTCCACGTGGGGACAATGTCCTTCACCTCTCTCGGAGCCTGTGCTGATGGCCTGTGCTCCAACTCCCAGCGCTAGCGCAGGTGTGGCCGGGAGGCCGTGGGGAAGGAGGATGCCAGGGCGAGAGGGCGGGCTCGGGCTCCCACCCAGAAGGAATGCTGTCTCCCCGGCCCAGTGGCGCGGTGCACGGGGCCAGCCGGGAGCCAAGCAGAGCCCGGGGCAGAGCAGGGAGCCTGGGATCCCTGTGGGAGGCCGGGCGCCCAGATGGGCAGCGCCTGCTGCTCCCCGGGCTGGGGCCCCTGGGGACAGAGCCAGCCATGGCAGGGGAACCTCCTCTCCATGGAGATCGAGCCAAGTCGGGACCCTCACCCGGCCCCCGCTCCCTGCCTGGCTCTCCTGGGAAAGGCAGAGATGAGGAAACGCAAACCGAGATGGAGATCCCCCCCACCCCCTTCCCGCACCAGGCACAGCCCCAGGCACGGAAGGCCGACTCGGTGGCAGCCGGAGCCCCAGCAAGGCGCTCAGACACGCTCCGGCGCTGGGCCCTGCTGCATTTCGAGGAAACAGCCCCGGGCAGCAAGGGGCGCCCGAGTGGCCAGCCAGGTAACTGCCCCTTCCAGGAAAGGCCTGGCCGAGCATCAGCGTGCTCACGGGCGCAGCGTAACGGGACCTAATGGCCGGATAGACATGGATTTTTAAAAACCCGAAATGTCAAATCAGCTCCATTAACTAAACATGATGCAACACGAGATAAGCTGGGAACATCTGTGTGTGTGTGTGTGTGTGTGTGTGGGTGTGTGTGCGCGCGCGCGCGGGGCGCTGGCCCAGGGGGCTGGAACAGGCCTTATTCCCTGCTCAGGGCTGCACCCCTTCCCAGGGCGGGGGGCTGTACAGAAATGGAATAAACTGCTTGAGAGGTGGGGAAATGGGGCATTTTCTGTAGATGGGGTCGGGTACGTGAAAAAGCATTTTTAAAAGTTTGACTAAGGGCTGGAGCGATAGCACAGCGGGGAGGGCGTTTGCCTTGCATGCGGCCGGCCCGGGTTCGAGTCCCAGCATTCCATAGGGTCCCCTGAGCACTGCCAGGAGTAATTCCTGAGTGCAGAGCCAGGAGTGACCCCTGTGCATTGCTGGGTGTGACCCAAAAAGCTAAAAAAAAAAGTTTGATTAAAGGAGCATAATTGTGTGTGTGTGTGTGTGTGTGTGTGTGTGTGTGTGTGTGTGTGTGTGTGTTGGGGGAGGAATTTCCCAAGGTATATTCCAAGTGATTCAAATATGTTCCCCCCAACCCATACATTTTATTTTTTAGTAAATCACAGTCTTCGAGGGTCTGGGGGAGTGGGGCTGGCTCCCAGCTTTGGGGCTCCCGGCTTCCTCACCCCTTGGGGTCTCCAAGCTGGAGAGGAAAGGCTGGGGGGGTCCGGATGGGGTGTGTTCCCGGGGGCTGGTGGGTGGAGGAGCCGCCCCTGGCCAGGCTGGAGGAAGGAGGGGGCAGCTGCTTCCGGGGTGGGGGGAGAGGGAAGGGGCTTCCTCCTTCCTTAGTTTCAGTTCACCTGACTCCTCTGGGTTTTGAGGGCGGCCTCCTGCCCTTTGAACTGCCTCCCCCAGCCTCTCTTCCCCTCCTCCCTCCAAAGACCTATGAGAACCGCGGTCCAGCAGCCTGACCACAGGGCCTCCTGGGGCCTGATGCGGTGACAGTGGCTGGGGCAGATGTGGGGAGGGTGCGGGGGACCCCACTCGGCCCCTGCCCGGGGCGAGCGCATCTCTTTCCTTTCTGGAACCCAGCCTGGCTGCAGAGGGGCGCAGAGGACCCAGGAGGCGTCCTCTGCAAGCGCGACCCTGGGGGGGACAGTGAGGCACACGGCGGGGCTGGGAGGCGCCACAGGAAGAGCCAGCAGGAGCAGCCCCCAAGAACGCACTCACGCAGGTATTTTTTTGGGGGGGGGGCTGAGGTGCGGGACACGGGGAGGGGGGAGACGGCTCTTGACTCCTCTCCCAAGACAAGCAGCTGGGAACTCCCACCGGGTGTGAGATGTGGGGGTGGGCGGTGGCCACTCGGCTGCCCGGCCAGGAGCTGCTCCAGCCCCCACGGAGAGGGGAAGCGAGCGAAGGGCGCGGCAGGGGGGGTGGATCGCCCGCGGTCCGCGGCTCCGGATTCCCCCGCGGGGAGCTTCGGGCTTCCCCGGTTCCGACGTCCAGCGGCGCCCGGGACCCCTCGACGCCCCCCTCCATCCCCGACCGCCGCGCCCTCCCCGCGCCCCCTAGACGCGACGGCGCACCCCAGACCCCGCCGGCCCCCCGGGCACCGGGCGCGCCCGCCGCGCGCGCGCGCGCGGGGCTCCCGGGGACCCCCTCGGACCGCAGCGGCGCGGAGGCGATGGGGGCGCGCAGCGAAGGTCCCCCCAGCCCCCCCGCCCGGAACCCCGGTACCTCCGGCTCCCGCGGCGGGCGGACAGCAGCGCAGGCCAGTGGCCAGCGGCGGTGGGGGCGGGAGCGCCGCCCCCCAGGCCCGGGGCGGGGTCAGCGCGCCCCGCCCGCCCCGCCCGCCCGCCGCCCGCCGCGCCCCTCCAGCCCGCGGCCCCAGGTACGAGCCCGCGCTCGGCCGCCCCGGGGGCGGGACCCCGCGCTCCCGGCCAGCGGAGCTGGAAACCGAGGCCAGCTTGCAGTGGACGAGCCCCGGGCCTGCCTGCCCGCCGCCACCCGCTCCTCCCGGCCCCCCGGGGCAGCCGGCGCCCCGCGATGCTTCCCGGACCCCCGCCCCGCCCTCCAGCGGGCACGGGGGCTGTCCCCTCTGCCTGGTGACCACCCCAGCGCCGGGCAGAGCGGCTCCCAGCCCGGGGGGAGGCCAGCAGGAGCGCTGGCCAGCGGCTACCGGCGGGTCCTCAGCTTCTCTGGTCCCTGTTTATGGTTTAGGGACACTCCTGCGTCCCTGTTTATGGTTTAGGGACACTCCTGCGTCCCTGCTCAGGCGTCACTCTAGGGGAGTGACCTTAGGTGGACAGCCAGGAAGGAAGTGGGTGGGCCACATACAAGGCGAGTGGCCGCGCGGTCCCATCTCTCTGGCCTCGTTAGTATTTGAGTGAGTGACGGGGTTTCCTGATCAGCTGGGCTGCACATCCCCAGCTGGGTCCAAAACACATGGCCAAGGGGACTGGGGACTCTGAACAGCCTGCGGGGGCTGCCCCTGAGCCCCCGCCCTCCTGGTGGTCCCTCCCCTCCCCTGCACCAGGCGCAGAACCCTCTGCTCCCAGCTCTGCGCTGAGCGCGTTGGTCCTGGCCCATGGCTCTGAAGGCTGTCAGGGAGCACCCTGTCTCTCCTCCCCTCCTCCCCGCACCCCCAGCTCAGCTCAACACAAGCCCCGCCTGCCTGCGGGAAACCCAAGGCTCAGTGCCACACAGTCCCCCAAGCGCCACCTGGTGTGTCCCCCAAATAAATGCTTGGCTCGGGGCTGGAGTGATAGCACAGTGGGGAGGACGTTTGCCTTGCATGCAGCCGACCCGGGTTCGATTCCCAGCATCCCATATGGCCCCCTGAGCACTGCCAGGAGTAATTCCTGAGTGCAGAGCCAGGAGTGACCCCTGTGCATCGCCAGGTGTGACCCCCCCCAAAAAAATGCTTGGCTCCAGGTCTTCCTGGCCACCCACTCTTCAGCCTCCGGCACAGCCAGCGTAAGTGGCCACTGCGCGGGGTGAGCAAACTTCCAGCCTTTCCCCCCTGCCCCTGGCAGTCGGGCACAGAGGGCGGGACCCGGCTTCCCGAGGGCAAGGCGGCCGCTCTCTCACCAGGCTAATATCAGTAATATCACAGGACCGTAATAATGCGTATCCCTGCCGGCATCGGCCCTTCCTCCCCGCCATGCCCATAAGCGTCTCCTAAAAGGAAGCTCCTCGCCCTGGCGGGGACCCCAGAAAGCTCCTCGGCCTGGCAGGGCTCACGGAGGAAGCAGCTGTGAAACATCAGTGTCCCAGAGCTCGGGTGGGGGTTCTGCGGGTCTGAGGGCGAAACTCCCAGCAGCTGCCCCTTGTAGCAAAGGGGCTCAGAGGGGCTGCAGGGGTGGGGGACACGAGGAAGAGGGTCCGAGCTCTCCCCAACCTGCTGCGGGGGGGCACTGGCCCCGTTCCATCTTCGGCGTCCCCTCTGCTCCCTCGAGCACTGTCGGGAGTGATTCCTGGGCCCCGCAGGACGTGGCCCCAAAACAGAGCGGAGTGAGGACAAACCGGCTGTGTTTGGGGGAGCTGGAACCAAGACCTTTCTGTCGTCTCTGAAGGCTGTCAGGGAAGCCGCTTCTGGCGGCTTGTGATTTGGGGTTCTGGTTTGAACCCCTGATTTCAGGAGATGAAACAGAGGCCGAGGAGCTCACCACGTTCGTCCAGTTCGGGTGCTGGGAGTTGAGGCCACACCCCCTCCCCCCCACACACACCTCGGCTTCGGCCTCTCCACGGAACCCCTTCTCGTGTGGAGGTGTCAGGTCTGTGTGTGAAAGGCCTCTGGTCTCAGTTTACCCATCTGCACAGCGTGGCCTGGCCACCATTGGGCGTCCACTGGCATTTCGTGACCTCTTGCAGCATGTCCCCTGGGACCTGGCATTGTTGACCCTGCACCCCCCAGCTCAGCAGTGTGGCTGGCCGAGCGGGACCTGCTTTCCCACCTCAGGATCTGCTGATCTTTCCTGCGACATTTGCACGTGAGAAAGACCCAGAAAGACCCAGAAAGGGCTGGGGAGAGCACGACCAAGAGAGATGACCAAGCTGGTTGGCGGCGCTGGCCTGGCTCAATCCCCCACACCATCGGGGCTCCTGAACGCTCCGGAGACGACCCCCACGCTCCACCGGACAGGGCCCCAAGTGTCTCCCTCCCTCTCCAGAAGATACCAGAAAACAGAGACGCCAAAGCGACCCTGCACCTAGAGACCCCCGGTTCTCTCCCCCTTCACGGCCAGTCTCGGAACCGGAACCCTTGGCCTCCGCTCCCCGTTTCTGCCCCCTCCCAAAGGTCAGCCCTCTCTCACTGCGGACATTCTTGCTGCAAGCGTCACCCCCACCCGCCCGTGACCGAGTCCTTGCAATACTCGGTCGGTCGCAAAGGCATTGACCTTGGGGAGCAAAACCTCAGACTCTAAACCAAACGCTGCCTCCGAAACCCTCCCGGCGCCCTCCTCTCGGGCCAGCCCCCTGCTCTCGGCTCAGGGCTTCCTCCTCCTGGTCCCGGCAGCAGCATGTGGGACCAGGGAGGGAGCCTGGGGGCCCCACAGGCGAGGGCCCTGCCACCTCCCGACTAACAAATGGCCCTCAGCCCCAAGGCCGTCCACTGCCTGGGCTCGGTCCTCTCTGGCCTCCCTTCGAAGAGAAAAGCAGAGTCCTTGGAGCATTCCAGTAGAAGGATCGGGAATGGCTGGCTGAGTCACACACTCAGATCACTTGGGGGCCGGAGAGACGGTTTGTGGGTAAAGATTCAGTGCGAGGTTGGGGAGAGCGAGCACAGGGGGAGGGAGCTGCCTTGCCGGCGGCTGCCCCGGGCTTGGCCTCCAGCACTCCCTCTAGTCCCCCAAGGCCGTCAGGAGTGACCCCTGAGTGCTGAGCCAGGAGTAACTGAGCACCGAGCACCGCGGGTGTGATGGGATATGCTCCTCCCACCCCTCAGAAGAAGAAGAAGAAAAAAAAATATATATATATATATATATATATATCTCAAGGGCCAGAGCGGTAACATAGCGGGGAGGGCATTTGCCTTGCACGTGGCTGACCCGGGTTCGATTCCTGGCATCCCGTATAGTCCCCCCCACCCCGGTACCACCAGGAGTAATTCCTGAGTGCAGAGCCAGAAGTGACCGACCCCTGAGCACCATGGGGTAGTGCTACCCCCCCAAAAAATAAACACAGTGGGCTGGAGCAATAGCACAGCGGTTGGGCGTTCGCCTTTCACGCGGCCGACCCGAGTTCGATTCCTCCGCCCCTCTCGGAGAGCCCGGCAAGCTACCGAGAGTATCGAGCCCGCTCGGCAGAGCCTGGCAAGCTACCTGTGTGTATTGGATATGCCAAAAACAGTAACAATAAGTCTCTCAATGAGAGACATTACTGGTGCCCGCTCGAACGAATCGATGAGCAATGGGATGACAGTGACAGTGAAAGCCCCAATGCCAGAAGGGCTGACTCTGGTGGCCCCGAGCACTGAACTGTCCAGCCCAGATGCCCTGGGCCTCTCCGCACTGCATGGGGGTGGGGGGGCGGGGGGTTGTCCCAATGTTCGGGGAAGCCAGAATAACAGAACAGGAGCAGGTGAGTGTGCAAAGGCTTCCGTGACACCTGTGCCCTGGTGACCTCAGCCTTAGGGCGAGGAAGCCACAGTAATTAGGGTTAATTGGAGACAGTGCTCTGGGGAGTCGGGGGAGGGGGGGCGGCTGGAACAAAACTCCAAAGAGAAAAACAAGTTCCTCGTGGGCCCAGAAGGCTCCGTCACTGCTGAGTGACTGGGGACAGGTAGCTGTGAGTATTTTGGGATTTTGGGGGTCACACCTGGCGGGGCTTGGGGGACCCCATGGGCTGCGGGAATCGGGCCGGCTACGTGCAAGGCAGATGCCACCCTCCCTGCTGGGCGCTCACTCCGGCCCTGCTGTATTTTGTTTCTCCCGCTGCCATTTGTTGTGTGATCTGCGGATCAGAAAAGGGTCCGTGTGGAACTCTAGGCCTCAGGCCTCGGGGGCCGGAACCCTCCGGAGCAGGGGTTGGGGGACAGATCTCCAGGCACCGGGACACACGGACACCTTGGAAGGTCACAGCCTGGGGGCACCCTCCGTTGTCGGGGAGACGGGGGGTTTGGGGGGCCTGGGATCACAAACCTGGACGACCAAGCAGGGGGTGAAGACAATTAGGGGGTACACGGGAATGTGGGGGGTCTTGGGCGTAACCTTGAGGTGACCTTGTAGCCCAGACGCACCCATTAACACGATTATAACTGTACTAAGGGAACTAGAAAGGAAAGATGAATCTTGGCCAGCGCAGCGGGTAGGGCGCCTAGCTTGATCCTGGCTGACCTGGGTTTGATCCCGGACACCCCCTGAGCACTGCCAGGAGTGATCCCTGAGTGCAGACCGGTAGGCCCCCCAAAAAATTGTAAATTTGAAAATAAAAGGGTTCAACAGAGAATATCCAAACGACTAAGGAGCCAAATGTCCCCTGTCATGTCCCAGCCAAGAATTTAGGTCAAATGTTCGGATTTGGTGACTTCAGCTTGGCGCAGAGGGTCCAGCTACCAGAGCGGAGCCCCCAGGCCAGCAGAGAGACAATGGGCCAGCTCAGGTGGGGGACGATGCCCCCTACAGCAGGCTGGAGGAGTTTAAGGAGGTGTGGGGGTGTCTGGTTAACGCCGGTAGATTCTAGAATGTTCTCCCATCTAGCCCTTTTTAACTGTCAATCCATCCCTTTGTTCTTTTTACTCTTTCCTGCCACACCCAGGGGTGCTGCTGGGGACACAGGGGTCAACCCCACACCCAGCAAGTGCCTTGGTCCGCCTGGCCCCATCCGTTCTCTGTGGGCAGAGCCAGGGGTGGCCCCAGTTAAATATATCAGTAAAGGGCTGGAGTGATAGCACAGCGGGTAGGGCATTTGCCTTGCACGCGGCCGACCTGGGTTCGAATCCCAGCATCCCATGTGGTCCCCTGAGCACCGCCAGGAGTAATTCCTGAGTGCAGAGCTAGGAGTAACCCCTGTGCATCGCCGGGTGTGACCCAAAAAGCAATATATATATATATATATATATATATACATATATATATATCAGTAAAATAAATGCAAATTCCAAGGCTGTGCTCGGGGCAGGGGGGGCGGCGGTGGTGACTCAATTTTTCTAAAAGGCTTAATGTTCGGCCGAATTCCCCCCTTTTCAGGGGGGTTACTCCTGGCAGTGCTCAGGGGACATGGGCACCAGGCACAGAACCTGTGTCAACCGTGTGAAGGCAGGTGCCCTTCCCACTATCCAGCACTGTCCCCTGGGGGTCTCCTTAAACGAAAGGTCCTGTTCGACGCAGGACTCGCCAGAACGAGTGAGCCGCAGCCGAGGGCAGAGCAGGGGTTCTGGGGGACGAGGGTCTCTGAGCTCAGCCGGGTCCTGTCTCTCCCCATCTGGACAGTTAGGAGACTCCGGCGTCCGGCCTCACACCCTCTCCCAGGGCAGAGCTTGTTTCCTTTCTCGGCAGCTGCAGGGAATTTCCCATGATGCTCAGCATGACCGATGCTTCCTCAGTGTGGTCCCCAGTGGAGACCGTCCCCCCACCCCGTCTCTGGAGAAAGAACACGGGCAACCGCCCTCCAGGCTTCTCTCTCGAAACAGCCCGAACCTGCAGAGCCCGAGAGCACCGCCAGGCCCACACCCCGGCCAGGAGTCCTTAATTAAGGAACCAGGAGGGTTGTTTTTGGTTTCATTCGGATTTACACACCTGGCAGTACTTGGGGACCATAGGCGGTGCTGGGGAGTGAACCCCAGGTTCTGCAGCGTGCGAGGCAAAAGCACCTTTATCCCCCTGTACGCTCTCTGTATAGGAGGGTCTCCCCCCCCCCTTTTTTTTTTTTTTTTTTTTGCTTTTTGGGTCACACCTGGCGATGCACAGGGGTCACTCCTAGCTCTGCACTCAGGAATTACCCCTGGCGGTGCTCAGTAGACCATATGGGATGCTGGGAATCGAACCCGAGCTGGCCGCTTGCAAGGCAAACGCCCTACCCACTATGCTATCACTCCAGCCCCCTCCCCGGCCCCTTTTGTTTTTTTTTAATCTGGCAGTGCTCAGGGATCCAGCCCAGGCCAGTCGTGAGAGGTTAGAGCTTCGCTCACTGTACTATCACTCTAGGACCCCTCTTTTTTAAAGTGGGGGGGGCCGAGGAGTCCCTGGGGTTCTGCCCCATTTCCTAAGGTGCTAGGCAGGACCAGCCCTGTTCTAGTGACGGAAAAAGTGGAACAAAACTGCAAATTTGTCTCTTCTCGCTTTCTTGGGGCACGGTGGTCGCAAGGCACATCCTCAAGCCGGACCCCGAGAATCCCCGTTTTCTGGGAGCAGAAGCCAGAAGCACCCCGGACTGGCCGAGTGGGTGGGGGCCGCCCCTGGGGGACGCGGCGGGGCAGTGGAGGTTGGCTGAGAGTCACAATGCCAGGGGACCCACCCTTTCCGCATGCCTGGGCTGGGAGCGGGAGCCCTTTTGAAAGTGTCCCGAGGGCTCCCATCTTTGTTCCTGAGTGCAGGAAAATATTTCTCCTTCCCCTCCCAGAAAAATAGCCCCGTCTTGAGAGCACACCCCCCTGTAAGAGAAATATGCGCTCCTGTAAGGCAGAGCAGAGGGGGGCCGGCACCCACAGGCGAGCAGGGCCCCGGGAGCAGTGGGGACCCTCAGGCAGGGCGGCTCAAGTGGCCCTCCTGCCCCCTCAACTTCCTCTGGCGGGACTGCGGGGCGTTAGGGCTGATGCTCGTGTCCCCCCCAGCCCAAAGGGCAGACATGAACCTGGACCCGAGCTCCCCTGAAGCCCGAAGCCCAGGAAGGGGCCCTGCCACGGGGCTCCTGGGGGGTCCAAGGCGCCCAGCGGGCTCCAGATGACCCTTTCCCAATTTCCCAGCGGACTCGAATTCTTTGGGGGGAGCCTCGGAAGGGGCTTTGGGGGTCTCTTCTCCCAGGCTTCTCCCGAGGGGCCGGGGCTGCCTCCGCCCAGTTCCCGCCCCCAAAGGCTGCTGACCGAGCGACTCTCCAGGTCCCACCTTGGTTTCTGCTGGAGACCCCCCCACCCCGCCCCGTTCCTTCAGGGACCTCCAGGCTGAGGATGAGACCCGCCGGCTCGGAACCGCACGAGGAATGAGGAGGGCGGCCGGGCCGAGGGTCTTATGAGGCCCCCGGATCACGAGGCCACCCCGTGCGGGTGGGACGGACACAGATGCTCCTCCTCAGCCGCCCGTGCCCACCTGCCCGCGTGCCCGCAAAGGACCCTGGGAGCACCAGACGGCCCCTGGCAGGAGCAACCCTCCCCGCCCCGAGCCAGCAGGACTCGGCAAACCAGGCCAGATAGCTCAGTGGTTTGAGCTTGCTGTGCCCTCCCCCAGCGCCACACCTGGTGATTCTAGAACCTTCTTCCTGTAGGTCCAGAGAGGCTCTGGAAGGGGAACGGGCAGGGGGCGGGGTAGCTTCCCCTCCCCAGAGAGCCCCTCCTGCATCTGGGGTTTGTCGAGTGTCTTAAACACATGAGTCAACATGCCCGAACCCGGGTTTGGGGGTGGGGGGCCTGGGCCCCTCCAGTCTGCAGGGCGGCGGGGTGGGGGGGGGAGGAATCTGAGACGCCTGACCCCACCTGGGCCAGAACCAGGAAGCGCCCCCCCCCCCCCCCCCCCCCCCGCACAGCCTTCCTGCGGCTCCAAGGTCACAGCCCAAGAAAACAACCAAAGCCACGGGCGGTCCCAGGGTGTGGCAGCCCCTTGAGGCCCCGGTGAGGCAGAACCGAGACAGGCTCGCCCGACTCTCGGCTCCATGAACGGGAAACTCGCCGGAAAAGATGGGGCCAGCGCCATAGTACAGCGGGGAGGGCGCGTGCCCTGCTCACGGCGGGTTCGACCCCTAGCACCCCAGACGGTCCCCCGAGCCCTGCCCGGAGTGAGCCCTGAGGACTTCCCTGAACACACCAAAACAACAACAACAACAACAAAAATTGCTCCGCAGCCCCAGATTATGTAGCGATTCAACAAGAGTAAAATTGGCTTCAAATCCCAGCCATGGGCAGGGGGTGAGGAAGGTGCCGCCGGGCCTGAGGCTGCCGCAGGGAGCCGCCCCGGGGACCCTGCTAGAGGCAAGCATCTAGAGACAGTCTCGGACACGTGAGCGCACCCCCCACACGCTCACACACACCTGCCCCGCACATTCACACAGGCGCGAGCGCTCTCTCTCACACAGTTTATCCTGGACCCAGCCGCTGCTGGACACACAAATACTCCGCCTCTGACGCTGTCTCTTTGCCTCACACAGTCTCTTTCTGACACACACATACATGCACTCTCTATCTCTGTTGTGTCTGTTTCTCTCACACACACACACACTGTCTCTTTCTCTCACACTCTCTGACACTGTCACACACTCTCACACACACACACTCTGTGCCTATTTCTGTCTCTCACACATATACTCTCTGTTTCTCTCACACAAACTCTGTCTTTTTCTGTCACTCTCACACATATTCTCTCTCACACACACTCTCTGTGTCTCTGTCTCTCACACACTCTCTCTGTCGCTCTCTCACACACACATGCACTCTGTCTCAGTCTCTTTTGCACACACTGTCTCTGTCTCTCTCACACACATATTCTCTTGTCTCTGCATCTCTGTCTTTCTCACACACTCTATCTCTGTGTCTCTGTCTCTCTCTCACACACTCTGTCTCTGTCTCTGTCTCTCTCTCACACACTGTCTCTGTGTCTCTGTCTCTCACACACTGTTTCTGTGTCTCTGTCTCTCACACACTCTGTCTCCGTGTCTCTGTCTCTCACACACTCTGTCTCTGTGTCTCTGTCTCTCTCTCACACACTCTATCTCTGTGTCTCTGTCTCTTACACTCTGTGTCTCTGTCTCTCTCTCACATGCTCTGTTTCTCTCACGCACACCATCCGTTTGGACGGATCTTGCTTTTTGCCTTAACGACATACTCAGGAGTCTCACCTTGCAGGGGTGCAGCAAGCCTCCAGGAGGGTGTGGAGCGACTCCCCGCCGCCCAGAACATTTGCCGGCAACCTCCCCTGGCCCAAAGACCAGACGGGACGTGGCGAAGGCCACCTGGGTGTGGGGCGGGCGGCAGAGTGGGTGGGGCTGCCCTCACCGGCCCTGCTCCTGCCCTCAGCGCCCTCGCAGGCCTTGGCCTCCACCCCCGGGCCCCCACTGCCGGCACCTTTCAACCCTCTTTGGGTGGCCAGAGGGACCCCCGGGAGGTGCTGACACCCCCGCCTCGGCCAGGTTGGCCCGGTTCCATCCCTAGCACCATACAGGGTCCCCGGGGTCCGCAGGAGTGAGCCCTGCGCCCCGCCAGGCGGGGCCCAAACACCAAGCCCAAAGCCCGCGTGGCTGTGCCGTCCCGGCGTTGCGCCCGGCTGGCGGTGCTGACTATGGGAGCCCTCGGCCCCTGCACTGTCATTTCGGCCCCTAAAACTCCGACGATTATGATTTGCTGTTACAAAACAGTGTTGTCGGGGCCGGAGCGATAGCACAGCGGGGAGGGCGTTTGCCTTGCACGCAGCCGACCCGGGTTCAATTCCCAGCATCCCATAGCGTCCCCTGAGCACCGCCAGGGGTGATTCCTGAGTGCAGAGCCAGGAGGAACCCCTGAGCATCACCGGGTGTGACCCAAAAAGAAAAACAAAACAAAACAAAACAGTGTTGTCACGAAAAATATTGGTGCCTGTTAAAACAGACCAGAGCAGGGCCAGAGAGAGAGAGAGAGAGAGAAAGGCGACCTTGCTGGCACCCAGCTGACCTGTGTTCGATCCCTGGCACCGCATTTGAACCCCCCCAGGAGTGACCCCTGAGTGCAGAGCAGGCCCTGAGCGTTGCTGGGTGTGGCCCCAAACACCCAGAATAAGGGGCAGGGGAGGGGTGAGGGGGGAGGGTGCGCAGGGGGACAAGCTCCCTGGAGACAAAACCTGACTCTGAGGACAGAGGTGGGAGGACCCCCAGGGTTCCCAGCGGGATGGCACAGTGAGCAGCGCCCGGCGGGTTCTGAGTCGAGCTGCCCCCACCCCCCGCGTTGGAGCCTCTCCTGGGGGTGGGAGCTTCCAGCGCCTTCTCCAGCGGGAGCCATAGAAACCATATTCCCCGCATTCCAGCTCTTGCAAAGGTCAACCTGGCTCGGAAGGCCTCGGTCCCCCCCTCCCCCCGCCCCAGCCCAGCCCAGGATGTGAGCCTGGGGTCTCCCCCGCTGTGTGTTTGGGGGGGGGGCCCTGACTGCTCAGTGATCGTTTGTCTGTGACGGCTCCATATCCCACCCCGGACACAATGTCCCTTTTCTCCAGTGAAACGCAAGGCTCATGCCTGCGTCAGCTACGCCTGCTCGGGTGGACGGTCCACTCCGCTCACAAGGCTTGCCGCTTCCGAGTCTCCGGGGGTTCCCCGGGGCCCATCCTGGGCCTGCTGGGTGGTGGGGGCACGGGGAGATGCCCGGAGAGCTCCAGCAGACCCCACTTCCAGCTCTTTTGAGAATGTTTGTGTTTGGGGGCTGGAGCCATAGCACAGCGGGGAGGGCATTTGCCTTGCACGCGGCCAACCTGGGTTCGATTCCCAGCATCCCATAGGGTCCCCTGAGCATCGCTAGGAGTAATTCCTGAGTGCAGAGCCAGGAGTAATCCCTGTGCATCACCGGGTGTGACCCAAAAAGCAAAAAAAAAAAAAGAGAGAGAGAGAGAATGTTTGTGTTTGGGCCTCGCTCTGCAGTGCTCGGGTGCCTGCCAGTGGCGGTCAGCACAGGGACCCGAGCCCGCAGGCCGAGCTGTGCTAAGGCTTTGGGCTTGGTCCTGCCCCGCTTCCAACCCTTTTCTGTCACAGAACTTTCGTCAGGATGGCCGAGGGCCAGCAGAGCCAGGGAGACGCCGGCTCCAGGCTCTGAGGATATGGGGTTTTTTTTGGGGGGGGCACTTACTCCTGGCTCTGCACTGAGGAATCACTCCGGGCGGTGCTCAGGGGACCCTAATGAACACCGGGGATTGGGCCCGGGTCGGCCGTGTGCCAGGCAAGCGCTCTCCCGGCTGTGCTACCCTCAGCCACAGCTGGATGCTTCTCTCTGGGACGCAGACTTGTATCTTTGTTTTTGTTTTTGGAGGGGGGGGTCAGGAATTGCCCCTGGCGGTGCCCAGGGGACCATATGGGATGCTGGGAATCGAGCCCGCGTCCACCACCGCGTGCAAGGCAAACGCCCTCCCCGCTGTGCCATTGCTCCAGCCCTTCAGACGTGCACCTTCCGGCCCATGGACAGCCGCCCCGGCTTCAGGGTCTTGGAGACGAGACGGGCGGCGCTTCCTGCCCCAGCCCAGTGCCGGGACCCTCTGCGGCCACCTGGTGGCAGGGCCCTGTTGGGGGCTCAGAGGGCGAGCCCGGCACCCCCCGCACCGCCCCTTGACCACATTCCCGTCTCCCTGAACGGCGCCTGGGCCCAGGACAGCTGCCCCCAAACTGGAAGCGCTAAGAATGCACTCGCATCCGGGGTGACTCGTTGACCCCACAGCGAGCCCTGTCACTGTTGCAGAATCTGCATTTCCTGCAGGTGACCGCAGGGGGCTTGTCCCCAGCCTGCAGGGGGGAGAGGCAGGGGCTGGAGGAGGGAAGTACAGACACCCACAGGCGTGTGGGGGGGGCTGCGGGGGCAGGGCCTCGGGCCCAGGGAAGGGGGATCTGGTGGCCAGGCTGTCCCCGGCTCTGAAAGGGAGAGGAGGTGAGGGGGCACAGAGCCCTGGTGATGTCGGTGGGCCCCACGGGTGACTTACGTGAAGCGGGGAGGAGAAAGAGGGTCACTTTCTCCCCAGCCGCCTCTACCACCCGGGACCCAGGGTTACCGGGTTCTTGTCTCGCTCGCGGAAAAGAATTTCAGGAGTAGACAAGCAGTGAAGTAAATAGATTTTATTCAGAGGTTTCTGAGGGAAGGAGGAAGGATAAGTGGGAGAGAGAAGTAGTAAGAATAACGCGCTCAAGAGAGAACCCGGGCTTCTGCAAGGGTGGAGGAAGCTCTACACACATCCTCGCACTGGACACAAAAGCATGAAAGTACACATCTCAAGGGGGAAGATGCGGGCGACACATGTGCTCGGGCACCACATGTGCTCGGCCACGTGGGCACAAGCAGCACATGGGCTCAGGCAGCATATGCGGGCCCTTCCTTTGTTCAAGGTGTCTTTTATAGGGTTTCTTCAACCTGCCCCCACCCACATGGGGCTTCTTTCCAGGTAAAAGTTCGTTGCTAAGGTTACCAGGGAGGCTGGGAGTGGTGATGACCTTCTTTGGGGAACCTCCTGGGGAGGGGTCCATTATCCTCAGGGTCCGCTGGCTGATGGTTTCCTCTGGGTCTTTTGTTTTCTTGAATCTGCAAGTCTTAAGAGTCTCCTCCCCAGAGACTCTGTTAAATCTCAATTTTCATTGCCAAGGCCTTTCCCTATCTACCTGCCTACATCACTGGGAGCAGGGGTGAGGGGGCCCAGAGTCCTGGGGCCAGCAGGGTGAGCCACAGGGAGAAAGGGGCTCCGGGAGGGGCTGGCACCCCCCCTGGGGCTCTGCAGGGGTGAGTTGGGGGCAGGGGTGAGAAGGCAGGGCTGGGCCGTGTGAGCAGCTGTGCCAGCAGCCGGGGAGAGTCCAGACAGTGGGGAGAAGAGCGAGCGACCCCAAGGTTGACCCCGAGGTTCCCCCCGCAGGACGCGCAGGGGCCATCGGACACTCCCTCGGGGCCTTCTGCAGACAGTGGCCGAGAGAGGCCCACAGGGGAGCACAGGCGAGAGCCCCGAGCGGGAGCCCGGCCCCCCCTGGGTCCCCTATGCCCAAGCCCCAGGCTGGGAGTGGCCCGAACCCCCAACCCCCGAATAATAACAACAATTAGAGGGGCTTTTGCTCAGGCGCGGGAGCTCCGGCCGCGTTTGTGAGCTCCCGGGGTCGACCCCAGACACCACACAGCCCCCAGCATCTCTGGGGGGCCCGGGAGGCCCCTGGCACCTCAGCCCGCACCGACCCTTGGAGCCTGGCCCGCGTCGGAGGCGAGGCTGGGACAGTCCAGCAGCCCCGGGTGGGCTTGAGCCTGTCCTGACTCCTGGTCTGTGCGGCCGGGGCGGGGGTCCGTCCGTTTCTCCTCAGCTGCAAGGAGGGGACGGGCCCCCCAGACTCCCGTCAGCTGCTCGCGCGGAGCCCCTGGCCCTGCGCGGCCCCCGGAGGCAGCTGCGGCCCTAATCAGATGAGGCTCCCGCAGGACCAGCCCCCCCCCCACCCCTGCCGGGCCGCACCGCATTCTCTGGGCCTCGGAGACTGACTCCCAAGGGCGCCCCCCTCCCCGCCAGGGAGTCTCCATTACAACGAGAGAAATTTCTCTTCATTAAGAGCAGAGGGAGGATAATGGGGGAGAGGAAAGGACTCAGCGGTGGATGACAAAGGGCCCGTCTCTGCAGGCGAAACCACCCAGGAGTCAGTTCAATCAAGAGGATCCACAGAGAGCAAACACATCACGAGAAAATGACCTGGAAATGAGAGAGAGGGTGGGGGATAGAGAGAAGGAGGGAGAGAGAGAGAGAGAGAGAGAGAGAGAGAGAGAGAGAAGGAGAGAGGGAGGGAGAGAGAGGAGAGAGAGGGAGAGAGAGAGGAGAGAAAGAGGGAGAGAGAGGGAGAGAGAGAGAGAGAGGAGAGAGAGGGAGAGAGAGAGGAGAGAAAGAGGGAGAGAGACAGAGGAGAGAGAGACAGAGGAGAGAGAGGAGAGACTGAGAAAAAGGGAGAGAGAGAAGAGTGAGGGAGAGAGAGAAAGAGAGAAGAGTGAGGGAGAGAGAGAAAGAGAGAGAAGGAGAGAGAGAGAAGAGGGAGAGAGAGAAAAGAGAAAAGAGGGAGAGAGACAGAGAGGAGGGAGCGAGAAAAAGAGAGAGAGGGAGGGAGAGAGAGAGAAGCTTCCGGGCCAGGGCGGGCGAGCCCGGGCCTGCCTCACCCTCCCCCCTTCCGGGGGGGGGGGTGCCAGCATCTCAGCTGCACCTAGGGGTGACAGGAAGGTGCTGGGCTCCCCGTGGGAAGGGAAGAAACCGGAGAGTAACAAAGCGAATGCAAATACGGAACAGGCGAGCCGACCGGTAGGGAAATCCAGGGGCAAAGCGCCCAGCGGGCGGCAACTATGGACCTTCCCCTGTCCCCGCACGCGCGTCACCCGCATGGCGCATTTGTGACATTTATGGTGAGAGCCTTAGGGGTCCACCGGGCACACCCAGGGGGTCTCTGCCTCTGTGGCCGCGGCGTGGAATGAGGCGTCCCACCGCCTGACGCAGGCCAGCCGCGGTCCCACCCTAGCAAGGGCCCCTCGACACCCTCAGGTCTGAGGGGATCTCAAAGGGCCCCAGACAGGCCTGGCCTGGTGTCCCTGCGGGCAGTGCCCCCGGCAGGGCTGAGGCTTTGCTTGCGGGGGGCCGGGGTCAGGCCCGAGCACCGCCTGGTCCCCTGAGCACTGCACATGGGGAGCAGTGCTGGAGCACAAAGTGTAGTGACCCCTGGGTCCTGAGCACTGCGGGGGAGCCCCTCTCCCAGAGCCCCCGGCAAGTCCTTCAGGCCGTGCGTGAGTCGGGACAACAGCCGTGCCACCGGGTGCCCTCACTGCGCCACGGAAACCCTCGGCCTGTTTATTGATTTTTTTTATTTTACATTTTTTGCTTTTTGGGTCTCACCCGGCGATGCTCAGGGGTCACTCCTGGCTCTGCACTCAGGAATTACTCCTGGCGGTGCTCGGGGGACCCTATGGGATGCTGGGAATCGAACCCGGGTTGGCCGCGTGCCAGGCAAACGCCCTACCCACTGTGCTGTCGCTCCAGCCCCAACCCTCGTCCTGTTCAACCTCCCCTGGGCACGGCCGCCCGAAGGCTCCGTGTCCGGGCCAGGCTTGGCCGGGCCCCTGCCCTCCTGAGGCTCCTGGCTGGGCACGGCCGGTGCTCCGGCCCCTCGGGGCGCGTGGGCAGGCGGCGGGGGCCCTGATGGGCACTGCCCCTCCTCCCTCCCGGCCTCCTGAGCACCATGAAGGCAGCACCAGGTTTTGTAAATTCTTTTTTTTTTTTAATTTTATTTTTTTATTGAATCACCTTGTGGAAAATAACAAAAGTTTCAGGTTTAAGTCTCAGTTATACAATGTTGTAAATTCTTTAATTAGTTTCAGTTTGTCCTGTCTTGGGGCCACCCCTGGCCAGCCTCAGGGACTGATCAAGGGCCAGCCCTGTGCTGGGCAGACACCCTCGGCTGTGCCCCGCCCGGGCCCGAGGGCGAGGTTTGGGTCACGGTGTGGGGCTCAGGAGGCCCCGGGCTCACCCTCCCCGGCTGCCGCACGTGGCGCCCCTGTCTCGGAGACGCCATCTGGGTGCAGATGGGGGAGGGGGTTTGGGGTGCCGGGTCCTGGCGTGGGAAACCGATTTGGGGGGTCCCGTGAGCCGGGTGAAGGGGGGACCCCTCCCCGCCCCCTCCTTTGTTGGGGCCCCCCAGGGTGTGCCAGGGACTGACGCCCACCCCAGCCCTCCTTGTTCTGAAGCTCCGGGAGCCCCCTGCATCCGGCACCCCCTCATCTGGTCCTCAGTTAGGACCTGGCGTCCGAGGGGCCGTTGGGATTTCTCGTGGCCCTGCAGGGAACCCGGGGCCTGGGGCAAAGTGGCTGGGGAGGGACCCTCAGCCGTGCCCCACAAGGCCACAACTGTCCGCTCGGGACGCGGCCGGGCCTGGAGTTGGTGCCACCTGCGGTGAGCGAGTCCCACGGGAAGCCTGATGGTTAGAGGCGCTCAGGAGCCGAGGGCGGGGTGGAGAGCACCTGCCCCGCCCTCCTGGCCCTTCCTCCCTGCCCCTCCCCCTTCTCCTCCCCCTCCCCGCCCCTCCCTGCCTCTTCCTCTCCCTGCCCCTCCCCCTTTTCTTCCCCCTCCCCGCCCCTCCCTGCCCCTTCCTCTCCCTCCTCCCTCCCTGCCCCTCCTCCTCCTCTTCCCCCTCCCTGCCCCTCTCTCTCCTCTTCCCCCCTCCTCCCTCCCCGCCTGCCCCTCTCCTCTCCCCCCTCCTCCCTCCCCGCCCCTCTCTCTCCTCTTCCCCCCTCCTCTCTCCCCCCTTGTGAGACCAGCCCAGACCAGCCCAACGGGGCCCTGGGCAGCCCGTCCCTGGCACAGGGAACCCTTCACCAGAGCACGCCCCGTGGGGGTTCAACTGAGGCTGGGGGTTCCTCATCTTTCTGATTTCAAGGCACCCACCCCCACGCGGGACAGCGGCTGGGAGGTGCGGAGACCCCCTCACAACACCTCACCCCCAAATCCTTCCTTGCTCCGGGCTAGCTTGTGCTCCTGGGCTCCCTGGGGGCACCCCGGGGTCCCTTCGTCAGATCCAGCGGGAACCGACCTGCGTCCCTCGGGGCCTCGAGAGTTCGGGCAGGCGTTGTCTCTCCCTGTTTCTGTGGTTCGCCGGGCGCCCCTTTTCCCCTCCATTACCGGTTCTCGGGGCTCTGCTTTCTCAGCTATCTGCTCTCGGGGGGTGGGGGCGCCTCAAACCCGCTCAGACGCCGGAGCCCGAGGCCCTTGACGCAGTCACAGGAGAGCACCCTGGAAGCAGGGGAGCAGGACCTGTGGGAGAGCAGGGCTCCCGCTTGTGTGTGTGTGTGTGTGTTGGGGTGTGTGTGTGTGTGTTGGTGTGTGTGTGTGTCCGGGTGTGTGTGTGTGTGTGTCCGGGTGTGTGTGTGTGTGTGTGTCCGGGTGTGTGTGTGTGTCCGGGTGTGTGTGTGTGTGTCCGGGGACAGGCGGGTCACTCCCTGGAATGCGGAGATGCTGAGGGCCCCCCCTCGCCCCCCGCCACCGCCCGCCCCAGCAAATGGCAAACACTGGAGGACTTGGAGAGTCGGAGGAGGAGCGGCAGGGGAGCGTTTCTGGGCGGGAGCTGGTCCCACACCAGGGCAGGGACGTGGGGGACAGTGCATCTGGGGTGCTCTCGTGACGCGGAGCCCGGAGAGGCAGCCCCACCCGCCCTGGCCTGCGTCTCGTGAGGGACAGGGCTCCGGGGGCCGGACACGTGCCAGCCCACCAGGGCAGCGACAGCTCCGTCCCGCCTGGCCCTCCCGGGGCGCCTGTTGGGAGGCGGGCCGGCAGGAGTGTGTGCGGGCTGGGGGGGGGCGTGGAGTTGGACCCCAGCCCAGTGGCTCCAGCATGCCCAGGAGTGTCCCTGGGGCCACCCGAGCACTGTCTGGGAGCACCCTGGAGGTGCAAGGGGAGCTGGTGCCCCGCAGTGAGGCTGCCGCCCCCGCCGTGCCTGGGCAAAGGGCCGCAGGCCCTGATGGGGTCCCCGCCCCGGTCAGCTCCTCTGACCCCCGCGAGGCCCACCTCCCCGTTGGGGGGCCCACAGAAGCTTCGGCCCCACCTCCCGTTGGCCCCGCCCCCGGAACCCCCTCGGCATTGCCTCTTGGGGGTCCCCTTGGCCCTTCCCCCTGGGGACCCCTCAGCACCGCCCCCTGGGGCCCCAGGCCCAGGGCCGAGTCTTCTCTGCTGATCTGCCGGCCCCGGGCAGGGGTGACACAGGAGGCAGGGGTGAGGCAGGAAGGCCTAGGTCAGCCTGGGGGCTCGATTTGGGGGCACCTTCGGGGGGCAGAGGCAAGAGGCGGGGGCTCAGGGCGGGGAGGGGAGGAGCCCAGCGGCTCGGGGACGCCAGGACTAGGGGCCCCGGGCAGAGAAGGCGCCAGAGTGCATCTCCGGAGACTTTATTGTATGCGGAAGTCTACAAATTTGAGCCCTAAGATGATTCACAAAATATACCCCACGGAAACCGTTTTTCCTGGTTCAAATCTCAAATATAGTTTACTGTGCTGAACGATACATCCTAACGCTGTCTAAAACACAGCCAGATTATTTCTCTTTATTCATTTATACACATTCTGCAATTTTTTTTTGAAAATCAAGATCCAGATAAAAAAATATTAACAAAACGACCCAATTACAGTGACTGGCCCCCCATATACATATATATATATTATATTCCGAAATCTTGGGGGCGTTTCTTCGCATTTGTCTTGAATTCTGGGCGCACTATCCGTTTGCCAATACTTAGGGAGTTCTCATACATTTCTCAAAAATTCAAAAAGCAGAAGACGGGGTGACCTCCTCGGCCGAGGCGGGCGGCAGCGGGCGAGAGCCCGGGGGGCTGTGCCAAGGAGGTGACAGGGCGGGGGGGGGCGGAGAGGGCGGCCCGGCCTGGTGCCTCTCCTCGGCCTGAGCTGCGTGGCCCGGGGTCTAGGAGCCGTAGCGGTCCTGCAGGAGAGAAGCGAGTGCGCTGCCCACCCGGCCACCCACCCCACAGACCCCGCCCTGGGCTGAGCCCGAACGGCTTCCAACGAGCGTACTGCACTGCAGCATCCCGCCTAGGACACGGGTGCTGGGAGGCAGGACCGAGCCCTGAGCACTGCCCTGGGAGAACCACGGGCCCCGGGTGCTCCCTGACGCTCTCCCCCCACCAGCTCGGGCACCCCCCGAGCACTGTGAGCAGCCCCTGAGGTCTGTATTCTGCGAAGGGGGTGGGAGGCCAAAGCATTCTGGGCCGCTGCCCTAGCAGTGCCGGGGGCTGGGGCTGGATTCCCCCTGGGGTCAGCGGCTGCTTCCCAGGGGCACACCCAGCCCGCGGAGCTCAGGGGCCAGGCACTGGCCAGCCCCCTGCCACTCCCGGGGCTCCCTCAGGCTCGGCCCCGCCCACAGGGCGCCCCCCACTCACCTGGATGGAGGTCATGACCCCATTGGCGAAGACGGACAGTTTCCCGGCCACGGAGCGCACGCCCTGCCGGAGCTGGGCCATGTCGGGCGCGGCGGGCAGCACGCTGGCCAGGTTGTAGCTCCCTGCGCGGGGGCGGCAGGGCAGATGCCATCACGGGGCGTGGCACAACCCGAGCCCGGGGACCCCGACTTGAGTGGCCAAGAGACCCTGGGTCCTGGGCTGGGCTGGAGCCATAGCACAGCGGGGAGGGCGTTTGCCTTGCATGTGGCCGACCCGGGTTCGAGTCCCAGCATCCCATAGGGTCCCCTGAGCACTGTGCCAGGGGTGATTTCTGAGTGCAGAGCCAGGAGTGACCCCTGTGCATCGCCGGGTGTGACCCAAAAAGCAAAAAAAAAAAAAAAAAAAAAAAAAGAGAAAAAGAGACCCCGGGTCCGAGGACAAGGAGACGGGCTGCCGGGCGGAGGCCGAGGCCACACCGAGAGCTCGCTGGCACCAGGGGCCGGCTCGGGCCATCGGAACCGCGTCCGGGAAGCAGGGGTGGAGGGGGACTGTCCCCGAGGCCGCCAGGCTCTCAGGGGAGCTGCGGAGTGTCTGGGGGGCATGGGTGGACCCCCGTCAGGCTGTGGGTGAGGGTGTGAGCCCCGGGGCTACGGGGGGCGGTGAGAGAAGTGGAGTTTAAGGAGCCGCCTGGCACACGGGGTGCACGGGCGGGAGGGGGACCCTCTGGGGACCCTCGCTGGGCCCGCACCGGATCCAGGCCGGGGAGTCGGGGGCTTCCTGCCCCGGCAAAGGCCTTCTTTGTCTGAGCCCCCAAAGTCCTCACAACACCAGGCAGCCAGGCACACATATGGCCGGGACGGCCAGTACCAGGGAGCCCTGCCTGACCAACCACGCGGTGGCACCAGCACCCCGCCCCCCGCCCCAGGAGCTCGGGCGCCGGGCACATCTAGGGCCCTGCCCGCCTCCAGCTGGGCGCTCTGGCTGCTGACTGGGGATGGGGGCGGCCTCAGGGACCCCCGGGGACCCCAGCCTCCCTTTTCTGGCTGGGGGGATTCAGGCCACTTTCCCGGCCCCGGGCAGCAGGGGACGGAGACTCACAGGGCTGGCCCCCACCCCGGACAGCGGGCCCCTCCCCCCCCCGCGCCCCTGCCGGCCACATACCCGCAGCCTGCTTCCGCTGCTCGTCAAACAGGTCGGCCGAGCTGATGGACGTGCTGGCCGAGAGCCGCTCCAGCCGGGCCCTGGTCTCGTACTGGACACACAAGCACGCGGAGACGTCGGTCCCCAGCGCGGCCAGGCCCCGGCCCAGGCAGTCACCGGGTGCTGGCTGCGCCCCGCACTATGTCCCCACTGCAGACGGCTGCAGCCCCCCTGCGGCAGCCAGGGGTGGGGGGCACGGCCTGAAGCACCCCCCAAGCTCCACCAAAAATCTGGACCCTCTCGGAGACGGGGCGGCAGAGGCCAGCGGCCACCACGCGGCCCGAGGCCCCGCCTTGGACATCTCACTTCTGAGTGTGTCTGCAGCTCCGGGGGGGGGGGGTTGTGGGGGGAGGGAGAGAGAATCGGGGAAGGGGGAGACGAGCCCCCCCCCCCCCGCTTCCCACCCTGGCTGGACGCGGCTCCGGCCACCCTCGGACACTCACGTCGGCCTGGGCCTGCCTCCCGAAGTACATGTCCGACGAGATGGCCCGGACGTTGCCGAACTTCTTCTGGGCCTCGTCCGTGCTCTCGGCCGGGGCGGAGTCAGGCTTGCGGCGAGCGGCGGGTCTGCGGCGGGGGGAGGGGCACCGCGGGCAGCTCGCACCCCACCCCGCCCGGGCGACAGAGGGGGCCCTCAGGGAGGACCCAGCCCCGAGAGCGAGGAGGACACGGGCGTGCAAGGGGCCGGAGCCTCATGACCCCGCGCCCGGCTGGCGTCTCCCGGGGAACCTGCCTCAGTGGACGGCCCTGACGCGGGGCAGGTGGCCTCTCCCGCTGGCCCCAGGACGTGGCTTCCCGAGGGCCACGGGGGGCCCAGGTGCACCCCAGGTTAGAGCTTTTTACCCCCGAAAAGATGCCTTTAAGCACAGGGCAGGCTCAGGCCTGGCCGCTGCGGGCGGGGGTCAGACCGACCTGTCCAAGTAGCCCGGGGCCTTCAGAGCCCCCTCGGGGTCCTTGACGGTCTCCTTCTTCCAGAAGGCGTCGGAGCTGTCGTCCCAGCTGGAGAAGGAGGTGCTCCGCGTCTCCAGGGGCGCGTCCGAGTACCTGCGTGGACAGAGGCGGGTTCGGGGGAGGCCATGCGGGCTGGACCTGCTCTCCCGAGAGGCCAGGCGTCGGCCAGGCAGGTCGGGAGGATCCGGCTCTTCCTTCCCACACGCTCGGCGCAGATGGCGCCTCCGGAGCGTCTCCCCGGGACATCTAGGGACGCGCCTATGGAACATGGCTACGGGACACGCCTGCGGACACGTTGACGGCATGTGACGATGGTGCGTGTCTCTGGGACACAGCTATGGACGGAAAACACCCTGGAAACATGTCTACGGACAGTCTACGGCATGTCTGCTATATGTCTGTTATGTGTCTATTACATGTCTATTGTGTCTATGTTACATGTCTGTTACGTGTCTGTGGGACAGTGTATCATATGTCTATATTACATGTCTATATTACATGTCTATGGAACAGTCTATGTCACGTGTCTGTTATGTCTGTTACATGTCTATATCATGTGTCTATGTTATATGTCTGTTACACGTCTATGAAACATTCTGTCATATGTTTATGTTACATGTCTATTACATGTCTATGCCATGGCCATGTATCTTTTTTACATGTTTATGGAACAGTCTGTCATATGTCTGTGTCATGTGTCTATGTTATGTTCAATGGAACAGTCTATGTTACATATCTGTTATATGTCTGTGACATGTCTGTCATGTGTCTTATGTCTAGTATATGTCTGTAACGCATCTATGTTAAATATTACATGTTTATGGAACAGTCTGTCATATATTTATGTTACGTGCCTGTCACATGTCTGTGTCACGTGTTTGTGTCTGTTATGTGTCTGTTACACGTTTCCATAGGAACTCTGAACAGTCACCATGGCCTGAGCACCAGATCCTGCAGACACTGCAGGGAGCACGGCTGTGGAACGTTCCAGTGACGGGGGTGACTGACGCTGAGGGTCCACCTCAGGGACCAAGCAGAGCTTCTCCCACCCCCCGCTCCAGGCAGACACGTCCCCCGCCCCTGTGCAGACTCCGGGCTGCAGATTAGCAAACACCCACATACAAACACGGCCCCAATTTTCATTCCAAAGGACGACCCGGGTTCAGATGAAACTTTCCAAACCAGCGGAGCTACGGAGCTTGTGTTTCCGCCCAGCACCAGCAGGCCGGCAGGGCAGGGGGGTCGCCGCGTTTCCGTGGGGGAGTGTCACGGGTTACCTCGAGCTGGAGGTAAAGTAGGAGTCATCACTGTCGTCACTGTACTTCTTCCTTGGTTTGGCTACGACGGGAGTTTCCTGCTCAATGGTCTGCAGGTCTGAAGTCACCGAGTGCGAGATGCTGCTTGGGACAAGCAGAGCTGCTGGTCAGTCCCCGAACACGGTGGCGCCACCCAGCAGATGCCCGGCCCGGGGCTAACGACGACGTAAGCGATTCAGAGGGTGTCCACATGTATCAAGGCTGAGGGACGCTGGCATCTGCTCCGTGTGTGTGCGCGCGTGTGTGTGCGTGTGTGCGTGTGTGTGTGGTCATGCCATTGACAGCCTCGCATATTAGGCGTGTGGGCTCACTAGCAAGTCGCCCGTTTCCTTCTAAGCAACATACGTGGCATTTTTCATGCTACATGGAACACTCAGGGGGAGAGCCCCATCACGGGAGGGGGTGACAAGGGTGCTCAAGTCGAGATGGGGCCACGCACCTCCGGGCGCCCCCGAAGCCCATGCCCAGCCGCTCCGACTCCAGCTGCCTCTTGCCGCTCAGGGCCGTCTTCTCGTCTTTCTTCACGTGGACCGTGAGGTCCTGGTACGCCAACCTCAGGGACGAGACGCTGCCAGGGACACCGAGAGCTCCTTAGCCGGCCTCGCCGACACGCACACAAGCCAGCATGTGACCGCGGCTTCCCGGCCCCATGATGAACACCGAGGGGGCGACCTGTCACTCCCCCCAGAAACACCTTCTCGGAGTAGCTGCCGAGACTCGGCCGCGGTCTGCTGCGTCTGTGGCTGCGGGTTCCGTTAACAACGTGACCCCCGCCCCCGGCCCGTATCATCAGGGACCCCGACAGCCTGCACAGCCTCTGTGGCCGTGGGCCCATCCCTGCCACGGTCCACCCTGGGACCGTCAGGGACCCCGACAGACTCATTCCTACAGAGGCTAGAATAAGGCATTTTCTGGCACGACCAGGAATAATTCCCGAGCGCAGGGCCAGGAGTGAGCCCTGAGCACTGCTGGGTGGGGCCCCCAAACCAATCAACCAAAGAACGAAACAAAACAAAACAAACCCACCCCAGATGCGTCAGAAAACAAAAAAAACAAAAAAAACACAGAAGAGCTTGGACAGACCGGCTGAACCCCACGAAGATGCCGGACGGTTTAGTGCTGCCCCCTGCAGACGGTTCCGTGAATGGCAGGATGGAGCCTGCCGCTGACCCTGGCTCCAAGGGAGTCTCCCCTCCCGGATGGTCCCTGTGCTGCCCCCCCTCCCCCTCTTCCCCGTCCTGCTCGGGCCAGGTCTCGTCTGAGGCCCCTCCAGATTCAAGCGCCCCCCGCCCCCCACCCCACCGCAGCTGGAGACCCACAGCCGAGTCCCCAGCCCGGGGCCCCATGTCTGAGCACTGTCCTGGTGGTTGACCCGCGAGCCACAGCCCACAGCCTGCCCTCTGGATCTGGCCGCACGCAGCTGCCCCCACTGCCGCAGTCGCATCCAGAACATTCCAGCAGCTCCACAGGAGGCCCCAGGTCTCTTGCAGCCTCTGCCCCCCAGTGCTCCTGGCAGCGGCCGGGTCCCTCGGGGCTCTGTCCGGGCCCTGGCGGGAGCGAGGCCCGCAGACCGTGCCCGGGTCCCGCTGCGTGGCCCATGCGGGCGCGTGGACGCGTGTCCCGGTTCCCAGCGGCTGTGCGGGGTCGGCGCGGGACCCCTGCGAGCTGACCCCAGGCAGGCCCGGGGGTTCGGATAGGGGGTCCCTAGCGACTGTCTCTCCCCGTCCCCGACCACCTGCCGCGGAAAGCGGGGTGGGGGGTTCTCCCGTGGCCTCTCCCGCCCCACCCTCGGGCGGGCGGGTTTCAGGACCCCCGGGCGGCGGGACTCACAGGGGCTCCTCCCTGGCGGCCGCGCGTGCGCGCTCCTCCTGCTCCTTCTGCGCGTCCGCGGCGTGTGCCTGCCTCTCGATCTCAGTGAAGCTCGCGTTCTCCAGCTTCTGCGCGCCCAGGCCGCCCTTCCTGGCCCCCAGCTGGAGAGACGAGGGGGGGGATGGGGGGAAATGAGCGGGACGAGGGCCCGGCCCCCCCAGCCCTTCTCCCCGTCCGTGTCCTGCCCCCCACCCCCCGCAGGCTGGCACTGTCACCCCGCTCTGAAGACGGGAGTTCCCAGAGGGAAGGACTCAGTCAGGGCCCCCCACCACCAGGGAGCGGGCGCCTGCCCTGTAGGAACCACCAACACCCCCCCAAACGCTGGGGTCGTGGCCAATCCGCTGTCCAGTTTCTCCTTCCAGAAAATCTCCACTAAGGGGTTGGAGCAATAGCACAGCAGGTAGGGTGTTTGCCTTGCACGCGGCCGACCCGGGTTCGATTCCCAGCATCCCATATGGTCCCCACAAGCACTGCCAGGAGTAATTCCTGAGTGCATGAGCCAGGAGTGATCCCTGTGCATTGCCGGGTGTGACCCAAAATGCAAAAAAAAAAAATCCACTAAGCCTAACTCTACGTGGGCCAAAATGGTACCATCCAAGCCACATTCAGGGCTGTAGCGATAGCACAGCGGGGAGGGCGTTTGCCTTGCACGCGGCCAATCCGGGTTTGATCCCCAGCATCCCATAGGGTTCCCCCGAGCACTGCCAGGAGTGATTCCTGAGTGCAGAGCCAGGAGTAGCTCCTGAGCATCGCCTGGTGTGACCCAAAAAGTGAAGAAAAATAAAATAAAATAAAAAAAACAACCCCAAGCCACATTCATGTCACAGCGACTCAAGATCAGTCACATGAACAGGAAGTGGTTGGCAAGGCGCCTGCTTGAACGTCAAAGCTTCTACTGGGGAGGGGGTGAACTCACAGCCCTGGGGCTACTCCCAGCCGAGTGCTCAAGTGCTCGGGGGACCAGGTGGGGGGGGCAGTGGGGATCAAACCTGGGGTCTCCTGCCCGGCCCTGACAGCTAGTTTCAAGCGGCGCGGTCACGTGTTATAGACCATACTCACTCCCTTTTTAGCTGGAGCTGGCTTCTTTTTTATGATAGAGGAGATCTCTGTCAAAAAAAGAGAAATCTGCAGGTCAGCCCAGTGAAACGACGTATTGTTTTTCTCTTCTTCGTGGGAGAGAGAGAGCAAGCGCCCACAGCCCGCCCACAGCGTGTCTTTGAAAAACTCGGGAGATTTCTCAGGTTATTGCTGCTGGCTTTGGCAGCATATGACGGAGGATCTTTTATATATATTTGTAACAGATGAAAAATCAGACTGCAAATCCTTGTTTAAAAAGCTTAAACTGGGGCCGGAGCGATAGCACAGCGGGTAGGGCGTTTGCCTTGCACGCGGCTGACCCGGGTTCGATCCCCGGCATCCCATATGGTCCCCCAAGCATGCCAGGAGTAATTCCTGAGTGCAAAGCCAGGAGTAATCCCTGAGCATCGCTGGGTGTGACCCAAAAAGCAAAAAATAAATAAATAAATAAATAAATAAATAAAAAGCTTAAACTGGGGGGCTGGAGCCATGGCACAGCGGGTAGGGCGTTTGCCTTGCACGCAGCCAACCCGGGTTCGATTCCCAGCATCCCATAGGGTCCCCTGAGCACAGCCAGGGGTAATTCCTGAGTGCAGAGCCAGGAGTGACCCCTGTGCATCACCAGGTGTGACCCGAAAAGAAAAAAAAAAAGCTTAAACTGGGGGCTGGAGCGATAGCACAGCGGGTAGGGCATTTGCCTTGCACGTGGCCGATCCGGGTTTGATTCCCAGCATCCCATATGGTTCCCGGAGCACTGCCAGGAGTGATTTCTGAGTGCAGAGCCAGGTGGAACCCCTGAGCATCGCCGGGTGTGACCAAAAATAAAATAAAATAAAAAGTTAAACCGGAGCAGAGCGATGGCACAGTGGGGAGGGTGTTTGCCTTATACTCGGTCAACCTGGATTCAATCCCTGGAGTCCCATATGGTCCCCTGGGCACCATCAGGAGTAATTCCTGAATTCAGAGCCAGGAGAAACCCCTGGGCATTGCCAGGTGTGACCCAAAAAGAAAAGAAAATTCTATTTAAAAAAAAAAAAAAGCTTAAACCATGTACCAAAGTTTTGGTACATTTTGTGTTTTATCCAATTTGTGTAGGATAAATTAAACTTGAATTGCTTCCTATTAACCAACATGAGTGTATTTCTGTAAGCAAAGTTATGTTGAAATAAAGAAGCCAATTAAAGAATAAATAAATAAAAAACAGGAGGAAACTGCAGCTCTCGCCCGTGTGCCCACGCCTGAGGGAACACACTCGGGACGGTGCAGACGGGCCCAGCGCGTCGTGAGCGTCTCTGTTCAGTTTCCAAACTCAGGGGAAACTTATTTGCGGGGAGAGAAAGGGCCCCGAGTGGCCCCCTCCCTCGGGGGTGTGGGTCTCCCCCCTGGCGGACTAACCCGCCCAGTAACCTGGCTCCCCAAAGCCTGTGGGTGCACTGGGGCGCCACAGCCCTCGCCCAGCCTCACCAACAAGAAGCAGGAACCCCCGGGCGCCACAGGGTGTCCTCAGTGGCCTCTGGTGCCTCTGGACAAAGTTCCTTAAGAATATTGGGGCCAGGGGCCGGAGCGATAGCACAGCGGGTAGGGCGTTTGCCTTGCACGCGGCCGACCCGGGTTCGATCCCCGGCATCCCATATGGTCCCCCAAGCACCGCCAGGAGTAGTTCCTGAGTGCAAAGCCAGGAGTAACCCCTGAGCATCGCTGGGTGTGACCCAAAAAGCAAAAAAAAAAAAAGAATATTGGGGCCAGAGCGATAGCACAGCGGGGAGGGCGTTTGCCTCTCACGCGGCCGACCCGGGTTCGATCCCCAGCCTCCCATATGGTCCCCCAAGCACCGCCAGGAGTGATTCCTGAGTGCAGAGCCAGGAGTGACCCCTGAGCACTGTTGGATGTAGACCCCCCACCCCCCGCCAAAAGCCAAAAACCAAAAGAACAAATAAACAAAAAAATCACTGGGGGGGTAGGATTAGTGCTAGAACGTATGCCGAAAACTCAGCTGTGAGTAACTCTGTAAATCATGGTGCCTGCATAAAAAAATTAATGTAAAAATCATGTCATTGTGTAAAATTCAGTCTGCTGGTTGTTTTCAAAATTACATGTAAAAGGTCCAGTAAGAATAAAACCCCAGGCTGGAGCCATAGCATAGCAGGGAGGGCGTTTGCCTTGCACACAGCTGACCGGGTTCGATTCCCGGCATTCCACATGGTCCCCTGGGCACCGCCAGGAGTGATTCCTGAGTGCAGAGCCAGGGTGTGACCCAAAAAGAAAAAAAAAAAACCAACTCCACCCCTTTTTTATTCCTTACAAAGACGAGGCTCTCCAGGGAAAAGACAGGATAAGCCCTAGACAACAAAAGGTGAAAACCTGCAGCCCAGTGAGAGAACATTCGCCCGTTTCAGGTGCGACCGAGGCGGCCGTGATAATCATTCCTTCCTGCCGCCTTCGTCCAGACGTGCCTGGAGACGGGGCAGCCCGGAGCCCCCCAAGGCGTCGGCTCCGCTTCACCCAGGTGGCGCCCGTCGGCGCCCTCAGAGCCAGTCCTGCTGCAGCGCCCCGGGTGCGAGCAGAGGGAGGAAACTGGCCACGGGCTGCCCCTCGGCCCAGCGTGTGTCCACGCCGACCCCGGGGGCCAGGCCGCAGGGACGGGTCCTGATCCTCGCCAGGACACGGGCAGGGTGTGGCGGCTTCGTGCGTTTACCTGAAGGAGCCTTGGTGGGCGCGTTCAGACCTTCCACACTGGGTCCTCTCTCGGCCTCACCTGGAAGGGAAAAGACTCCGGGTGAACGTCCGGAACGGACTCGGCCGTTTCGACGGTGCACAGCGGCCAGAGATGCGCCCGGGGGGACCCGACTCTGCTCAGGGCAAGTGGGGGTGGGGGGGCCTAGCCGGGCACCTCCTTTGGTTTTGCTCCTGCTGCCTTTTCTGTAGCCTTGGGGGTGAGTATCTGGTTCTTATTATTTTTTTTTCTTTTTTGGGTCACACCCGGCGATGCACAGGGGTGACTCCTGGCTCTGCACTCAGGAATCACTCCTGGCGGTGCTCGGGGGACCCTATGGGATGCTGGGAATTGAGCCCGGGTCGGCTGCGTGCAAGGCAAACCCCCTCCCCGCTGTGCTGTCGCTCTGGCCCCATATCTGGTTATTCTTTCACCTGTTTCTTCATAAGCAGAAAGGAGACGCTTTGTTGGAAACTGGCTGTTTGCCGCAAGGAACCCAAGCTGGGGTCAGCGCTTCCAGGGGGCTCTGACGTTTCGGGTCTCCCCCCCCCCGCCCCCGCTGGGCTGGAGCGGGAGGCGGGTCCGGGGCTCCCCCTCCCCCAGCAGTGCCGGAGGCCCAGGCGGTTTCCTCTGCGTCTGTGTCTGGCGCTGAAGGGCCTCAGCTCGGGGCTCGCTTCTCCTGCACCCCCCGCCCCATTTTATGACCCCTCGGGGCCCCCCACCCCGTTTGCCACCACGGTCCAGAGCACCCCGGGACGGGCTACCTTCAGCAGGGCCCGGCGTGGTGTCCGTGGCCCACAGTCCCGGGGACGGAGACTCCGGGGGTGCCGGCACCTGTCCCGCACTGCTCACCTGTGGGAAGGTGGGGAAAGGCCTCAGGGCCCGGCTGGGGTGGGTGAGGATGGGGGGGCTCGAGACAGCCGGGCTCATGGTGTGCCTGCACAGACACCGGCTATCTCCCTCTCAAAATGCGTTTTTTTTTTTTTTTTTTTTTTTGCTTTTTGGGTCACACCTGGCGATGCACAGGGGTTACTCCTGGCTCTGCACTCAGGAATTACCCCTGGCCGTGCTCAGGGGACCATATGGGATGCTGGGATTTGAACCCGGGTCGGCCGCGTGCAAGGCAAACGCCCTACCCGCTGTGCTATCTCTCCAGCCCCCTCGTTTTTTTTTTTTTTAACTATTTTTGGCTTGGGAGGTCACACCAGGTGGGCTCAGGAATCATTCTTGGTGGGCGGGGTGGGGGGCGCTGGAGGGGGGTGCCGGGGGGACCATGTGGGATGCTGGAGACTGAACCCAGGATGCCGCATGCAAGGCAGGAGCCCACCCCGCCGGACGGTCTCTCCGGCCCCCACAGGCACTTTTATTTTGTTGGCATTTCAGATCCACACAAAGGCTGAAAGGTAGAGAGTCTGCGGCGGCCACGGGTCCTTTGCACAGGCCGGGGGTAAAGGCAGGGGTCTGCGGTACCTCCAGAGCTGCGTGAGAGGCGAAGAAATCCTCCTCGGAGGGCGCAGGGGCCGGGCTGGGGGCCGCACAGCTCTCCAGCCACAGCTGCAAGGACAGAGCCACACGCTTGTGCCCCGCCTGCCCCCGCCTGCTGCGCCCACTCCCAGAGCGAGCAGGGTCCCCCGACTCACGAGCAGGGCCCCCCACTCGGCTCCAAACCCGCCCACTCCCAGCAACTGGGAGCCCCGAGCCCGCGTGGCGGAGGGTGGTGCTCTGTGCTGACGGGGAGCACGGGGGTCTCCGGTCTGTCCCTTCCGGGGTCTGTCCGTGCTATGTGGGTGCCGTGGGGGCCGGGCAGAGGGCGGCATGGCCCTGGGAGTGGGGTGGGAGGTGGCCGAGCACCAGGGAAGAGCCCAGGGGAGAGGGGCCTGACTCCACCTGCGGGACCCCAGCAATGTCTCCACAGGGCGGGGTCACAACCCCCCACACCCCGCCCTGCACCGGCAGGGGAGTCACCGCCCGCCCGCAGGAAGCCTGCCTGGCTTGGGCACCCCAGCAGCCTCCTGCACTGCCGCCCCGCCCCTGCGCTCCCACTCACGTCAGTGCCGTGCTTGCGGGTGGCCTGGGAGCCCAGCACCTTGACCCGCTCCCGGTACAGCTGGGCCGCCCGGCTGTTGTACTTAGCGTTGGTGTCGGTGGTGGCACAGCCGTGCTGGTGGAAGAAGGACGACTGCAGGGAAGGAGGCAGTTAGGCGTGACCCCCCTCACCTCCCGCCTGGCGCCTGAAAGCTTTTCTTCCTGGGACTCGGGATCTGCCCTGGGGGTGCCGGTTACGGGGACATGTGGCCTCACACGCAAGCCCCCCCTGAGCTGCGTCCCTGCGCCTGAGGAGGGTGTTTTCAGACACCAGGGAACACGAAGGTGACCTAAGCCGTGGAAACATTTCAATAAAGTTTTCCTTGGGGGCCGGAGAGAGAGCTCAGTGGGCAGGGCACGTGCGCTGCGGGCAGGGGGTCTGGGCGCCACCCCAGCCCCGACTCACGGCGTTCGCATTGCCTCCGACCTGCATGCAGCGAAGCTGGAACCAGGACCAGTTGGAGTCCAGCTCCGTGGACCTGGAGGGAGAGAGGACCCCAGTGTCAGTGTCCCCAGAACTGAGACAGCGAACCCTCAGGGGTGAGAAGAGTTTGAGTTGGTGCTGAACCGGGACCCACGCTGGGGGCTGCAGGGTCTAGGGGGGCAGTGGGACAAGCGGCTCCTGCAGCCTCTGAGCCTTCCCAGGGCCCTGACCACCTGCTGCCCACAGACAGACGCACACAGGCAAGCAGACATGCACACATGTGCACACACCACACAGCTATGCACACAAACATATGTATATGTATGTACTCACACATGTACAGCACCATGTACAGGTGCACACATGCAAGCCTGCACACGTATGTCCACAGCACAATGCACATATGTAGAGACACAAATATGCAAGCACACACACAAGTAAACACCACATGTGTGGACACATGCACAACACACACATGCAGATATGCATGCGCACATGTACACACACATGCACGTGACTGTGTAGTATATGTACACATCATACAGGTATGAACACGCATGTACATGGTCATGCACATAGGTGCTCACCAATGCACATGGGTACACATGCACATATACATACACACATGTACATATTGCACAACACACATGTACACACAACACACACAGCGATAACATAGATATGCATGTATGCATACACAGGTGCCCACATAAGTGTGCACTTGTGAAAGCATGCATACATGCACACAGGCAAACACATGCACACGTATTCATGTGCACACACAGGTTTTCACATACACACGTCCACACACAATCACAAGATAGATCGAAGGAGGGGTCACCCTGGAGTGAACAAAACATGAGGCCACGACCCCTCGGACCCACTGACCACCAAGGCCACGACCCCTCAGACCCACCCACCACCGAGGCCAGGGCTTCTCAGACCCACTGACCACCGAGGCCATGACTCCTCAGACTCAATGACCACCGAGGCCATGACCCCTCAGACCCACTGACCACCAAGGCCATGACTCCTCAGACCCACTGACCACCGAGGCCAGGACTCCTCAGACTCAATGACCACCGAGGCCACAACCTCTCAGGCCTATTGACCACCGAGACCTCTCAGAACTGCTGACCGCTCACATGTTTAGTCCGGAAGCAGCTTCAAGAAGAGAAGGTCGGACGTGTCCAGGAACATTGGTCAGCAATGAGGAGGACCCGGGGCCAGCACATGTGAGGCCCAGTCCAGTCCCGCCCTGTGGGGGCCCCAAGCACCACACGCGGCCGCGCGCCCGAGATAAGGACAGGATCGATGGGAGCCGAGCCGGCGGAATCTGCCGCGGCTAATGGACTCGGGTGGACGCTGACTCACCCACTGACCCCCAGGGACTTAGGGGAGGGTCAGAGAGGCTGGAAGGGCCTCTGCGCGTGGAAGCTGACAGGAAGGGGAGCCCCACAGCACCTCCCAAACACGCATTCTCCCACACGCGTGTACGCGCACACACGTGCTCATACACTCTCACATACACAGACAGATAAGCCTCCCACACGCGTGCGTGCACATACATATACACACTCACCGGCATTCACACTCATATAGTCACACACAGTCTCCCCCATGCACTCACACACTCACACTCAGTCTCCCCCACGCACTCACACACTCACACTCAGTCTCCCCCATGTGCTTACACACACACACACACTCAGTCTCCCCATGCGTTTTTACACACACACACTCAGTCTCCCCATGCGCTTACACACATACACTCAGTCTCCCCCATGCGCTTACACACACACTCAGTCTCCCCCTTGCGCTTACACACACACACTCAGTCTCCCCATGCGCTTACACACACACACACACTCAGTCTCCCCATGAGCTTACACACACACACTCAGTCTCCCCATGCGCTTACACACACACACACACACTCAGTCTCCCCATGCACTTACACACACACTCAGTCTCCCCCATGCGCTTACACACATACACACTCAGTCTCTCCCATGAGCTTACACACACACACTCAGTCTCCCCATGCTCTTACACACACACTCAGTCTCTCCCATGTGCTTACACACACACACACACACTCAGTCTCCCCATGCGCTTACACACAGTCTCCCCATGCGCTTACACACACACACACACACTCAGTCTCCCCATGTGCTTACAAACACACTCAGTCTCCCCCACGCGCTTATACACACACACACACACTCAGTCTCTCCCATGCGCTTACACACACTCAACCTCTCCCCTATGTACACACACATACACACTCACATTTTATCCCATGCACTCCCCCCACACACTCCCACGCTTGCATTCTCCCCCATACACTCACACACACACATGCACACACACTCATTCTCCCCCATGCACTCACACACACATGCACATTCATTCTCCCCCATATGCATGTGCGTACACACAAACACACATACACATACGATTTCCTGGCGTGGCTTGAACTGAACCGAGGGCACTGTCTTCCTGGGGAAGCAGGAGAGTGGGCAGGGCTATGCACGCACTCATAGACTCACACACACACTCACACATGCACTCTCCCACATTCACACACAAACTCACATGCTCATTAACTCACTCATCATGCACATGCATACTCTCACACACGCTAACATAAACCCTTCACACTCGTGCACGTCCACACACACATGCATTCACATACACCTCACATACTCTCACACACATGCTCACACACACACACACACACACACACACACACACACACACTCTCCCACATCTGCTCTTGGTCCCGGGGAGGTTCCGGCAGGCCCGAGAGGCCGGCGACACCCACCGAATGAAGCTCAGGTGGACGCCCAGGGAGCGGTGTGCGCCTGAGCAGTCGATGCACAGGAACACGCCGTAGGTGATGCTGGCCCAGCTGGGGTTCTTGGCGCCGCAGTCGAAACACACCTGGAGGGACACGGTGGGGCGAGGCTCAGGGGTCCCTACTGGTGGCCTTGGGGGGCCCCCTGGGGTGCCAGAGATGGGGCCTGCGGGGGCAACGCAAGGCAAGGGCCGCCCTGGCCCCAGCAATGTCTCTGGCCCCGAGGTGCAGCCGTGCACGACCCTGGGCGCTACTGCCAGGCCTGGCCGGAGGGGCAGTCAGCGGGGAAGGACATGGAGAGGGTGCGGCCAGCACCCCGGACAGCATCCCTCAGCCTTCCCCCCTCGACACAGATGGGCCAGAGGCGCGGAGCCCAGGGGAGCCACCATCCCCCCGAGCAGGGAGCCCCCTCCAGCTCGCGGCTGCACCTGTCCTCGACGGACCAACAGCTGGCCCGGCCGAGCCCCCCCTGGCCCCAGGAGGTCAGGCCTGTGGCCCCGCAGGTCCAGCCGAGGGCCACACACGCATGCAGCAGGTGTGGGGGTGTCGGGACGGGCCTCCAGAGGGACCCCTGCTGAGCACGGACAGGGCGGTCACTTGGGCCCCCGAATGCCCATGAAGGGGAGGGGGCAGAGCCAGGCCGAGGCAGGAGCCGGCAGAAAGGCCAGGCGGTGTCAGACGGGCCCACGGGGGCTCCTGAGGGCAGGCGAGGGCACCCCAGCCTAGGACAGGGCTGGGGTGTCCCCAGAGAGACCCGGCTGCCCACAGGGGCACCGGGGCACACGGGGGGGAGCGGGCTGGGCGCAGCGCACAGAGGTCAGCAGCTCTCGGCTGCCCCCAGCCCCACCGAGGGGCCGGGGCCGGAGACCCCCAGAGCCGCCCACAGTGGCACCTGCCCCTTGCCCCTTGCAAGCCCGTCTGGGGGACGCTCAGGAGGAAGGAAGATCCGGTGGGTGGGAGCCTCGGGCGGGAGCATAGCGGGGTTCCCCCGCACCCCGGGTGCTCGGCTGGGGCTGTGCTGAGGGAGGATCCTACACGCGGCCTTGGCGCCTCGGGACCGGCCAGCTGAGATGCTGACCTTTAGGCCTTCCAAAGACAACAGCGGCCGGGAAGGATGTTCCCAGGGCGGGCCCGCTGCTCCCCTTCCCCCCCCCCCCCATTCACCTGCGATCTCCCTGCAGAGCCGCTCCTGAGGCCCAGGGTAGTTGTTCTTCTGAGACCGCCCCCCAGGGCCTCCCTCCAAGCCCCCGTGGGAAGGAGGGGTCGGGCAGGGGGTAGGACGCTGCCCGCCGCGCCTTCAGCTGCGTTTAGCTTCTGGCGGGTCATCACCTATGGCACAAGCCGCCCCACGGGAGCAACCCCCGAACACAGAGCCAGGGGGGAGCCCCGAGCACTGCCTGACGTCCCCCCGCCCTGCCCCCGGCCAGCTAGAAGAGCAAATAGAAAGACATCCCGAGCCATCGTGAAGGACGCGAGCGGGACTTGGCTGGTGATTCTATCGGACGCGACGCGTTTTCCCACAGACCTACCCTTCGCGGTGACGACAGCCTTAACATATGGCCAGCACGCACTGAACTCGAGTGCGTGTGTCCCTTTCTGCTTTTCCGGAATGTTCTAAGTCCTCGCAGTCAGGCCGAGTGAGGCCCAGCCCCTGGCCTTTGGCACGGGGGGAAACCGGAGATTCAGACTGGCCAACTGGGCGCCTCTGACCAGGCCCAGGTGAGCGGGTCAGAAAGCAGAGGCACAAACCCAGAGTGATGGGGCTGGAGTGATAGCACAGCGGGTAGGGCGTTTGCCTTGCACGCGGCCTACCCGGGTTCGAATCCCAGCATCCCATATGGTCCCCTGAGCACCGCCAGGGGTAATTCCTGAGTGCATGAGCCAGGAATGACCCCTGTGCATTGCCGGGTGTGACCCAAAAAAGAAAAAAACAAAACAAAACAAAACAAAAACAAAAACAAAAAAAAACCCAGAGTGATCTGGAAGGTTCTCTGGGTGTAGAACTGGCTTCTTCCATGCAAGGGGCGCCACCCCTCCAAACGGTGGCCCAGGAGTCCCTGAGACAGACCCCGACAGCTCCTGCCCTGCTAAGGGGGTCTGCACACCGCCAGGCCCCGCAGGGAGCCAAGCACGCCGGGAATCAAGCAGGCAGCCAAGACGGCGTCCGGGTCCGGGGCCTCTGCCCCTCCGGCCCTCCCCTGTCCACCAGCAAACGCCCCTTCAGCTGGGGCTGCTCGGCCACCATCGCGGGGGACACGGAGGCCAGCGAGCACGTGGGTGTCCGATGCGGCAGCCTCCCTGCCGGCCACACTCCCCCGGGGGCCTGACCCCGGGGGCCAGAGCGAGTGGGGAAGAGTCCAGCTGACATGGCAGCCCTTTGTACCCTGCAGGCTCCACGCGGACCTGTCCCAGCGTCATTGTCACCTGTCAGTCACCTGTCACCTGGGTGGCGGGGTTGTAAAAGTCGGAGGGAGGTGGGGGCCAATCTCCAAGGAGACGCAAAGGGAGGGAGGGAAAGGGGGGGCATCTGGTTTATGGGGCAAGTGTGTGTGGGGGGGCCTGGGGCCACTGAGCAGCTGGGGAAGCAGCTGGACTCGGGCTGGACTCCCTCGGGGACCTCGGGGGCCAGCTCGCCGCCGGGCACCCAGGGGGTGGGGTAAGGACCAGCTGGCCGCTAATGCTTCTTTCCCAGCTGGGTCACAGGTGGCTGCACACCCCTCCCCCCACCGGGCTCCCCCAGAGTCCAGGTCCCTGCAGTCCGCAGCCCCCGCGCGTGGGGTGGACCCGGCCCTCGGTGGGTGGATGCTCCTCCGTGGTGCGCCCCCGCCCTCCATCTCTCCAGACCCTTGGGGATCTAGCCCCGCTCCCGGGAACCCTGGCGCCCCCCTCTCGCACCCTGCGGGGATGCTCCCCGGCCAGGTGTCTGGACGTCCACGCGTCCACCCGCGCCCCCCCAGGGCCCCCCGGCTGCCCGCCGCGGTCCGAACCCCGGGAGGCGTGGGGGCACGCCCGTGCCCCGGCCGCCCTGGCCAGCGGGGTGCGCGCACGGGGGGCCGGGCGGGGCCGGCGGCGCGGCCCGAGTGCGACGTGTCACAGGCCGGCCCGGCCCCTCCTCCCGCCGCCGCGGCCACTGGCGCCGGGGGGGCCGCCCGCGGGCGCGGGGATGCCCAGCCGGGGGGCACGCCCCGCGGCCCTTACCTTGTTGGTAGGGACGGAGCGGAGGCGCTTGAAGATGGCCAGGATGTCCTGCTTGCTGGGGTCCCCCATGGCCACCGGAGCCCGAGGCAGCGGCCCCGACAACAGGGAAGGACCGAGCCGGAGCGGTTGCCGCCTCCGGGAGCCAGACGCGGGCCGAGGGGGCGGGGCCGCGCGCGAGGCCACGCCCACCCGCGACGTCGGCCCCGCCCCGCGGTGACGGCCCCGCCTCCGCCCCGCGAGCATGCGCCGCTCGCCTCGAGGGGGGGGCCCCCTCCCGGCCTCAGGGTGATGCTGGCCCCTTTGCGGAATTCCGCGCACGCGCAGAGGTCTCCCGCGGCTCCCGGCACCTGGGTCCCGCCCTGTACCAGGCGAAGCTGGGCGGAGTGGACTCTGCTGCCACGCGCACAGCCAGAGGCGTCCCGCCGCTTCGGCGGGTTGCACGGGCAGCAGACGCAGCTACTCCGAGTGGCCACCCGCCCACTACATAAGGCTGAGAATTGGAGAGGAACTTTCTGAGCCTGAAAAAAAATAATGGGGGGGGGGTCAGAGAGAGTACAGTGGGGAGGGCATGGCCCACCCGCTTTGATCCTCTGCATCTCATATGATCATATGATCATATGATCCCCGGTGCCCTGCCAGGAGTGATCCCTGAGCACAGAGCCAGGAGTAAGCCCTGAGGTCCCAAAAGCACTGTAGCACTGTCGTCCCCTTGTTCATCGATTTTCTCGAGCGGGCACCAGTAACGTCTCCATTGTGAGACTTGTTTTTTTGTTTGTTTGTTTGTTTGTTGCTTTTTGGGTCACACCCGGCAATGCACAGGGGTTACTCCTGGCTCTGCACTCAGGAACCACCCCTGGCAGTGCTCAGGGGACCATATGGGATGCTGGGAATTGAACCCAGGTCGGCTGCGTGCAAGGCAAACGCCCTCCTCGCAGTGCTATCGCTCCCGCCCCCCCCCTTTTTTTTTTTTGCTGACTTGTTATTGTTTTTGGCATATCGAATATGCCACGGGTAGCTTGCCAGGCTCTGCTATGCGGGTGGGATAGTCTCAGTAGCTTGCCGGGCTCTCTCAGAGGGGCAGAAGAATCGAACCCAGGTCTGCCACGTGCAAGGCAAACGCCCTACCTGCTGTGCTGTCGCTCCAGCCCAAAAACAAAAAGAAAATTAGACTTTTCAGAGCTCTTGGGATTGCAGTGTCCTAGGTTTGCTCACCCAATGCTTCGCCAAGTGTGGCAGGAAAAATAACCCTCAAAGGTGTTCCTAACATTTAGAATTGTCTTGCACAGAGAATGGGTGTTTGCAGAAGAGATTGTTAAAACGGACGCCCAGTGAAGAGCGGCCTTGTCCATTCTTTCCCTGAGCGGACAAAACCGGTTTGGTCATAAGGCTTAAATTAAACTCCATTACCTTATTTTTCAGGAATGTCTTGACCTGGGTCAGCCCATATCTGGGCCTCTGGAAATCATAAGTAAAATTTAGTATTTACCAAAATTGGCGTGAGGAAACCACGTGCCATCCCTCCATCATTTAGGAAAATTCTAGTGTTATAACCGGGCAATGTGGATAAGTAGAAGCAGGCCCACGTCCTCCTGCAGAAACTTTTATGCCAGTGGATCTCGAGGCCCTGCCAGGCCTGGGCCGAGGGCTCCGTTCTGCACGTCTTCCTGTGGGTGCAGAAGGGGCGTGACTGACTCCTTGAGTGATTCACGAGTTTTGTTTTCTGTTATGACTGGATTGTGCCGTGATTCCTTTAGACGAGTCTGGAAAGGGGGGGCTGGATTCCGGATGGCCCAGGAGGCCTGGGTTCATCACCTGCTTCCCAGCTGGGGTCCAAGGCAGGATGGGGGAGGACGAGGCACAGGTCTGCGCGCCTGCTCCTGCCGGCGTCAGCTGAGACAGGAATGGGGCTTGGCCCAGGGGTTCTCGGACCTTCCTTTAATATCCCCTATCCCAGCCCCCATGGCTGAAGACTCCGCTAAAGGCCAGACCACAACTGGTTATTACCTGAACAGCTTCACCCCACCCCTGCCAAGGCTCTGGCCTAGGGCGGGCGGTGGAGAGAACGCGGACACAGGCTCTCTGCCCGAACCACCAGCAGGCTAGCCGAGCCCACGCTCCCTTTCTCCCTGCGAGACTCACGCCGGGCAGAGCTCTGAGTCACGGAATGAGTTTCTTTCTTGGGTGGGGATGGGGCTCCCAAGCAGTGCTCAGGGGGCCCAGGGGACACCCCAGGCTGGCAATTCAATGCCAGGACCTTGAACTATGGTGCTGCGCTGGCCCCACCGGGAGAGGGCACCAGGCCACACCCAGAGCACTGGGATCGAAGTCCAGGCCTTGCACGTGAGACAGTGCACCCCTGAGCTTCCCAGACACAATGCCTGTGGCCATTGGTGGCCGGGGGAATAACAGGACACAGGGATGCCAGTGACAAGTGCATTGCACAATATGTTGCATTATACATAGCATCAACTATATTTATTATTTTTGGATCACACCTGGCGATGCAGGCTGGAGCGATAGCACAGCGGTTGGGCATTCGTCTTTCACGAGGCTGACCCGAGTTCGATTCTTCCGCCCCTCTTGGAGAGTCCGGCAAGCTACCGAGAGTATGGAGCCCACACGGCAGAGCCTGGCAAGCTACCCGTGCGTATTGGATATGCCAAAAACAGTAACAATAAGCCTCTCAATGAGAGACGTTACTGGTGCCCGCTCGAACATATCAATGAGCAACGGGATGACAGTGAGTGACCCGGCGATGCACAGAGGTCACTCTTGGTTCATGCACTCAGGAATTACCCCTGGCAGTGCTCAGGGGACCGTATGGGATGCTGGGAATCGAACCCAGGTCGGCCGCGTGCAAGGTAAACGCCCTGCCCGCGGTGCTATTGTTCCAGCCCCTCAACTGTATTTATTATGCTGTTCTTTTGTTTTGTTTTGGCTTTTTGGGCCACAGCTGGAGAGGCTCAGGGGTTACTCGCGACTCTGCACTCAGGAATCCTGGGGGTGTTCAGGGGGCTATACGGGATGCGGGGAACCAAACTGCGTCTCCCCTTATACACCATCAGAGCGTCTCAGAGATCCTTCACTTGCTTCCAAGAACGTCTTGACCACTCTCCATCTGTCAGCCGGGGTTTGTGAGGGAGAGAATGAACCCTGTGCCTCCGTGGCCCTGAAAAGCGGCATCATTGCCCTGTGTTGGCCCCCGTGCCTGACCACTTGGTGCCAATACGGTCTAGTCAGGATTTTCCTAGAGAAGAACGTGGAGAGGGCGTGCGGAGGTCTGAGAAAAAACTTGGGAAAAGAAGGTGGTGTCTGTTCCCCAGGATTCGTAGAATTTCGTTTTGTTTGGGGACCACAGCCGGTAATGCTCAGGGCTGACTCCTGGCTCTGTGCGTAGGGGTCATTCCTGACAGTGCTCGATGGACCATCTGGGGTGCCAGGGATTGAAATGGGATCTGCCACATGCAAGGCACGGCCTTAAGCCCTATGTCCTCGGCCTCAGTTCTATCATCTGACTCCGCATTCTGTGATAGGACGGAGTCCAGCTGTGTGAACGCTGAGCTGTCAGCCTAACAGGCACGTACCCGCCACCCCGGAGCCAAGCACCCTTGGCTTATTTCAGGCTCTCTGGTATCCTGTGCCGACAGTGGGGTCCCTTACTCCTGGGGTTGGGGGGGAAGGTCCCTTTATGGGTGTGTGCGGGGGCAAGTGACAACTTCTCTGCCAACAGACTGGCTTCCCTCTAGCGCGAGTGGGCCTTTCTAGCGCTGCACTTGTCAGTAACCTCCCCGCCGCCTCCGGCCCCCCAGTGGGTAACAACTCACCTGCCTCCCAGAACCACAGCCGGGGAGAAGCTGCCCAGCCCCACCCCGGGTGCCCTCTGTCCTGGGTCCTGATGTGTCCCCCGCCCCCGCCCAGCCTCAATTCCTCGCCACAGGGCAAAGGCTTTTCATCTGCCCCTGCCCGGTCCCCTGCTTTGCTGTTGGCCGTTTTCCCGGAGCAGGGGCCGACCCCTCGGGCCGTCAGCAGCAGCGCGAGCGTGCTTGGGGCGCCGTTGCGTTTCATTCACCGTTTGCTGCATGAGCGGCCGCGTCTCCCAGGGCTGAGGTGGGACAGCCCTGCTGGGCCCTCGAGACAGGCTCATTTTCTAAGAAGCCAAGCCTGGGGGTCCTCATTCCTGAGTGCACCCGCGTCCCGCACAGCTTGCTCAGCCCCCCAATTCCCTCCCAGCGCTGGGGTTCAGGTCGACCTCAGCGCCCCCAGTTTTCCCTCTGTGAGCGTGAGCAGCTCACACCTTACCCTCGTGGTCCTTTCTCCCCGGGGAGTCACCAGCTACGCCACAGGCGGGTGGCGTATGGCCAGAGCGTTTAGTCCGGCATGAGTGGGGGACTGAGAGGGTGACGGAGCCCCCATGCTGCCGAAGGGTGGGGCAGGCTGCCCAGGATCCCGGAGACCCCACCTCAGGTCGGGACACAGCAGTGGTCCTGAGGGATTGGAACGTGGCTGGGGGAAATGGGGCACAGGCATGATGGTCGCACCAGGGACCACGAGGGGCTTGCTTGTGGCATTGGCCTCACCCCTTCCTCCAGCTGGATGCAGATGCCATTTTGGGGAAACTGAGGCACACAGGGCTAAATTAAGATTCCCAAGTCCCAGGAGCTGGAGCAATAGCACAGCGGGTAGGGCTTTTGCTGTGCATGCGGCCGACCTGGATTCGATCCCCAGCATCCCATATGGTCCCCTGAGCACTGCCAGGTGTGACCCAAAAAGAAAACAAGGAAAAAAAAAAATTCCCAAGTCCCCGCCATACCCTCCCTCCAGGACAAGACAGAGCAGGGGGAAGGCGCTGCTCTTCCCCACGACACAGAAGGCAGCAAGCAACGTGGGGTCGTGCTCAGCGCACGGTGGGCACACAGCCCCTGGGGTCTGTACTCTGGGGTCCGTCTTCTGGGGATCTCCTTGGAGACTGGAGTCAGACTTGGAGCCTCTTTGGGGAGGGAAAGGCCTGAGGGGGCGGGGAGTCGGCTGGTCCCTCTGGGCAGGGACAGCGGGACGGGAGGGGGCAGGGGACCCAGGGTCCCTCGGGCCGCTGCCAGGTGGACAGGAGGCTACACTGGACTTTTGAGCCCTGCAGCCTCCGTAAGTGGGGGTTGAGCCCCAGTTGTCCTGGGACCTTGGGGCACTCAGCTCAGCCCAACCTTTCGAGGCCTTTCGCATCTTCTGCAACGTGGGCTGAGCCCCGTCTCCCTGTCTGCCTCGTGCTCCTCAGCGCCCAGCGGGCACACAGCCTCGGGCCCCTCCGAGCCCGGCACAGGTAGGAAAAGGGCTCCGAGAGGCAGGGTGAGGAGAAGCCCGGGGCCAGGTGCGGCTGTTTGGGGGGACGTGGCGCCCACTTTGGGGGAAGGCATCCTGGATGGTGGTCCAGGAACTGCAGCAGACACGTCCCCAGCTGGGGCGTGTGCCCGAGGTTCTTGAGTGGTACAGACGCCGGCAGATTTGCAAGATCAACTGTTTATTGATTTTTTTTTTCTAAAATACTAGCGGCTTAACGACATTCCTAAACTGAAGAGAGAATTTTGGTCAATCTGTAGCGAGGGAACGCGAGTTCCTGCCGGGAAGGTACTGTGGTGAGAGGGACACGTGTGCCTTCCACGCCGGGCGCCCTGGGCCCCTCTGAAGGCCTGCCTGCTGCGGGGTGCCCTGTGGCCTCTGGGGCTGGCCGAGGGCGGAAAGATTTCCAGTGTTGTGCTACGGGAAGGACGGAGGCGGGGGGCAGTGGGGTCCAGCCGCTGGGACTGACTCCTGTGCGGGCCCCGAGGTCCAGCCCAGCAGCCAGGCCTGTGTCCCAGGCCCCGACTCGGTGAGACAGCAGACAGTGCTCCGGTCCCCGAGAGTACTGGAACGCAGACCGGGAAGTTAGTCTCACGCCAGCGTCCAGGTCTGATGCAGTGGGCGGCTGGCAGGAGTCGGGGTTTACAGAGTGTGAAAATAGGCCTGAAATATGGCAGACGGGTGAGAGCTGCCTCGGTGAGCGCACCAAGGTCCCCGAGCGTGAGGCGTGTCCTGAGAGCGAGCAAATGTGCCCCCCACCTGGCCTGGCTGCTGCCGCTGAGGGGGGCAGGCTGTGGGCGCGGGGCACTGGCCTGCACGGCTGCTGACAAAGATGCAAGGGGACTCGACCCCGGGGGTGGGTGGAGCATCATCCTGTGCCATAACTTAAGTACAAATGAATGGAAGAACAGGTATATATATATATAAAAAACCCCAACTGTACAAGAGCCTTTAAATTAAAAAAAAAAAAAAATCTCAAGATCTTCGCTCAGAAAATGGCATCTTTGTTCATTTCACTTGTGGGTGACGGGCCTCGCCGGAGACAGGAAGCAGGGACACGAGATTCGGGGTAATGAACCCACTATTGCCCGGGGAGGGGGCACCCAGGGCCAGGGAGCACAGACGGAGTCAGGCCGCATGCACGCAGCCTGGGGGAGCGGGGAACCCCGTGCCGGGCCCCGGGGAAGAGCAGCTCGTCTGTCTGCAGGAGACACCATGAAGCTGGCAGCGGCAGAGCCACCGTCTGTGGCAGGGAAGGCGCCTTTCCTGGCCCCACGGCCTCCAGCCCTCGCCAGCCCGCCCCGCCCGTCACTGGATGGCCTCCACGTAGTTGGCGGGGTACAGGCCCGTCTGCCCGCTGTCCAAGCGTCCTTTGCACCAGCCCTGCTCGTCCTCGTCCTCCACCTTGGTCAGCTCCTCCCCTGCAAGACAGGAGGCGGAGGTGCCGGGGCCGTGCTCAGCACACGGCGGGCACCTGACCCTGGGGTCCTGCCAGTCCTGCCACCGCGGTCTGGGGGCTTCCATGCTGGAGCAGGCTGTACGCAGAGCGGGGGCTGTGCAAAGGCCCCCGAAGGGCCCCCTGAGCTCAGACCTCAGGAGAGGGAGCAGAGGCTGCAGTCCGGGGGCGCTGTGCCGTGCCGGCAGCAACACCCAGACTCAGTCCTGGCCGGCAGAGAGGGGGGATATCTAGGGGCTGAGGCTCGCCATCACCTGGAGGGAGGCTCCTGAGCGAGAGCCTCGTCCTCCCATGGACGCTCCTTGCCCGGTGTCTCCGTGGACCCCTGCACCGACCCGGCCCCACCTCCTTCCTGCCCTCCTCCCGCCTGCCCTGCTGGTGCTGGCAGCCCACTCTGAGCATGCGCGGGACCGAGGACAGGGCGCTGGGCAGGAACCAGCTATCATAGTACCGGGAAAGAGCACTGTGCTGGGCGGGAGGCCAGGAGTTTCCGATGGAAAACGGAGTGGGGCAATGCAGAAATAAAAAACGATGGAAACATTACTGAGGATACACCCCAGGGCCCCCAAGCACTGTGCAGAAGGGGCAGCTGTGCTTCATGGCAGCGCTAATCGCAACAGCCCAGATCGGAAACAACCCGAGTGCCCCGGAACAGTGAGGGGCTAAAGACGCTCCGGCCGTTCCCTCAGTGGAACGCTCCTCGGCCCTAAGGAAAGGCCAAGTCACACAGCGTGCTGCCACCTGGCGGACCTGGACAGCGCCGTGCCCAGTGACGTGAGTCAGAGGGACAGGGCGAGTGAGCTCACTGACGGGCAGGATGTGCGGAAGCAGGGCAGGGGTGTGACGGACGCCCGAAGGCAGAGGAGGAGGACTGGTTCTCAGCGTGAAGCCTGTTCCTGGTGGGGGCCGGGGGGGAGACAGGTCAGGGAAGGGCCACTAAGACAGAGAGAAGTGGTCACTCTGGACCAGGACTAGATGATGAAAGAAGGCACATGACGTGCATGTTACCCCGTCAGTAACAACATGGCAAACCACAGTGCCTGGAAGGGGAGCGGGGGAAGGAAAAAGAAAAAAAATTAGTTGCCTGCCACAGAGGGAGGCTGCGGGGTCAGGAGGGAAACTGGGGACAGGACACTGGTGGAGGGAAGTGGACACTGGTGAAGGGATTGGTGTTGGAACATTACATGCCTGAAACTCAATCACGAATAACTTTGTAATTCATGAATTCTATGTAAGCCATGTAATTCATGGTGATTCAATAAAATAATTTCTTTAAATGATGGGAACAAACACCTGTTTGGATGAGTTTTTATGTGATAATTCACTTGTAGCAGAAGCGTCCATAATACATGGCTGGCACAGCCACTAGAGGAGTGAGAAAACTGGGAATTAAGCAACAAGGTGTCAGGGAACTACCCCGAGCTGGAAACAGGGGTTATGGCCCAAAGAATTGTGCAGTGGGGGCCTCCAGGCTTGCCCTGGTGGTCCCTGAGGCACACTGTAAGGCATTCACCCCTTGGGAGGTGGCTGCATTTTCAGGGGCTTCCAGAAGGAGTGGGGAGGGAGGGAAGGAGGGAGGGAGGGAGGGAGGGAGGAAGAAAGGAAGGAAGGAAGGAAGGAAGGAAGGAAGGAAGGAAGGAAGGAAGGAAGGAAGGAAGGAAGGAAGGAAGGAAAAAAGGAAGGAAGGAGGGCGGGTTCCCTCCAAAAGGCCCATGCTGGCCGGCTCAGAGCCACACCTGCCCTAGGTGGGCTTCAGATGGGCCTTTTAGCCCTTTGGTGAAGTGCCCCAGAGCTACAGCGACCGGCAGAAGCAGGAGGCCCTGGGCAGGCAGAGCGCGCAGGAGCGGGACCCAGGCTGTCCCGGGAAACGGGGCCAGGCTGCTGTGGTCTACAGGCGGGAGGCCCGGGTCGGGGGGCGGGCAGGGGATCCACAAAGGAGAGTAGCTGGGGTCTCGCCAAACGGGAAATGCCCTCTCCCCAGCACCTACCGGCCTTGAAGCTCAGCTCGTCATGCTCCTGACCCTCGTAGTCATACAGGGCCCGCACCCGCACTTCTGTCCCTGGGGTGTCCTCCTCGAAAGGGTTGGAGTCCCCGTTGGCTCTGGCGGACGAGAAGGGGTTGCTGGGCTCATCGTCCGACCAGTCGGCGGGGTAGCTCTGAGGCTTCTCGTTGCTGCTCGCGCTGCAAGACAAGGGGGCGAGCGGGGGCCCTGAGCAGGGGAGCCGCCGGGGGCCAGCCCGGCGTCCAGGTTAGCGTGGGATAGAGAAAGCGGCCGGCATGGCGAGTGGCGCCTCCCGAGCCTGTGCACGGCCGGGCTCCTGCACTGCGTGGGGAGCCGAGCGGGCAAGCGGCCACCAGAGAGGAAGGACAGGCACGGGCGAGCCCCGAGGGCCCAGAGCACAGGGTGTTCACCAACTTTTTGGCCTTGGTGTCCTCTTTCTCACTGACGGTGCTCCCCGTGTCGTCCTCGTCGTCGAAAGGGTTGTAGCTGGACAGGGACAGCGCTGACCGGGCGGGGTTGTTCTGGGCGTTCAGGTCACTAGGGGAGGGAGAGAGCTTTCAGGGGGCCCCGGCACTGCAGCCCCTGTGTTGCTGGGTGGGCCCCGCTACAAGGCCACAGGGGCACCCCGTGGCATGGGAGAAATGGGGAGCACCCAGCGGACTCGCGGCAACGCTTGGCAGCCAGGCACGCTCTGAGCGTCGGGCAGAAAACACAGACCAGGGGGCTGGAGTGATAGCACAGCGGGTAGGGCGTTTGCCTTGCACACGGCCGACCCGGGTTCGAATCCCAGCATCCCATATGGTCCCCTGAGCACCGCCAGGGGTAATTCCTGAGTGCAGAGCCAGGAGTGACCCCTGTGCATCGCCAGGTGTGACCCAAAATGAAAAAAAAAAAAAAAAAGAAAAGAAAACACAGACCAGCCCCTCCGGTGGCACTGAGGGGCCGTGGCCCTCCTCCCGATGCTGGGAATGGGGCAGGCACACGGCGAGGAGCCCACCGGGTGCGGGAGCCCCCAGCCCAGCCGCACAGAAGCCCGAGGCGCAGTGAGACGCCTCACAGGACCCAGCACAGAGACGGAGCCCGGCTGCCAGAGGCCTGCCTGCACGGGGCCGGCCGACGGCCAGAGCAAACGGAAGGGCAGGGCAGGTGTGTGCTGGGGGCACTTGGGGACGCTCCTGGGTGTCCAGCTGAAGCTGTGCCAGTAAGGAGAGCTTAGAAGAGCTCAAACAGCACCCGAGGGGCCCTGAGCGGCCAGCAATGGTCTCGCTGGCCCCAAGCTGCCACTGCCCACATTCCGGACACCCGTCAGATCACGAGCCCCTCCCTTCCTGGGGCACCTTTCTCCAGCTGACTCTCTGGGGGTCAGGGCAGCAGCACTGGCCAGTCTAGGACCTACCCCCTGAGCCCCCTGGAGGTGATGTCACAATGTCCCACCCCCCCATCCAGGTTCGGGCTCTGCGACAGGCCCGAGGCTCCAGCCACTTGACCTTGCTGGTGAAGGACAACAGACCCATTGCCTGGGAAGCCAGGGCGGCTGCCCGGGCGGGGAGACATCCCCAGGAGGGTGCCCGTCTGTCAGGGAGCCTGAGGCCTGCTCACAAACACAGCCACGCTGTCCGGGACGCTCTGAGGACTCCAGTGCCGCCTCTTCCCTCTGCCTGTGGCTCAGCCAACAGTGAAGTCAGACAAAGGGGACAGGGGACAAGGCCTCTTCCTGCTCTACTCTCCCGGCTTCTGCCCGACACAGCAGGGCTACGGCCGGGGCCCAAGCGGCCTGCGGCCAGGGCTTCCTCTCCGAGGCCCCAAGGCACCAGGACGTGGGGCCTGGCCCTGGGCAGGGCTGCCTGCACCCACCTGCTGGACTTGTGTGGCACAGCCTGGTCGCCCGTTTGGCTGATGCCCGTCAGCGTGACGCCATCAGCGGCCTTCCTCTTCTCTCTCCGGCTGAGAGTCCGGTTCAAGTCTGCAGACCACTCCTAGGCAGCGTGCAAGGGACAGAGATGAGGGAGTGTGTGGGGGGCACAGCTGGCTAACCCCTCTTGCCAGCCCTGGCCCGTTTCCGGTGCTCCCCTCACTGCCTGGCAAACCTCAAGCTCCCGCCCCCTTACTTCTGGGAATGGGGAAGAGCCCTGAGGAGCCCCGGGGAGAAGGACCCGGAAGACCCCTCCGCAGATGGCTGGAAGGGGGTAGGGGTCACTCAGGTGTCCTGGGCACCTGCCCTAAGTCTCTATCTGTTCCCTCTCCTCCTGGGGCACGTGGTCCGGCCCCACCAGGCCAGAGGGGAGCCTGGGGCCTCATCAGAGTTTCTGGCCCTTCCAGGTAGCCCGAGGGCAGCCCATCAGCCCTTCCCTGCAACGCTCTGAACTGCTGGTGCCCAGGAGGCGTGAGGCCGGGCCTGAGTGGGGTGCTCTGAAGGGTGGGGAGCAGACCCAGGCGGCAAAGCAGTGCCACGGGGCAGAGCCTCTCGGTGTTCCCCGAATAAAAGCTCCTTTTCACTCTGAGCTGCCTGCCGGGGACCCTTAGAGCAAAGCTGTGCACCCCCCAGGACAGCACTGCTGGGGACAGGAGGGGCTGGGACAGCGGGAGACAGCGCGGGCAGTTGCTTCTCCCTGGGCTCACCGCCCCCCGCCCCCCGCCAGCCACTCACTCCAACCAGGGGCGGCAGGAGGCCCGGGAGGCTGTCCCTGGGCCGGATGAGGGCCTGCAGCCCCAGGAGAAGAGGGAGCTGGACCCTGGTTATAAGCAGTGTCGTGATTCCTGGGATCAGGCATCTGAGCACTCTCTTAAGCAGCCCCGAGCCCCCGTCCCCGCCCTCCCCCCCACAGGAGGAGGCTGGGGGCGCACTAAGCCCTGAACTGGAGACTTACTTCATCCTGAAGCATGGAAAATAAAGACAAGGCATCGCATTAGAGAAGAGCGGGACGGTAAGCACTGGGTCCTCGCTGGCCTGCCCTCGGGACCCACAGGGAAGGGACCCTCATGGCGCCGGCCAGGACACCCCCCTGCTCAGCCACCAAGGCTTCCTTTCCAGACCCCTCTGCTCACTGGGTGCCCAGACCCGAGGATCCTCCCGCTGGGTGCCCTGGGGAGGCAAGGCCACCCTGCTCTGGGCCCCAGGGGGGGGACACGGAATTCCCAACAGGCCCCGTGCTGCACCCACGGCCACTTCTCAAGAAGCTCCAGGAAGCTGCACCCCAGGACTGGCCGCACTGCAGGTGGACGGGACAGGGCAAGCTGGGGGAGCTACGGGGCCGGGCCCAGGCCCCCGGCTTCCTCAGGGGGAGGCCAAGCCCTCAGGCTCCCAGCAGCAGCGCGTCCATTCCCTCAGGGCCGAGGAGGGCTGGCTGGGACGGGCAGCCCGGCCGCAGCCCCCGCTCCCCTCCCGGCCTGGGTGCTGAGTGGCCGCGCCCTCACCGGGCAGCACACAGCCTTGCCGGAGCGTCCGAGGGCGCCATGGTGGCCTGGCTCCGGCACAGCGGTGCTGCCACCCAAAAGGAAGGGCCAGCTGTGGTGGAGAGAGGGGGACAGCATGTACCGGCCCCTGGGCCCAGCCCTCCCGGGTCAGGGGCTAGACGCAGCCTCCCTTACCTCGAACTGCGGCCAGTTCATGGACATGCCGGGGCCGTGGTTGGCTCTGAACCAGCGCAGGTCCTCCACGGCGTCCGCCACCTTGATGTTCTGCTCCAGGTCCCGGTAAATGCTTCTGTAGCTGCGTGGGAGAGGGCACGGCTCGGTCACTCGGGCCCCATAGCCATGCGAGTCCACGCCGCATCTGGCGGCCACAGGCGGGGTGGGGGCGCCGACAACGGAGGCCGGAAAGCTGCGGCTGCGACGCCGACACACCGGCTCCAGAGCAGACCAGTGGCAGCAGCTCTGCCCTGTGACAGAGCAGGGGACACGAGCATCCCGGCCACACGGCCGCCAGGGTGGGTCTATTATCGGGTCCAGAACTGAGTCAGCAGAGCTGCCCGCAGCCCTCCCCCCCAAAGCGGGCAGGCTGCCGCGCAGATGTGCCAAGGCCACCTGGCAACCACACTGGCTCCCACCACACCCCTTCCCTCGGCAGCACCGGCGGCTGACGGCTCAGACGTCCCACAGGGGAGAGTCGTACGCCAGTGATCCACCTGCTCTGGGCCTCAGAACCCTCCTCTGCTGGGGCAGTGGCCCCGGTTATGGGGGAACGCGAGGCCCCCAGTGCCTTTGAACGGGACCTTATTCGGAAATTGGATCTTCATGGAGGTGACTGAATTAAAACCTGACAACAAGGTGACCTGAATCCATGGCCATGGCCATTGTCTAAGGGGGCACCTGGACGCAGGACAGACAGATAGATGCGGGCAAGGAATCTCGAGAATGTTTTTCCACTGTTCTGCCGGCTGAGCTGTTTGCGCTCGACAGTGAAGCCACCTAGTTTGGGTCACTCTGGTGGTGCCCTAGGTCCCTCTGTACCAGGCGACACCTGCCCACGGGGGACGGGCACCACATCCTCTGCTGCTTGGACAGGAAGGGCTGGTGAGCCCCAGCCGAGCCCTGCTGGCTGTGTCGCTCCTACCACTCATTCCATTGCGCTCAGCCTCAGTTTCCCCACCAATAAGCTGGAAGCCAGGAGCACCTACTGTCTGAGACCATCGTAAAGATGAAGGGCCCGGTGGCAGGGAGCTGCCAGTAACTGCTGCCTTCGAGTTTAGGCAGAAGGACATCATGGAAATGAATGTTCCATTGACAGCAGGCCCTGACCTTTTAACCCTGGTGGTGGTTTCACTACTTGGAGAACAATGCGTCAGCCCAGACGCCCAACGGGACAGACAGAGGGACAGAGGAGTTCTCATGCTCCCGGCCCGTGATCCAGGCCACTGAGAGGTCAGGGCTGAGCCGGAGGTCAGCTTGGGCTGGAGGGTGCCAGCCGAGAGGTGTGGGACCTGCTCCTGGTCTGGTGTGAAGAACAGGTTCCCCCACCCCACCGCGCCCTAGAGCAAGGAGCAGGGTGTCCTCAGGCCCAAGAGCAGTGGTGTGGGTGGGCGGGCTCGGCAGAGGGGTCCTGGGTGACATTTCCCAGGAGTGGCGGCTTCTCCAGCCTCACCGTGATGTGTGCGGTGGCAGGAAGGACACTTACTTGGACACGTTGGACAGGTCGAGGTGCTTCTGCACCTCCAGCAGAACTTCCCGGAAGAAGCGCAGCCGCTTCTCCTCAAACTGCTGGCACTGCTCGAACACCTGTTCCATGTTCTCCATGTACTGGGGGGTGACCTGGTCCAGCTCCTTCAGGGACTTCTCGTATCTGTCCTTGGTCTGCGGGAAACCCAGACCCGGCTCAGCGCCACCGGCCCCATCCCTCGGCCTGCTCTGACCCTGGACACACCTCCACCCACCTGCACGGGGACTGGGGGCGCAGGTGACAAGGGGAAATCAGCCACACAGGTGACCTTAGTGGAATAAGAGCCCTGAAGGGCAGTGGCACAGTGGACAGTATCCTGTCCCCCTGGACCCCCCTCCAGTTCTTGTTCCGAGGCCCCCAGCCCGCCGGTGCCCAGGATCTGGGGCTGGGCCTGGCAGGGGCACGGAGACCATGCCCTCCGCATCCACAACATCTCTCGTGCTGCCGTATCTGACAACATTTTTGGGACAGCTTCTCAGGTCCCCCAGATCCCCACGGGCACGAGCTCTGGCCACTAGGCACCTCAAAGGGCTCCCAGGAGGCCCCGCAGAGCTGGAGGAGGGCGGCTGTCACCGATGCCCCGGGGCTGTGGCAGCCCACAGCTGCATGTCTGGGCTCTGAGGGGAGCCAGCTCCGAGGGGCCGGGCAGGTGTGGCGCTGTTCTTGGTGGGCACACATTCCTGGGGCTGCTCTCCAGCCTGACCCTCCACGGGGACTCCTGCCACTCCCTTCCAGTGCAATTATAAAGTATCAGAGCCTCCACCTCACTGCCCTCCCCTGCCCAGGCTCTAGAACCTTCTTCAAGTGGCTCCCTCCCTGTCAGCAGCATGTCTTTCCGGGGCACTGGGAACTGGGTCTCCCACCCTCTGTGGTCACACCGTGCTGACGCCCTGCCCCCCACTCCTGCACAGCACCAGGCTGGGAAATGTCCGGGGTCTGGTGCTCCCAGGAACAGTCTCTGCGGCTACGTGTCTGCCAGGCACCAGCCTATGTGCCACCCGTGACGGCAGTCGTGTGTGTCCGACATGCCAGAGGTGCACAGCCTACCTTAAGAACATCTTGCTTGCATTTCTCTACTTTGTCTTGCAATTTCTTAAGCTGCTCGGGGTTGAGGGCCGGGTCTGCTTTGCTGTTGTTTTCTCGTGAGATGGCCAGCTTCTCCTCCTTGCAGGCTGCGTGGTAGGCCTTCTTTGCTGCTTCTACCTACAGGGGAAGAGAGCTCCTGAGCGGCACATTAGGAAATCCCAAAATCCTCACCAGAGGATCCGCAGAGCTGGGGCCCGTGCTGCCCAGAGTGGTACAGCAGGAAATTCCTCATGCCATCCTGCACAGTCTGGCTGTGGGGGAGAGGGGAGAGGAGGCGAGCGCAGGATCAAGTCACCGAGAAAGATGCTGAGAAGCACCAGAGAGGGAGCTCCCGGGGCCTGAGGAAGCACCCAGACGTGGGCTGGAGAGAGCTGCCCAGGACGTGGAGCCACAGAGGTAGGAAGGCTCTGGGCTTCCTGGCCCCACATGCTCCTGGAGAGAACTCAGGGGCTAAAAGCCCTGCCATGCAATATAAAATAACATCATATGAGACTGACCCCCAGGGACAGTAGACACAAGGGCCAGGAATACTGCTCCAGAGTTGGCAGCCTCCTCATGAGCTGGGGGAGAGGGGAGCTGGGGGAGAGGGGAGCTGGGATAGAGAAGGGGTCACTAAGCCAATGGTGGTTGCAGGGATCGGGACGGGAGATGTGTGCTGAAAGTAGATAAAGGGCCAAACGTGATGGCCTCTCAGTAACTATATTGCAAACCATAATGCCCCAAAGTAGAGAGAGTATGGGGGAAACTGTCTGCCATAGAGGCAGGGGGAGGGTGGGGATGGGTGGGGGGGATACTGGGGACACTGGTGGTGGAAATGTGCACTGGTAGAGGGGTGGGTGTTCAATCATTGTATGAAACTCAAACATGAAAGCTTTGGAATTGTATCTCATGGCGACTCGATAAAAATAAATAAATAAAAATCCTGCTGTGCAAGCCCGGCCTGAGTCCCATGCCCAAGCTGGCCGTAGGTCCTGGGAGCAGTCCTGGCAGCTGCAAATGTGTCCGCTCTTCAGAGCACCACACCGAGTGCGCTGTTTCTGAGACGCACGTTAGCCCCATGGCCAGCAGGCCCCACCCCCAGGAAGCAGATGTGCGACCCTATGTGACCCCCCGGCAAACAGCGTGTGCCAGCGCTCATGGGCACCCATCACTGCAGCCACCAACAACAGAGGGAAGGACGAGTGCGAAAAACAAAACAGAGAAACAGAAAACCAGAGGAAGCAAAACTGCTGCTTAGAAAAGCTGGGCAGGTGCGGCTGCGAGGGGTGAGAGCAGGCCAGGGTGCTGGAGTGGCCGCTCCAGGGAGGAGCCGGCCAGAGGGGCAGTGCTCGGGGAGGCTTTGGGACACGGTTTCTGCCCAGGCAGTGGCGACTCCACACACAGATGAAGAACACACCACCGCCAGGCCAACGCGGCCGGCCAAAATCTTCTGCGCTGGAGCCCGAGTCAGAACTTGTTCTAGAGAGGCAGGATGAGGCTGCAACTGGTTTCTTACCAACAGGGTCAGGGACAGAGGAAGCGAAGGACAATGTGGCCAAGACACCAAAGGACAGAAAGCAAGCCTGTCAGAGAGGCCCTGAGGAGGGCAGGGGCAGGCGCAGGGACAGGCAAAGGCCAGCTGGCTGAGCGGGCTAGGCCGAGGGCGAGGGAGGCAGGCCACCTCCAGCGCGCCCTGCAGACAAGACCCCAGGGCTTCCATTGCCACTCTGAGAAAACAGACATCAGGGGCTGGAGATAAAAAAAAAATAATACAAAAAATAATAAAAAAGTAATTAAAGATTACTGTAAAAATGTTGGATATTCCCTAAAGTAAAAATTAAAAAAATAATAATAAATTTGAGAAAAAAACCCCAACGAATAGAATTTTAATTAATCCTTTCTACTAGGCAAAAGCAGTGACAGTGACAGTGACTAGGCAAAAGGACCTCTACTTGTGGGGGGCTGAAGGAAGGGGCAGGGCATACCCCCGTATTCAGGGCTTACTCAGATATCACTTCAGCAGTGCTCAGGGATGTGGGGAAACAGAACCTGGGTGGACCACACGCAAGGAGAATGCCCCACCCATGGCACTGTGGCTCCAGCCCCCAAAGGGCCTTTTCCGGCTGAGCAGACACTGGGGCAGGGAGGCACCGCAGGTGTCTGAGAGGCTGGGTGTGTGCTGCCCCAGGCACGCTTCCATCAGTCTCCAGGGCTGTAAGATGGACTGGGATGTCCCAGGGAGGGAGCACCCTGGGGAGCACAGCTCCAAGCATCTTGGACCCCAGGAAGTGCTGGCCCATGCGACAGAGCAGCCGCAGCCAGCAGGGGGCGCACCTCTTTCAGCTTCTTGGCCCAGGGCTTCTGCGCCTTCCGGAAGCCGTCCTCGGCCTCTTTGGTCTCCTTGAAGCCGCCCATCATCTGCTTGTGGAAAGCCTCCTTTTGCCAGTTCTTGATCTTTTCGAAGTCCTCATTCATCAGCGAGGACTTCACCTCCAGGTGCAGGTCGCTGACCCGCTCCGCCTCCACCATGAAGGCCGTCCAGGCCTTCTCCAACGTCCCATACTGCGGCCCTGGCAGGAGGCAGAGAAGCCGGTGGGTTACTGGGCACTGCCACTCGGCCCGGGAGACCCTCCCGCCCCCACTGCCCAGTGCAGAGCCTCTGTTTGGCTGGGTAAATGCCTCTCGGTGGCTGCTCTTTTTCAGCTCCTGGGATGGAGAAAAGAAGGAATAAGGAACTGAAGCTGGATCTGCTGGCATTCTTTTGTCAGGGAAATTGGTGGATTACACACCTTTCCTTCTTTTAAATTGCCCATCTATTTGGGGGGAAAAAATAAAACAACCCTCAAGCCCGAATCTTGGCATTTTCATTGGCTTCTGCCCACTGGAGCCCGGGGCCTCTGTCTCCCCACCTCTGTCCTGCTGGTCTGTGGCTCCCCACCCCCGGGGGGTGGCAGGGAGAGAACCCCCAATGCTCCGGGATGCTCCAACCCAGTGGGATGGAGCCGTATCTGGGGGGCAAGAGGCCCTGGTGGTAGACACTGCTTTGGCCCAGATGGAAATATCCAGAGAGGGGTATGGGTGCCTGAGTCCCTTCCCTGGCCTCAGGAAGGAAACAATCCAGCCTGTCATCTTCCTGCCGGGTCTGGTGGGCGGGGCGCAGGAGGCAGAGCCCGGAGGGGCCCTGTGGGTGCAGGAGAGACAGTGAGGACATCTAGTCACAGGTGGGGAGAGGGAAGCGCTCTGCAAACCTCAAGTCCCGAACCAGAGAGGGGGCGGCTCTGCTCCCGAGTGGCGTGCTCGCCCTGCTCGCCTGCTCCGCCACCCAGGCTGGCAGAGTCTGTGCAAAGGGCCGCAGGTGACTGAGGGCCCAGTCTCCAGGCCTCTGCTTCCCCTGGTCAGCCCCTCTCAGGAGCGCCGAAGGGCCCCCAACCCTGAGAGACTCCCATCGCCGGCTTAGGTCCCAGGAATCCCTCCTCAGACAGACCCCTCAGGTCCTCCACAGCAGCATTAGGCCACAGAACTCCGGAATCTTCTCTGGCTTTGGCTGGGAGGAAGGGGCAGGCCCCACACCACCCCACCCCGCAGTTCCTCCTGCTGAAACTCAACAGTGGGGCTGCCACGGTCTCCATCCTTTTTCCTGTAAGGCCCAGCCTGCCCAGGACCTGCAGGAAAGTCGTGAGCGGAACCGTGCTGAGAGAAACAGGTCAGTGGAGCGTCCCAGAGGCTCTGCCCCGGGTCCCTAGGAGGATCGGGAGCGCTGGCCAGCCCGGGATGCTGGATGGCAGCACCCCGTTCCCCGCAGAGCGGGTGAGAGGGGGGGCAGGGCGGCGGGCTGTGCTGCCTACCCTTCTCCACCAGCTGCCTCCAGCGCCGCGCCCACTCGGTGAGCTGCTGGGCGTAGGCCTTCTCGATGCGCGCCCGCTCGTGCAGGCAGTTCATGAGGTCACTGCACAGACGGTGGCCGTCATCGATGCGCTTCACCGTCCGCTTGTAGTTCCCCACCTGCGGAGAGAGGAGCGCCGGGAGTCGGCCGAGAGCAGCAGGAACAGACGAGAGCAACTGCGTCACTTGGGGGGCCGGAGGGGCTTCCTCGGACGCGGGCCCACGGCCTGAGCTCACAGAGGGCCCTGGGCTCGGGGCCTTCGCAGGGTCTCCTCTTTGCCGCCATCCCATGCCAACTGCGCACCATCTCCCTGTCACACCGTCTCCCAATACCGCCACGGTGCGGGGGGAGCCCAGGTGGTGACAACTCTAAGATCTGGCCGCATCCTAAATGTACCCTGCTTGGAGCCAGAGGGTCAGCAGGTGGATCTCCAGAGACCGGGGCCAGCAGGGCGAGTGGGACCTGGGGACGAGCCCCACCTTGAGGGATCCTCCACAGCCCGCGCTCCCCACAGAACCCCCCACTCCCACTCTCCCTGCCTGAGTCTCGTGCCAATCACAGCACAGGCCTGCGGAGCTGCCAGCGGACGAGCCTGGGGGTTAGTGTCAGCCGAGCCCGTTAAGCAGCACCCGGTAACTGGAATCAGAGCTGGGCCGGGGTTTATGATTACAGGTGCCGGAAGCGACTGTGCCAACAGGTCACACCGGTTCCACGCAGCGCGGGGTAAACAGTGCAGAGGCCGAGGATGGAGCAGCTGCCGTGACCATGCCAGGCAGCAGGCAGCAGCCCGGGAGTCCCCGGGACTTGGTGTAGGGGTGGGGGCAGAGACCAAGTGCGTGCAGTCCCAGCACCTTGAACGTGGGCACCCAGGGCCAAGGCTGGGCCTGGGGTGACCGTGCCAGGGCACTCTCCTCCCACTGGCCACCCCATGACAACCAAAGCGCCAGGGTGAAACCGGGGCCCGAGGCAGGAGGGAACTGGAGAACCGCCTCTTTGTGAGGGAGCCTCCAGCCCGACCAGAGCTCAAGCAGCCAGACACACACCACCCCCCGCACCCCAACTTCGAACCCTAAGAGGGAGCAAACCTAACCTCTGTCTTTTTCCCCTCCACTCTCCCCGCACTGCCTTCTACAAAGCCTGCCACAGGGCAGGCCCTCAGCGCAAATGAGAAAGCTAAAAGAAAAAAAAAAAAAAAAGAGAAAGCTAAAAAGGTGCAAGGGAAAATGCAGGCGATCTTGGGAAAGACAGGACCCCTGACAGAATTTCAAAATATAAAGCTGTGAGGGTACACAAACACGTGTACGCTTGTTTATGCACACACAGGCACACACACACGGAACACGGAGATCAGTTAGGCCAAAAACTAAGACTGCGTGGAAAAACACCACGAACATAGTACACAGATTCCTCCCCAGCCTTTGAGCAGTAACACTGGGGACTGCAGCCTGGGTGCTGAGCCCCTCAATCACCCGCACAGGGCAAGCAGCACCCTCAGAGTGGAAGCCGGAGGATGCAGAGGTGCAGGGAGACGCCTCCAAGGTCAGCAAGCAGAGGAGGAAGGGGCAGGTCACCAAGTCCTCCGTCCGGTCACACAAACAGGTGATCTGAGGGGTCGTGTCTTACAAACTCTCACGGGGTACACGCATTATTTCCACTGGTCTTCCCACAGACCCTCATTTAGCCTAAGGTCGCAAGACCATCTTTGCAACCCCTCCAAGGTCACAGACACTTAGATTGGCTTTTCCTGCTGGACAGGGTGGAGGCAATCTGCAGGGTCACTAAGGGGCAGGGACACAGAATACCTACCACACAGGTAACTGCAGAGGGAAGGGAGAGAGAGAGGGGCCGAGAAAGGAGGAGGAGGAGGAGAGGAGGGAGGCCGAGTATGGAGGAGGAGAGGAGAGAAAAAGGAGAAAGTAAAGAGAAGGCCAACAGTTGGGCTCTCAGACCAGGAGGTTCCTGCTGTAACCCGGCAGAATCAGCGCGCAGACAGGGACCGACCTGAGCTGTAAAATAACGAGCTGGAACAAAGACACCTGCGGGGTTGCTGTGCTAATCTTCCGCACCCACCAGAAGTCTAAAGTTAGTCAGATCCCAGTACACGGTACAAGGTGGGAGAGGTGGGGACCCTGAGGACAGCAAGGGAGCTCGTCACCCCTGGGACTGGATGCCCGAGGGCAGAGCAGAGAGGGCACACCCGGAAGGGCAGTCACTGGTCAGTTAGTGCACACCACGGCAACCCCTCAACCTCACCACCACGGCACCCCACGGAAACCTTCACCCCGGCCGGGGGCCTGGCTGTGCATGGGTGAAAGCAGGGTGCCCTGGGGGTGCCGGCAATGTGGGGTGAAGTGGAGAAGCCGGCTGGGTGTGGGGAGCAGCGCGCAGGGGCCCATGTCGGCAGGAACACAGGCTGACGAGCGCGCTCATCGGAAAGGGGCCGAGACCCGGGGTGCAAAGGCTGCAAGAGCCGGAGCAGACGGCGGCTGGTGAGAGGTGCTGCAGGTCGGGCCGACGCGCGTCCTACCTTCTGCTTCCTAGGGACTCTGAGCCAGTCTTCCTCCAGGCCACTCCTCTGATGCCTGCAGAGGCTGCAGGGCCAAGTGCAGGCTCTGGCATCGCCGGCCTTGGTGTCACCTGCCCTGGCATTGACTGCACTGGCACCACTGGCCTTGGCGTCACCTGCACTGGCACCGCTGGCCCTGGTGTCACCTGCACTGGCACCGCTGGCCCTGGCGTCACCTATACTAGCATTGCCTGCCCTGGTGTCACCTGCACTGGCACCGCCTATTCTGCCATCGCCTGCCCTGGAGGAGAGCTGACACGGGTGCATCACAGCAGTTCCGGGTTGGCTGACCCACACGGGGACCACAATGGTCCTTCCACACGTGGTCCCCATGCCTGGCTGTCACGGCTTGTCCCGCTGGGCTCCCGACAGGCCCCGACATGGTAGCCTCCCTACCCCAGGGGCAAAGGCGCGGCTCTGAGGGTCTCCCACAGCAACCGCAGCATCATAATGGGTCATGTCCCCGATGCCAGGCAGGGCGCTGACACCTCCCATCGGGTCCTCACACCCAAGACTGGGACAACCCAGGGCCGGAAGGTCTAGCAGGTTCCTGTGTTACTAAAGCAATCGAGGCTTCGAGAGGCCTGGTGGCCAGAGGTGGCGGTGCCCACCCTCCAGGGAAGCGTGGACAGTGCATCCCCTTGGCTCCAGAAGGCTGAGCTCAGACCTGCGAAGCCGTGGACAGACCCTGGCCCAGCACCGTGAGGCTCCTCGGAGGACGCCCCAACCTGCAAACTACTGTGACTGCTGCCAATACAACCTGCTGCTTCTGCCCTTTAACCTTTAACCTGCGGCCCAAAGGCCCTGGGCCCGCACCTAATTCCTTTCCATGCCCACAGAAATAGTTCGGAGGAGCCAGTGGCGCCCAGCTGGGCAGAGAGAAGGAAAACATGTACCCTGCCTGCTGCAGCTGAAGGGTCAGTCCAGGGTCTCACCAGCTGCTGCTGACCACACTGACTACGGGGGGAGGTTCGAGCTCTGAAGGGCGAGTCCGCAAGACCAGCCCTCTTGGGGTCCCTTCGCTGCCAGGCACAGGGCACCAGGGCTGCCAGCTGAGCTGTGGCCATCAGGCCTCCCGGCCCCCTCCGAGGCGCCTCTTCTCATGCCCTTGCCCAGGGCTCCCCCCTTCCTCAGCTGGAGGGCAGCCCAGAGGCGAGGGCCCCGTCAGGCGCATGCGCGGCACCACCTGGCAAACGCAGGGCGAGACCAGCCGCCCTGCTCCGGGGGCTGACGCCCACCAAGCAGGAGGCGGGGAAAACAGCTGCTGAGGACCTGGAAGTCTGCGGGTTTTAAAAAATAACCCCCCAATTCCAACAACCTTACAGACCACTCTAGAGCACAATCTTTAATTATTCATGAAGACAAATACACGGGAACCCACAAGGCTCGGTTCTCAGATGTATTGTCGAGGCAGAATATATCCAATAAATAAACTGGAGAGGAAGGATGTGTTTAGACAGAGTTATTTTTGAGTTATTTTCAGCTCCGCCCTCGGCCAGCAGCTAGGCTGCCTTGAGGGTACGCTGTGTGCCGAGGCCCTAGGACGGTCCAGCAGGCACCCCCACTGCATCCTCCCAATTCTCATTCAGTGCTAGAGGAGGGGACTCAGAGCTGCCCCTGACCCCCAGTGTCCACACGGGGCCGTTTCAGGCAGAAACCAGTGGTGGAAAGAAGTGGTTGGAGGTCCCAAGTGGGGCGAACCTCCGAGGCACGAAGTACCTAAAGAGGACTTGCCAGTAACTTGGAAAAGCAGAAGAGCACTTCCTCTGGGAGCACCTCCCCTCCTTCCTCACCTGCCCTCCCCACCTAGCTGCTCCAGTAAACATCCCTGGCCGCGGCATCAGAACCCTTGGGTCACCTACTTGACTGGTCCCCCACTCCTTCCACCCCACAGAATTTCCCGTGAACTCCTGGGCCCATCTTCACACTGGGGTACCTTAGCTGCACCCCAAATAATCATATCCATGGCCCTGAGCTACTCCATCTGCCTCGGCACTCAAGACCCGCCAGCTTTAAAACCGGGCAATCCTATAGGGAAATGATCGGAAAAGGAAAATGTCTGCTTTTATTTGGGCACTTGGGGCCCACGCATGAAAAAGCCGGTAGCCCCAGCTACCCGGGGCTCTGGGCTCACTCCTTGCAGTGCTCGGGACTGAACAGGGCACATCTAAGAGCCCTCCCCCTGCACCCTCTCTCCAGCCTGCGAATGCAGCTCCTGAAGGGCTTCTAGAAATGCCGTGGACAAGGCTGACTCAAGCCTTTGTGTGTTCAACTGTCTCAGCTGAAGCGAACGGCTCTTACCTGGCATTGAAGGGGCGAACAAGATGCGATTCACCCCCCTGTCCCTGGGAAACACCACTGCAGCAACATCCGCTGGGGGCAGGGGTGAGGTGGGGGCGGGGGGGAGTCTGTGCTGGGCCCCACAAGATCTTCCATCCTGCCACTAGCAAGTGGCACAAGGTCTGGTCTGGGACAGCTTCTGCACCTTTAGGCCGGGCCATGCGAAGGAAGCGTCCCTCCAAGGGGCCCCCCCAGGAGGCCGAGCACAGAGGAGACCTGGCCCTGCCACCCCCTCTCCACAAGGCCTGCGGGGTGGGGGGGCTGTACGGCTGCTCAGGAGGGCCCCCTCTTCTGCACTCAGGGCTGCTCCGAGCCCCCGAAGGTCACTCTGTCCGCTCCATTTCTGCTGCTCCCCAGGGTCCAGAATGGGGCCAACGAGGGCTCGTGTTTGCTAACAGGAGGATTTCTGCCCCTCACGGCTGGCTATGGAGACGAATGCCCACCTGTATCGTTCTTTCAAGGAGGGTGGATTTAGTACCGGTGCCCTGGTACTAAAGCACATCCTTTCTCTGAGTGACTCAGGCAGCAGGAACGGTGTTGCAGCCAAGAAGGCCAGATGACAAGTGTCCTTGACACCCAAAGCTAAACTGGCGGCACAGCATGACAGCTGGGCGTACAGGAAACCCACTGGGAGGGGCCAGGGAGGGCTTCCTGGAGGAGGCATTCTGGGGAAAGAGATGGAGTTGGGAGTGGTGGAAAGAACATCGCCGGGCCCCATTCCTCCAGGCGGGGCAGCTCTGTGGACGGAGCGTGTGGTGAGTCAGCCTGCTGGAGCCCCGGAGAGAGCCCCGGATCCTGCTGAGGCGCAGCTTGCCGGAGAACCCGCTGCTCCTGCCCAGGGCGGGCTTTCCTGGGCAGGTGGAGCCGACTGAACTCTGCCAGGGAGAGCCCTGGGCCGCGGCTGTCAACACTGGCTGGGCTGAGCCGTGGGCTGATGACTTATTTAGAAACCTGAGTAAGCAAAGGCCTTTGCCAGGACGCCGGGAGCTGCGTCCAGGGCGCTGGGATTACCTGACTTGGCCCCAGGGAGCCAAGGGCGGAAACCACCGACAGGCCGGCACCCACCAGGCCAGCAGCTGCACAGGGTGGTCGGAATGCAAGTGGAGGAGTGCCCGGTGCCAACAGGGAGGAAGGACGTGCTCCCTGCCCACGGTGGCTGCCCCCTGAATGCCCCCCGCCAAAGCTCTTGCTGGCCCGGGGGCCCAGGACTGCACTGCTGTGGGGGGCCTTCTGTGACAGCGCAAAGGCAGGGTTTCTGGAGGCGCAAGTGAGCAGGACAAGCAAGTGAGCAGGACAAAACAGGCCCAGAGGACGGGAGGCCACTCCAGTCCCACGGGATGGCTTCCCCGCAGGGCAGGTGCTCGTGGGCATGTTCTCGAGTCCTGTGTCGCCGCCCCTGGATGGGAACCTGAGAGGAGCCAGCAGCAAACACCTTCTTGATGGTGATGCAAACACTGAGAGCCAGGGGCCTCTCCTCAGGGCTAACAATTACCAGAACATTCCACAGCAAGATACTTAGGTCCTCATCACCTCCAGATGCTCTCCCCTGACTTTGTGTCCCCGTGCGCACAGTCCAGGGCAGCTCTGGCCAGCCTCGGCCAGGGCGCTGGGCGCCAGCTGTGGATACTGCAGCCACCCTCCTGGGACAGCTACTGGCCCCGTTTGGGGAAGGTGCCCTTTGCCCGCCCCGCCTGGCCCCCAAGGTGCCCTGGAAGATGCAGCAGCCTAAGGCCTGCCGGGGTCACACTGCACTTGTGCCCGGAGCCCAGTGAGGCAGAGGGACCCGGCATTCCTAAGTGAGGTTCCACAGCCCACGCCTCGGCCTCTGCCCACCCCCCCCAGCTAGGCCCGGCCACAGGATGCAGCAGCACCGTGGGCTGTGGAAAGGAGTGAGGAGACGTGCGAGAAGCAGTGAGGACCCTCTCCGCCCAGCGACCCAGTCCGAGAGAGGTCTCTGTGCCAGCCTCCAGGTGAGTCCCGGCAAGGTTCCTACCCCAAAGGCCAGTCCTCCTGAAGCCTGTCTCTGAATGCCACCCAAAGGCAGAGCTGCGCCTCACCTCTGCCCTCATATACTCGGGACACGCTCCCTTCTCTCCAGCGCTACAGAAAACAAACACCCCCTTTATTTATCTTTGCTTTTTGGGTCACACCCAGCGATGCTTAGGGGTTACTCCTGGCTCTGAACTCAGGAATTACTTCTGGTGGTGCATGAGGGACCATATGGGATATGGGGATCAAACCTGGGTCGGTCGCATGCAAGGCAAACGCCTTCCCCACTGGACTATTGCTCAGGCCCCAACTCCCTTTTTCAAAGTCTCTTATGACAGTACTGGATAATGCAGAAAGTGGCCCGTGTGGATCAATCCTGGTCTGACTCACTGGGTCCCAGTGGTGGCCTCTCCTTCCGTCCACCAGGACATGACTCATTCACCCAGCTAACACCTGCCCTGATCTTCTCCCACACTCCTTGCGAACCCCAGTAACCAGCCCCCAATCCCACAGGCATGCTCCACCAGTGCAGCCCCCCTGGAGAGCAGACAGCTCACCTCCAGTGTCCCAGCCAGAGGCTCCCGGAGACAGGGCCATAGCCAGCTCTCACAAGATGGTTTCTGGAACAACCCACTCCAGCTGTATCTTTTGCTGGAAAGGAATGAACTTAAGCACCAAAGCCTTTACCTGGAGGCTCCAGGCAAGCTTTTCATGTGTGCTCCCTGTGGCCACACCAGCCGGAGTCTCCCCTGGAGAGAGGACTCGCAGGTCTCAGGCTTTTCAGTGCAAGAGGGCTCGCCAGCACCTAGGAGGGAGATCCCCATGCTATGTGTGGAAGCATTACAGGCCCTGCCCAGAAACACATCCCGCTGGCCCTGCATTGCTCACACTGGGAGACACTGGCCGGACAGTTCGCAGGAGGCCTGCAGGCCAGAGCCCTGCTGAATGTACGAGCCAGCCACTTTCACCCCCATCTGCTTTAACACGCGCACAGCCCTCTGTAATTGCACTATATTTAGCCACTGCTTTCCCAGAGCACTTTCAGCCACAGCCCGGCAATTAGGGCCACGCTGCAGCCCAGCCTTGGGGAGCAGATGGTGCACGTGTGCCCGACGCTGCCCGCCCACACCACGGCACACACTCATCCCCGATCCTCCCAACAGGACGGAACGAGGAGACCGTCATTACATTCCAGCTTACAGACAGGGAAACTGAGGCTAAGACAAATTAGTGACTTGCTCAAGCCACACTGTGGTGCAGAGGAGGAGGCCGGAGTCAAAGCCAGGCCAGCTGGCTCCAGAGCACATGTCTAACGCTGCCCCGGGGCCTCTCCTGCCTTTTGTGCTAACACCTGAGTGCCAGTGTGTGTGCATGCATGCATGCATACATGTCTTCCGTGACTGCCTCACTTAAGCAGGACCTGACTGACAGCAGCAGACACGTCTGCACAGCTCCAGGGCACTCGAAAGCACCCCAGCTGCAGACCGACCCCAGGCCCACCATTCCAAATCCGGCCTCCAGGAGCACACGAATAGCTGGCACAGGGGACTGCTGCCACCTGGCAAGGTCATGTGTCCCCAGAACCATTGCAGGAGGCAGAGGGCAGCCCTGAGGGGCAGCTCTGAGTCCCATTCGTGGCCCAGTCATCTCCCATGCACCTGTCACCACAGGCTCTGAAAGGCAGCTTCCCTCTGTCTCCCCAGCAGCCTCCCCTCCACACTGAGGAGGTGCCCACCAATGCCAAGCCCTGTCACTGCCCATTCAACCCACTGCCTTCTGTGAAATGCTCCCAGGCGGCCATGTGATGCCCACCAGAAAGGCTGGTCAATGGGATGGTCTGCATCCCGGGCTCGTCCCCTGCTCCTGTTTGCGAAGCAGCCAGCCCCTCAGGTTCTGGGGCCCCTACATTCCCAGGGGTGCTTCACAGGGTCCGGAGACAGTAGATGCTCAGTAAACACATCTCTTTAATGAAAGGAACTATCCAGCTAAAAGTCAATAGTGACCTTTCCCCCAGGAGAATTCTGAGCTGCTTGCGCATCTTAGGCCGGGGTCCATATGATCATCTGTCTTCAATCACCTCAACCATCCGATGGCACGTGACATCAGACAAAACGACATACCTAATTCATCCAAGTGTATGAAACTATTTCTAGCTATTGTCCACAAACCTCACGGTTCCACCCGCATTTATCTCACCTGCCTGTGTCCAGAAAGCCCCCAGGCAAATGCCAGTGTCTCCCTTCAACCTGGTGGCCCTCCTCAAAAGGCACAATCATCCCTTTGGCAAAGACTCAGATAAGTCAGGGCACTAGCCCGACATCACAACGCTGCTACTGGCACGGCAGGGGTCAGAACCTAGGACCTGGCCACTGCAAAGCCAGAGTGCTGCCTCCAGCCACGGGGGCCAAGATTGAATTTAAAAGGTCATTTAACCAGCAGGCAGGAAAAGCAAGTGGGGTTCAGGAAGGGTGACTCAGAACAAAAGAGAAAACAAGCATGAAATCATCTCATCAGGAAGGGAGTTCCTCGCTGGCCTAGACGAACAGGAAGATGCTCCAGCAAACGACTCCCAGCGTGGCCTGGACACTTGCCTGTGTTGTCCAGCTCCAGGCCAGCCACGTCATTACCAGTCATCCTCTGCATAAAGCCCCAAAATAACACCGTCTCTTGGGCCGGCTAGGGAATTAATGTGGACAGTGCCAAGTGACATCATGGCTGAGCAGAACAATGACAGTCTGAGAAGGGACATGGTGACAAGATGCATCACATACTCTAACCTCTTCAACGGTCAGACCTCCCAGGCAAGGCCCACTGACCCCCCTCTGGGGGCAGCTTACCTGCTGCCCTCTGGAGCTGACCAAGTAGGGCTGGGTAGGGGTGTGTTCATCTCCTCCCCGCATAACCACCAAAGAAATAAATAGGAAAAGGAAGGAGGCAGGAAAGGCCTCCAGGGCCCCTGGGCCTTGGGTACTCCTCAGGAAGCAGCGGGGCCTCACTCACCTCCCAGAAGCTGTCACTGGACACTTCCACTCCAACAGAGTCATCATACGTGCTGGACATTTCTCCCGAGGACCAGGAAGCAGAGAGAAGGCTTCAAGTCAGAGGTCAGCTTCAACTGCTTGGGATCCGAGGGCAAATCTGAGAAGACACACAGGACCGTGGGTTTTAACTGGCCGGCGCAAGAGCACGCCCTGTCACTGTCAGCAGTCCGTCCCGCTCACTGCCGGCAGCCTCCCCTTAGGTGGGAACACCACTCCCTCATGTACTGACACGTGTGCATGGCACATGCATGCACGCACACGCACACATACACACACACAAACACACGCACGCACGCAGGCTGGATGCCATTTGCAGGCACTTCCCTTCTTCCTGTGATGGCTGGGGCTGGGGCCGAAGCCCAGGTCTCGTCTCTGTTGAAGCATGCGCTCCACTGCTCGCTCCCCAAGAACCTTCTAGAGAACCAACCACTGCGTTCTTGGACCAACAGACTGAGAACCTCATGACTCAGCAACCATCCCTGTCACCCGGAGAGAGGGATAGAGGGCATGGGAGCGGGGTCTGCAAAGGTGGGTGGAGTCTCTGCCCCTCTGGGTTCCCCACGTGCTCCTGGCAGCGCCCATTTAGCTGGGGTAAAATGTGGTGAAGGCAGGTCCCACCCACCCAACTCCACTCCCCAGTCTACACGCTTCACTTGTGCTGCGCACTATGTCCCCTCTGCTCCCCAGCAAGAAGGGTTTCTCTCCGCCACAGAAGTCCTGAGTTCAGAGCAGTCTGCTCTGAGGTGGCCGTGTGAAGCTCAACTGGAAGAGAAAAGCCAACAAGCACACGGGTCATACCTAAGTGACTGATTCCAAATTCCACACTCGGACAAGGAGAGTGGGGTAACAACTTTCCCCACCGGAGGGAAGGTGCGGACGGAGCCAAGCACAAGGCACGGGGATGGAAGGACACACCTGCAACTGGATGAATGTCCCTGACTTCCGGGTGTAAAGCTGACGCCACCTTCCCCTGCTTCTGCCCATGTTCAGGCTGCATCCAGACCAGCTCCCACAGGGCCCAGGGGCCAGCTGCAGGACAGGAGGGTGTGTGTGTGTGTGAGGGGGGGTTGGTAGAGAGCCCCAAGCCCTTGTTCCTACTGCTTTTCCTTTCGACGTCACATTCATCCCTCACCGGTTCCCCGAGGCAGCAGAATCCTAGACTCTAGAGTCAGAAGCCCCATTTCTCACGGCTGGGAAACGGCAGACAAATTTACCTAACATCTCTGTGCTCCACTGGCATGAACTCTGAGAACGGGGAGTCCACCTGGGAACTGCTGGGGAGGCCGAGGGGAGGATGCATCGAGGGCTTAGGGCACTGCTCGGCCCGCTGACACCGGGAGTGACAGGCACCATCTACAGTAGCTACTACCATGACTGCTCCTTTCATCAGGGACCGACGCTCCTACAACCTCTGATCTCAACACACACGTGAAGGGCCTCAGGGGACGTATCGGGTCCCAGAGGTGGACACAGCCCCAGTGGCCAGGCCATGCAGAGAGCAGACAGAAAGGTACTTCGGCATGGGGTGCACTTGTGTGCTCGGAGAGAAAACCCCAGCACAGACCAGCACAGTGGGTGTGTGTGCCGGTCATCGCGGGGCCAGTGTGGCACTCCAGCCACAGGCCACGTTCTCAGCACACGCAGAGTCACACGGCGGCAGGTCTCCCAGAGCCAGTCTGTGCTCCAGCTCCTCAGCGGGCAGCCGGGCCTTGGCCCAGGGGACAGCTTTGAGGTGAAGGTGGAGAGGGGCCTGTCTGGATGGAGACGCACGCACGCAGGCTGGATGCCAGTCACAGGTGCTCCCCTTGGCTGATTCCCTCGATTGCTCAGCACGTAGAAAATGCCAGGCAGGGCCCAAGGGTCAGAGACCGAATCACTGCCTGGGGGGCGCTGCCAAGGCACAAAGGTAAGGGGGGTGTGAGGCTGCAGAGGGGCGTGGAGAGGAGGGTCCCGGCTAATGCTGGGAAGCAGCAACAGCAGTCTGCTGGCCCAGGTCACAGGTCTGCTGACAAGGCCCCCAGGCCCAGAGTTATGACGACACTTCCCCGACACCTACTGGACTGGCCGTCCGGGCCTGCGGCCGAGTCTTAATTTTAATGTGGGCTTAATTACAGACAGTGTCTGGCACTGCTAGTGTTCTCATACCCAGGTGAAAAGTACCTTCCTGTGCTGAGGGCTTACAGATAGTCCCTTACCTTTGCTATTTTGGCCACGTCTTGATTTCTTTGAGTTTTAACCTCTTACACCCAGACATGTTGGGACACGCAAGTGTCATATGAAACTGTTAAACACGGTTTGTTGAAGCGTCGCTTCCCTTCCTGTTTACATTTTTCACTTTATCTGATTATACAGTGCAGTCGACTTCTGCATACTACGCATGCAGTACCTCCAGCTTAATTCTTACTTTCCATAGCAATTCACCTGTGAATTTGTTTTGACTATCCCATGCACTGCCTTCAAACCATGACAGTTCTATTCCTCCCCACACAGGGTTTATTCCTCCTTCTTGCTTTACTACACTGGAAAGAAATTCCAAAGAAATACAGAGATCCTCTCTGATCTCAGAGACACGGAAACTGTTAAGCGAGATGTTACCGTAGGATTTTAGAAGAGTATCACTGTTCACATTAAGAAAGTTTCCTTCTGCTACAATTCTACAAGGAGCTTTTATCCCAAATGGATCCTTGTGGCATTGGCTTATTTTTCTTTAAATATTTTGGCAAAATTCATGGTGAAACTCTCTGGGCCTGGAGAATTTTCTCCAAGCAGTTTTAATCACAGGTTCCAGTTATTTATAACAGGTAGAGCACTGTGTACTACTTGTGTCAACACACAAGTTGTGGCTTTCTAAGGAATTTAGTTCATTTTTCCCCCTAAGGTGATAGGCAAAAAGAACCCCACTTTTATCTCATGATTATTTTAAAGATGAAGAATCTGGGGGACGGAGAGATAGTAGAGCAGGCCAGGCTGCAGCCAACCCTCGCTCAATCCCTGGCTGTCCATATGGTCTCCAGAGCAAGGAGGCAGGAGTGAGCCTCCGAGCACAGCCAGGTGTGGCCTGAAAAACAACAAAGAAAACAATCTTTTTTCTTCCCTTTGTTATTTCCTCCTTGTAACTCTTCTTGGCTTCAAGTTTTTCTAACTTCTGGAACTAAAAGCCTCATTTACTTTCATCCTTTTTTTCTTTTCCAATATGTGCACTTAAAGCTCTACATTTCCCTCTACCCACAATTTTATCCATATTTCAAACCTCATTTATTTTTAATGAGAGTCCCCGAGGTAGATATTTTTGTTTCCTTTTCTCAGATGAGGAACCAAAGGGCAAGTAACATCACTCTCAAGGTTGTGATGGTGAGTGCTCAGGTCCAGACTCAAAGCCCGGCTCATGGCTCTGACACGGAAGATACTGTCTGGGTACATCTCACACAGCCAGCAGCTTGCTCTGAGTAAAACGCTCCGCAAAGATGAGGAGATGAGGTGTCCTCTCCCACATGGGGTGAGGGAAGAGCCAGGAAGAGAGACTCGCAGGGAGAGGGGCAGGAGATTTTGTTGAGGGCCTGGACCTCCGGGACCGGGATCCTACCAAGGGAACAGAACCGGTCTCAGGGCCCGCCCAAGATGTGCCAGTTCACAAGGCACTACCCCCGACGCTGTTCTGGTCCCACAGGAAAGGACGGCGGCCCCAAGCGCACTGTGGGGAGAGTGTGGAAGTCTCGGGGTGTCACTATAAGATGAGATCATGAAGGATGCTCTGGGTGTGTCCCCTTCATTCACTCAGGAGATGCAAGCTTCGGGAACTGAATTGGTACCAGGAAGGCAAAGAGCCCGCAGGCCAGGCCGCCATTTCTTTTAAACAAAATAGACCACTTATGTGGACTAGCATAATCAGAAAAACTTAAACATTATATCTGTCAAATGTAAAACCAAAAAATAAATATTCCTTGCCCCTTTAACACCACAAATAGAGTGAAGTTGGTAAAAATAAAAGTTATCTCAGAATGTCTGGTCAACACGTTTATCTAAGTTTTAAAAATGGGCTAGAGAGATAATACAGCAGGCAGGACACTTGCCGTGCACGTGGCCGACGTGGGTTCAATTCCCGGAATCCTATATGGTCCCCTGAGCCAGAAGTAACCCCTGAGAGTCACTGGGTGTGGTCTCAACACACACACACACACACACACACACACACACACACACAAATGACAACAGCCAATGGTATGGAATCTTCATGTAACAAGTCACTAGGGAATTTTACTATTTTTAAAAATGTATTTGAAACTTAGAAAAACAAGAATGACAGCTGGTTTTCCAAAGAACCCAGAGAGTTGGCCAGGACAGGAAGGACAGGAAGGGTTGTCCTTGGCTGCACTGCCCATGACAACACATGCAGGCCCTTCCCTCTCTGCTGGCCTCAGGCTCTCCTCACCCCTTAAGTAGGGGAGGGGTGTGACGAGGGGTCTAGGGAGGCAGACAAGTCTAAGAGGAGAGGACATGGGGTGCGCCCCCCCCTCGAAGAGAACTGGCTCAAACAGCCAGTCCTTGAACTCCAGCCCACCCCAATAGGGAGCAGTTGCACCCCAAGCCCACCCCAGGGGAACCCAGGCGAGCTGCCTAATGGTCCCTCAGAGATGTTCGATCCCCATGAGCAGAGAGCACCTCAAAATTGAACTTCCCGGCTGAAGTCAGGCATGTCTGTGTCAAAGGAGACCAACCTGCTTCTAGCAGCTGGTGACAGGGCCCAGTGGCAGGAACAAACCAACAGGAGCGCAGCTCCCAGCCTGCACCCCAGCAAGGCCTCCACCACCCAGCGGCCCAGCTCAGCATCAGACACCTGTGTGGCTCAAACACTGCCACCAGCTTACAGGACGGCGCCTGGGGAACAAACCAACCATGAATCAAAGGTCCCCCACGCACTTAGGCTAGGACTAGTCCAGCAGCAAGGAACGAAGAGCCTAACGGGGCCGGGCGATCCTACACACGTCCTACACGGCTCCCCACCAAACCAGGCCTGCTGGGGCCAAGGCGCCACTGTTCCCCAGGCACAAATGACTGGTTTTCCAGAACCCTGCGGCTAACTAGACGAGACGTGTGGGCTGGGGAAACTGAGGCCCCCGAGGGCAACAAAAGTATCTGGAGATCAGTTCTCTTCTCTGAGGAGGTCTACGGCCCAACCCTGCGAGCAACCTGCTGGGATGCCCTCAGGGATGGCAGGAACAGAGCACCGAGGCCTCAACAATGTTCAGCGCCGGAAGGCGGTGTTCCAGGAAGCCAGCATGATGAGCGAGCTCTGCTCTAGCCCCCGGAGAGCCCGCCCTCCGAAAGGTGGGGCCCTCACTGGTGGTCTGAGCTCCTGAGGGGCTAGGAGACTCGGGGTGCTATGGGACGTGAGGGAATTTAGAGGAAGTGCAAGCATGCAGGCAGACACATCAGCACTCTCTGAGGACAGGGACGCATTGGGCGCGGCCCTAGTACATTCCATACCCTTCGAAACCTAGCAGTCGACACAGCGTCTTTCCTAAAGAAACCTCCGGCTTGAACAGGACCCTGCATGAGTCCGGTCAGCTCAGAACACGTGCACATGGAGGCAAGCTCCCTGTCCGAATCCATTCCACGGGCCACACCGCACACCCGACACACAGGAACAGCCTCTGCGGCCCGACTCGGGCAGGAAAACCATCTGAGCTCCAGCAGCCGACTCGAAAACGCGCCTGGGATGCGGAGCCGTCTGGGCCGGGCTACCACTGACTGTGGCCACTGTCCAGGGCGGGCAATGGGCAAGCATGTCCCCAGCATGCTCCTTCCAACCCTGCTATGGCTTCGCTTTCCTTCTTTAGGCGGTGGTGTCGGGGAGCGAAGTGGGGGAAGGGAGAGGACCCACCCAAGTAGTGCTCAGGGTCATTCCTAGTGGCCGCCCGGGACCCTGAATGCCCGTGGAAGGCATGTGAACAGCCAGCAGGAGGTGAGGGGCCAGGACACACTCGCCATCTATCCTTGATGGCCCCGACAGACATCCCCTGAACACAAGCCTCGCTGAATACACTACAGGCCCCACTCAGGCCAGGGCCCGGGTGTCCACAATGGCCCTGGGGGACAGCTGTGCCAAACAAGGGAACGCTGCTGAGTCAGAGCCCCCTCCCACCACGGGTGCCCTTGACCCAGGCTCCTTCCCCTCCAGGCCTGATAAGAGGTATCAGGTAAACACAAGCCGATTTGGCTCCCCTTAACATGTTCCAGAGTAAGAACAATAGGTCACGGAGCCAAGGCGATGACTAAGGCAAGAACCTTCGGAGAGCTGCCTGGGCCCCCAGGCCGTGCCCCTGCCACACACATGCACACACGGCACCCACACACGCACACGCTGCCCTGCAGGCACCTCAGGTGGCCGCTGCTTCCTTCCACTGCGGGGAGTTCCTCAGTGGTGGCTGCTTCTGAGCCAGCACATGTGCAAGTGCGTGAGGTGGTGAGGGGCACATGTGCCCATTCATTCTATGGGCAGGAGCAGGAGCACCTTGGGTCACGGCCTGTAGGGGATGATGTCCAGAGCGGCTGCCTGGCCTGCAGCTGAGCGAAACAGCCCCCAAGTGCAAGCATGTGGGCTGAGACCCAAACACCCTGGAAGGGGGAAGAAGGGCCAGAGGTGGGGGGCAGGGTGGGGCTGAGTGGGGTGCTCTGCGGGCTCTGGCAAAAGGCAAAGGGAGCGCCCCAACCCCAGAGAGGTCAGAGCAGTGTGGGGCCTGTCCCAAGCACACAGGCCAGGGGAGCAGGAAGTGAAGGTCTCCGGAAGGGGTCGCTCAGGTCCCCACAGTTGGGCTCTGGCTTTAAAGTTGCGGCCACCAGCACTCGCCAGACGCACTCAGAGCCTGGGCATGAGAGGCTGGCATGGCACACGCTCCCGGACTGGCCTCTCCACACCGGCTATATGGCACAGAGAAGCGCCTGGCTTGCAGGTGCCCCCGAGAAACTTGCCCGAGTCCCACACACCCACTGGGGCCTGGTTTGTACGGCAAGAGGACAAACCCATGGACAGTGTCCCTCCAGAGAGCACAGGGACGGGGCAGCCTGCTCCCGGAGGCGACAGGGAACCTGTGACAGCCACCTGTGGTACTTCGGGCCCACAGCTGGCCCTGGGAGTGGCTCCGACTTGCTCCGATGGGAGGGGCCGTTTCACCAAGTAACCGTGTGAATGGGCTGAAAACTGTGACTCCACATGGATCATGCAACATGTGGAGAATACAGAAACCAGTTTCTCGAGGGGACATAGCGGGCAGGGTTGCTTTCCTTCACACTAGGCCCACCCGGGTTCCATCCCTCGTACCCTATATGGTCCCCCAAGTCCCGCCAAAAGTTAATTCCTGAGTGTGGGGTCAGGAATAAGCCCGGGGCAATGCTGGTATTACCCCCAAACGAAACAAACCAGTTACCAGAACAGCCCCTTCAGCATTTGCTTCCCGCACAGCGGACCCCGCCCATCTGTACAGAGAGAAGGCTGCTGGCTCCTCTCCCACCCTCCGTGGCACCCCCCAGACCATCACAGTCAGGCAAGTTCTGGGCCACGGGACCCAGCTTCCTCCTGCAGCTCAGCCTCTGCAGCCATGCTAAGCCCATGCTCTCCGCGCCCCTGGCCCAGGGCATCTCTGCTATCCTTTCCTCTCCCGAGTGCTTAGAAACTTCCAGCAGCTTCTGAGTTTGCATGACTATTTGGTTCACAGTCTCCCGATCCAGAAGGTGAGCTCCGGAATACAGGGACTTTCATATTTCACTCACGGCTACAGTCCCAGCATCTGGTGTCTGACACTCACAGACACTCCACAAATCGGGTGACTCTACAGCGAGGACAGTGGAACTGAGAGGTCTAGTGATTCTGATGTACAGAGCCGGAGGATTCGCAGAAGGAAACCAATCGCAGCATTTATGGGAGCTATTTTGACTCTTGTGGTTAGAATTCTTCTATAAACTCTAAAGCATATGGTAAACTAAACCACAAACAGGTTTAGCCACTATGCGGGGTCCCCGGCTCGCCAATCCCACACAGGAAGCCCGTTTGCCACCGAGCCTCACGGGCCTCACCGCTGCTGGACTCATGGGCTCTGGGATCCCCTCTGTCCCCAGCCTTGGTTCCAACCATTCCCCTCTGGCTCCTGGGGAGAGTCTGGGGTCTCCCACTTCTCTCCAGTTCTCTGTCATGTCCCACCTAGCAGGCGCACAGGCAGTAAGGCCTGAGTCCACGGCAGCTCTGCACCATTAGCACAGTGGGAAAACTTTCTTAATCGCTCACATACCTGGCACGGCCCACCTCGCTTGCAGTGATTTCATCTGGAAAAGCACACGCTGCTCAGCGGAAGAGATAGAGATCAGCTACTGAAGTGATCTCCGTCTCTGGAACACCGTGTGTGCACTGACTTTAACGGTGGAAAACAACTTGAGCACTGCAAGGTCCTGGGTCTGAGGGGCTCCCCTCACCCCAGGGAAGTACATGGAACCCCCCACATTCACCTGCAGGAGAGGGAGGGTCCTCCAGAAGCAGTCACCAGGGCAGCCCTAACAGTGTTCTTGAAGGTTGGGGGGAAAAAAAAACAGCATCTCTAGACAGAGCTTGCAGTTGCCATGGGAACCGCCTCCTGAAACTAGCTGAGCATCCCCAGACTCACAGGGGCACAGAAACACCTGCTGCAAAGCCAGGAAAAGCCCAGAAGTTCAGAGACTGCAACAGGACACAGAGCTGTTTCTTCCTGAAAACAAACATGACTCTGACGCTTGACTGTCACAGCTTGGGAAAGGAGAGAAACAAGAAGGCAAAACAAATCTTATTTTGTCTCAGTCAACACTAGAGAGCAGCCCATTTCTTCCCACAGAAAAAGACCATCTTGAAGAAGCTTAAAATGGGTTTGGTTTTGGTTTTGGTTTCTGGGTCACAGTTGGTAGCGCTCAGGGGCTACTTTTGGCTCTGCACTTAAAAATTAACTCCTGGTGGTCCTTGGAGAACCACAGAGGGTGCCAGGGATCGAACCTAGGTTAGCTTCATGCAAGGCAAACACTAACACAATGCACTGTTGCTCTAGCCCCATAAAATGGCTCTTGTAAGACTGAAGCACTTTTAATAGTAACTGATTTCTTTTTCTTTCTTCTTTTTGAGTGGTGGGATGGGAGCCTGGGGAACACAACAGCATCCTACTGTGCTCACAGTTTCCTCCTGGCACTGTACTCAGGGTCCACTCCTGGCAGGAGTCAGGGACCATGTGCAGTGCTGGGGATCAAGTTTGGCTCAGCTGCATGCCAGGCAAGTGCCCTACCCTGTACTATCTCTCCGGCTCCAAACGCTGGTTTCTTACTCTTAAAAAGTGAACCTGGATAACGTACAAACTTTTCCAAATAGACCACCTAGGGAAGCTACTCCACTGCATCCAACATGGCGACACTGATTTGGCAGAGCGTCCAGACCACAGCAGGGCCATTCCCACACGGGCAACGACTCAGGGGCCCTGGCTCTGCTTGTGGCGCATCTATGCCTGTGACGGCTTCAAGTCCAAGCATCTAGCCGGCGGGCGAGCTCAGGGCTGTCAACACCAAGGAGACTTCTCGCGGCCGGGCTCCGTTCCGCCAGCTCCATTCTCACCAGTCTGACTTCATGCAGTCCTGGCAAGCAGGATGCCCTGTGGTCTGCTCTCCCCGGTGGCCTCAGACGCATTCCTCCACTGCCCCTGCTCCAATTCTGCCATTCGTAACAGCCACACCTTCCAGTCAGCACTTCCCGCTTCTCTGACTCCACTTGGGGCACCCTAAGACAGAGGTGGTGAACCTCTCGGAGTTGAAGCAGCAAGATCTCAGGGTCTAAGAGAGACCCTAAGGGGCTGGGGGCATGGGCTTGTGCCCAACAACTCACTTTGCCCACCAGGCATCTCCAGGTACAGCCAGGCCCCAGCACTGACCATTCGAGGCCTGTACCTCTGAGCATCACCGGGCATGGCCCCAAGATCCCAAACACTGCTGAGATGCCCCTATTCCAAAACAAAATGAAACAAAACAAAGCTTGGGGCTAGAGCAATAGTATGGTGGGAAGGGCACATGCTTTGCATATGGCCCCCTGGGCTGGATCCCCAGAACCACACACGGTCCCCCGAGTCCTGCCCAGAGTGATCCCTGAGTGCAGAGCCAGGGGTAAGCTTGGAACATTGTTAGGTGTGGCCCCCAAAACCTACAACAACGAAAAGCAAAATTTCTATCTGAATCCCTCAACCTACACATCCTGAGGAAAGATGGGGAGCAGATACTCAGAGGCATGAAGCAAAAATGACCCGCTACACACACTGGTCAGAGGATGGTGCTGCCTCTGATGGCCCGTCTCCTTCAGGTCTGAGACTAAAAATCTGAGACTATTTCAGGAAGTGAAACAGTACCTGTTTTACACCTAAGTGAGATACGGGCAGAAAAGAGAAAGGAAGAACAGACTCACAGGAAGAAGAGGCTTCCGCTGGGGGGAGCCTCCTCAGAACTTCTCCGTTCCCACAAGGCAGGAGCAGGAATAAGGTCAGGAGGGAGATGGCTCCGAGGGCTAAGTGCAGCACCTGGCCTCAGAGCACTCGGGAATGATGCCCACCCAGAGCCAGGTATGGATCAGCCCCTCCCACAATGAAGAGATCCGTTTAATTTTTAAGTGACACTTGCAAACTGTCAAAGATGAAACTTCCTGACCCTGTCCATCTGCGTACTGTCTGGGGCCACTGGGAAGCTGTGGACATCTCCAGCAACGGTGCTGTGGGCGCTCCTCTCACCTCCTTAGGAAAACCCGGGAGAAGCTGCCATGGATGTCAAATTTCTAAGAAAATATATACACCCATCTGCCCCAAATAAACCAGTATGGCTACAGCGCAGAGTCAGATTTTTAGTGACTCCAAACTCAATTTTCACTTTTTTTTTTGGGGGGGTCACACCTGGCGATGCACAGGGGTTACTCCTGGCTCTGCACTCAGAAATTACTCTTGGCGGTGCTCAGGAGACCCTATGGGATGCTGGGATTTGAACCTGGGTCGACCGCGTGCAAGGCAAACGCCCTACCCGCTGTGCTATCGCTCCGGCCCCTCAATTTTCACTCTAATAAAAAGCTCTCTTGGTTAAAAAATGTTAACTTTTGCCCAACTAGCCATGAAACAGCGTTGGGCTTAAGGGCATGTGAGAGTGGCCTCCTGTCCACAGAGGGCCAGCCTATGCACTCAGAGCCACCTGCCAGGTAGCGCCACTCAGCATGCCCACATCACAGAGATGACCAGCCAGTACTGGAGACACAGGGCATCACCTGGGACCCAAGTCCTGCCACATGACCCCCAGATGCAAAAGAAAGTCAGTAACAACATGTATCTGACAGAGGGAATGAAGGGGGCAGGGCCAGCAGTGGCTGCAGCCCCGTGCCCAGCTCTGTGCTCAAGCTCCCCGTCAGTGGTGACAGCACTGGGGACTGAGCTGTGAGGGTACTTGGAGCACTGTGCGACAGCAGGCCTTGTCCTGCTTTGGGGGACCTTCAAGGAAAGGACATCTGTGTCTCCCACAGTCCCCAGTTCCTTCTCACGGCCAGTCTATTTCCAGAAGGGATGTCAGGACGTGGAGTCAGGGCAGTGCGGCCTCTAGGATGCATCCTCTCTCAAGGATTCCCTTCTCCAGCAGGGAGGGCGTTTGCCTTGCACGCGGCCGACCCAGGTTAGATTTCTAGCATCCCATATGGTCCCCTGAGCAGAGCCAGGAGTAATTCCTGAGAGCATGAGCCAGGAGTAACCACTGTGCATTGCTGGGTATGACCCCCTTCCAAAAAATAAAGGATTCCCTTCTCTCAACTTGTCAATGGCGGCTCCTGCCCTCCCGTCCTTCCGTTCTCTCTGAAACTACTTCCCAGTGACTGGTAACCAAGAGCAACTGCCCTCTCTTCCATGAAGCCTTCCATTATTCCCACTCAAACTGAAGCTCTGGTTCCTGGCCTGCCCTAAGTACCATCTTCCCTTCTCACTCAACCCTGGTGGGCACAGGTGTCCCAGGCCCCTACCTACAAAGGGTCCTGAGGTCAGAGATCCCAGTCTGGATCCCAGTCGTCACATGAAGTGATTGGACTGAGTACAGAAATCCGCCTTCCTCCTCGTTGGCTGTGAGATACCGTGGGAAGAAACGGAGGTGGCGGACTCTAAGACAGGCGCCAGCTGCTGCCCTGGGTCGCTGCCCCTGACACACTGCGTGCCCGCCCGGCTTTACTCTCTGTCACCTCGCTGAAAGTCACATCTTCCAAGAACCTGTCAACACTGTGAGTGAGGCCTGAGAGAAGAGCAGCTGCTAACGGGGGTGAACATGGCTCGAACTTTCATTTCGAGACCTAATGTTCAAGTTGCAGGTAAATGAAGTTCTTTAGAAGCAAAGGGTACTTGTGGTGCTTTCTTTGAAAGAATGACAGCAGTAAGGGAACAGATAAAAATTTCTGAAACGTCTCTCCTACAGCAGGTCAGATACCGTCAAGACCCACAGGACACGGGGGGCGGGGGGCAGTTACTGCCGCTAAGTAGGTAACACATGAGCTGACAGAAGCAGCAACTGGGCAGAAATGTCCAATCTGGCATCAAAAGTGGGGGCAGAGGGGAGAGCTGAGAAGTCACACAAGGAAACCTGCCAAAATGAGGCTGAATGGGGAAAGAGCTGAAAGGAAAACGCGCTGAGCTCTGCCCTTGGTCACTGAGGCGCCGCCCTCCCAAGGCCCTCAGTGGGGTGTACTGTCCTCCCCGGGCCCACGGTCAGGCCAGTGTGGCTCCCATCAGCCATGGATGGTCACAAGTGCTTGGGGACCAACTTGTCTTTCCTTCCCCTGTCCAGTGTCCCTGAGAGTGGAGGCGGCTCCCCGATGCCCTCCTCGTCCTCCACAGAGAGCTGGGGTGCAGCCGGCAGTGCCCACCCTGGAAGGGCCCTCGCTGGGCAGAGAAGGGCGCCAGGCGCCGGGAAACGGAACTGCCAGTGCTTTGCCCCACTCCTGGTGACACCCTGGTGACGAGGCTCCCAGGACAAGTGGGGACCGACGAGGGCACAGTGCGGTCTCCCCACTGCGGGGGCCCCCACATTCTCCCCTACAGGCCGTAGGCAGGAGTCCTGCTGAGGGAGACCCAGGGTTGCCCATGGGTGCAGCCCAGCACCGTCCAGGCAGAAACGTCAAGACCAAGCAAGTCCTCCCACACGAGCCCCTGAGCTGCCCGCTCCCCGGGCCCGGGTGGCTGTGCTCTCCTGCACGACAGAACCTGAGGGCCAGTGGGGTCGGGATGAGGCAACAGAGGCCAAAGGGGAACCTGTGTCAAGGGGCACCCCTGGACTCGAAGAGCTAGATGGCATGTGAGGTGCCCCCCCTCAACGGGCACAGCCAGGGGGAGGAAAGAGGAACCGGGCTTGCAGTCAACCCCGAAAGCCCCATGTGGTTTCAACTCGCTGAGTTTCCCACCACTAGTAACCTTCCCGCTGGCTGGCCGAGAACGTTCACGCTGTTAGCAGCTTATATTAGACAGAACCATACGGAGGTCATTCTGTTGCTATTATTGCCACTAACAACAGTGTTATTTGCAGGTACAATATTCATATGTTTATAGCCACAACACTGCTCTTCCGAAAAGGGCCAGAAAACGCCACAGAAACCCAAATCACAAGCTATGCAGGTGGTACTAATAACTAAAGTTTTGGAGCTAAAACACAAACTGGGGTTTCATTTTCTCAAGGAACCCCAATGTTAGGTAGAACAAAGGTCTACCCACACTTCCAGTGTCTAGCTTCTACAAGGCAACCTTTGAAAATACTTAAACGGGTCACTTCCTAGCTCCGAGCCCCTATCCCTGGACCCCTCCCCCGCTGGCCCTCACCCCCGGCCCATCTTCTAGCCACCTCCTGCTCCCTCACTGGCTGACCGTGTTCTGCTCCAGCCACAGGGACCTTTCCAGAGTCCCCCCTGCTCATTCCTGCCTCAGGGCCTTTGCACAGTGTTCCCTCTCCCCGGAACTGGGCCTTTGGGCAGCAGCCCCACTTCCCACCCACCACCTCTACTTCCAGCGGGAGACCGCAGCCTCCATTTGTGCAGGATGCACACGTCACTACCTGAATTGGTCTTACCCTTGGAGTCCGCTTTCCCCTTCAGCAGATAGCTGGACACACCATCTGCCCCCCTGGCTTTGGTGAGGTCGACAGACATGCCGGGATCTTAATGAACAACGTGGCAAAGAAATAAAGCAATGTCTTTAGGAAAGAATACCAAAGAACACCTTTACACTCAGACTAGGCCGTCAGCCATTTCATTCATTCCTACCATGGGCAGCGCCTCCAGGAGCAGATGCAGCAGCAGCCATCCTCCCCCCGCCCCCCACTCACACCCTGGACACACTACACCAGGCGCAAGAAGACTTGGCCCCCACAAATGACCCCTGCCCAACCACACCCCCGCCTTGCCCGTGCTTCATTCACAGAGCCGAGCCCTCTCGCTTCCCAATGCCTGCGTGGGAACCCCGCCAGCTCCACGGTGAACGATGACAGCGCAGCTGGAGCAACGCTGGCTCCTGTGAACAAGACATTCCGACTCTCAGGAACTGCACATTTGATGCTAAAGTGTGTGAAAGCATGAACAAGCAAATCTGAGGAAATATTATGGAGCCATGGAAACAGAAACCACCAAAGGAACTCCAGTTGCACCAGAACTGTTTAAAAATAAACCGGACACTAAAATACCAGCAAAAAGCTACAATGACTCACTCTGTTCTCCGCAGAGCCTTAGGAGAACAGCCAGTTCTTTGACAGTCACCCAGGCTTTTTCCCCATCGGAGAAACATGAGACAAAGAAAGTAAAAAGAAGCTTTGAAAATTTTCTCCGATTTGAACCAGCAAACTGATATGAATAAATCCTCCCGTGTTTTGGCTGGATGGGAGCTTTGGAGTGTACATTTAGGCTGGGAGAACTATTTTTGCGGTTTTTAATAAAAGCCAAACCAAACTGGGAAACCATCCCTGAGGCCCGGAGGGGGCCACACTGAGCGCTCTCGGCCCTGACCACCGAGACCACGGGCCTGACTCTCCACCCAGCCGAACCCACAGAACCAGTGGCAGGCGGCTCCCACCCACCCCTGGCCACTCCTACGAGCCCTGAATGGCCCCAGGCGAGTGCTGCCGCCTCCTCTGTGGAGTCCTCTGACCACACTGCACCCCATAGTTCCTCCAGGGGGCCCTTGTTTGCTGTGGCTGCATTTCCCCCTCCTGGCTGAGAGTTCCTGAGGGACGCGGGGACTAGCATGGCACCCATGTGGCTCGGTGACTGTCGCTGGAGGAAGAAGGAAGCCAAGCACCCACCGTCTCCCCTTGCTGGCCCACTGCACCCTTCCTCCCCCTCCTCCCACAGGCCACTGTCCCTGTGTGCAGGGACCTGGCTGGACAGTGCTACCTACCTACACGTTTGTCTCAGGTCATGGCCACCGGGAAGCATTACTTGTGAACAGGCTTGGCTACAGCTGATGTAATGTCAACAGACATTGTACTTAGGCGACCCCTTAAATTTTACTTTGTCAGGTTATTTCTCAGTCTTCTGCAACATAAATTATTCATTAAGTCTAATGCTCCCTGAGCCTTCTAATGGGCTTGTCAGCAAAAGCCCAGAGAGACACCCAGGCAGGCATGGAAGGCGGGGGGAGGGCACACAGGTGAAGGGGTGAAGGTCAGCCTGAGCCATGCTCACCCAGGAAGCGCACCCACTGGCCTCAGGTGGACATGGGACTGGCCAGCAGTGACACCAGCCTTGCCACGGTACCCAGAGGACACAGGCAGCGTCCAGGTGTGACTGGCTACACGGCCCCCGCTGGCAAACAGTGGTGATTCCCCCTCGTGTGGGCTTCTCGATCACGGCAGAGAGGCAAGGCAGGGATAAGCTGTCTCGGGAGGCCGACAATAAAGTCTGGGTCCCCCCTGGCGCAAGAGAAGCTCCTGAAATAGAGCAGAGTAACCCGGACACACGTCCTTGTCCCTAATGCAGGGTACCCTGAACTCTCAGACTAAGGAAGGAGGCGGGGAACGCAGGCAAAGGACAGACAGGGCAGAACCTGGGTTCAAGTTTTAGGTGAAACTGGAATCACACTTTTATCTTTTTTGGTCAAAACAAGAGGAATGGGGACTTCTGGATAAGTCAAGCAGCAATCAAGGCAGGCCGTTTTTCATTAAATGAGCACCCTCTGGCCTACTTTGCATTCTCCCTTCCTCACCCCACAGGCTTAAGAAAGAAGCCTCTGGCTGAAAGCCTGATTTAAGCAGACCACCCAGAGGCGGCTCACGGAACACTCCTGTAGGCGTGGGGGGCCATACGGGGTGCCGGGATCCAACCCGAGTTAGCCATGTGCAAAGCAACTGCCCTACCTGCAGTGCTCTCTTCAGCACACAGAAACTCTCTGCGACTACGCTCTCCCTCTCTGCACCGGGGGTTCACACACTTTCTAAGCTGTTCCCTGGGCTCCTGAGGAAGCAGATGACCATGAAGAGAAACCTCAGCAGTCGTGTGGCCTATGGATCACAAAGAGGGTTCTGAAGGTCCCAAAAGAAAATGTGTCCATTACTTTTCTTAAAGTTGTCCCTGAGAGTCAAGGAAAAGCCCTAGATTGAGGAAACGCTTGCTAACGCCTCCCTTCTTGGAATCCGCCATGAGGAGCTGACAGGCTTGAGCTTTCCTTTCCAGCAGTCTCAGGGAGAAAGAGCTGGAATGCCAAGGGGAGCTGTTCAGCCGCACAGAAGCAGCGAGGAAAACTCTCTCCCCCAGTACCAACTGTATGCCCAGGGCCACACCGCAGTGTTCAAACACGGATGCTCCAACTAGGCCCTGCAAGTCTCAGTGTCCTCAGGCTCCACCGCCACCTCCCAACAGCACGCCGAGCCTGGGCAGATGGCGGGAGCAGTGGGCCAGAGTGGGGATCACGCGGTGGCAGGGAGAGCGGAGTGCAGTTGTCCGAGCCGGAGCACGAGGCCAGATAAGCGATGAGTCTTCTTCTCATTAGGGAAGTGAGAAGTCAGGAACAAACACAGCAGTGGCTCGTGTTCCCCAGGGGCCCTTCACATCTGATCATCTCAAAGGGTGCATTTGCAGGGCGAGTCATTTGCAGAAGGCTTCCCCTGTTCCGGGTCAGAGTCGGGTCACAGAGAAGCAGCGGCAGAGGTAACCCCCACCTGGAAGATCCTTCCAAGGAGCTGAACACACAGCCACGAGATTAGCTGCGTTCCCCGAACTCCTTGTTCTTACGTAATGGAAACATGTCAGCTGCCAGGTCCCTGCTGTGGGCTGGCTTTTGCGGCAATGGAGACTTTTTCAGGCCTCGGGTTGGCAAGCACCCTGGGAATGTGGAGACTCAGCCTGAAGATTTCCCTAACCTAAATCTGCTGTCCCACTAGTCTAAAAATAGAAAGAGTTAAAGTTAAGAGGGACATGAGTGACACATTTTCAAATCTGATAGTAATATAAAAATGCAGAAAGTGGTACAAGAAAACGTCCGGAAGGAGTTCAAAGACTTAAAAGAAATAATATTGAGTAGATCCAAACACTGTTCAGCTGAGCCCAGCTACCCCCAATCCCTGCAGTTTCTACAAGGGGCAACCCTACAGAAGGAAGGAAGGGTACCCACTCCTCAAGACAATGCTTTTCTTTTGGGGGGGCGGTGTTTGGTATTTGGGGGCTATACCCAGCAGTGCCAGGGGTTTCTCCTGATGGTGCTCGGTGGACTACATGGTACTGGGGACCAAACCAAGACTCCTGGAGCCAGAGAGATAGCACAGTGGGTAGGGCACTTGCCTTGTACATGGCCGACCCGGGTTCCATCCCTAGTATCCCCTATGGTTCTCCAAGCCCATCAAGAGTGATTCCTGAACCCAGAGCCAGAAGTAATCCCTGAGCACCATTTGGTATGTCACAAAGCAAACAAACAAAAAATAAACCCAGGCCTCCTACAGGTAAAGCCTGCACCTTAGCCCTCTGAGGCGGCCTCCTGGCCCTCAGGGAAGTGTTTTTAAGAGAAAAGAATCCACTTTCCCTTCCGGATTGGGTTGAGACTAGACTAGACCGGATGGTGGAGCTGGAGACATGAAGTGTGGTGCTCGCCCTGGTTTTATCTGCAAAACCATTTATTAGTCTGTTTCCTCACGACACAGGTACAATATCTGCCCGGCCCAGCTACGGGTAATCAAAGAGGGGACTGCCACTGCACACATAAGATCACCGCCACTGCACGTCCCTCTAGTCACTCCCTTATTCCGTCTTAAACACAACTGCAGCAGCCACTGAGCCAGTATGAGAGATCCCAGGAAGAGCGAGTCGCGCGCTGCTCAGAGCATGCACTGCAGCGGGAGCACATGACCAGGCCTCGGAAGGTTACAGCTCGGGGTGTTCTACTTTGCACCCCACACGCGCCCCTGATTTCTAAAGTAGGATACGTCCCCTGGCCCACAGCAGTAGCGCAGCCACAGGAGGTGGGAAGGCTCAGGTGGGGGGATGCTTGGGACCACCTTAACACACGTTACCTGTGACAATCATTATAGAGTCAGGCACAGGGAGAGAAGCCTGGTACAAACCCCCCAGAGTCCTTCACTGTTCAATACAGGACGGCACTGCCCTCCCACGCTACTGAGGGTCTGTACTCTGCAGAGCGAGAGGAGCGGGATGCCTTGCAGGGAAAGCCGCTGGGTCCCAGGTATGTGCTCGTGGGTGCTGACAGAGCTACCTCTATGATACGCCCGGTACTCGCAGTGGCCCACCATGTGCTAGGAAACAACATACTGAGTGTGGACGCAGACGCCCCTGTTCATTCAGTCCTTCGCTCCAGCCCAGAACTTTCCCATTTGTCTTCAGCAAGCTCAGAAGGGCTGACTGGCGGGACTGGGCTCCTTGCGACTCTCCAAACGCCTGGACCTACCTGGAGTACTTCAGGAGCCCAATAAAAATTCACTTTAAGCAACTCAACAAAAGCAACAGACTCTTTGGAGCTGACAGAAAGATAATATTGTAATATCACAGGAAAAGAGGGATTTGTCACCAGTGTGTGGTTATTTAATCCTTTTCACAAGAAAACGTAATGCTGGAAAGCAAAGAAGGGAAAATGGGCCTGACACAAATGATAAAAATTTTATACTAAAGTGGTGTTTTAGGGCTGGGATGGTACAGCAGGTACCAGCAGGTGCCAAGGGCTTGTGCCTTGCACACAGCCAACCTAGGTTTGATCCCTGGCACACCATATGGTCCCTTGAGCCCCACCAGTAGTGATCGTGAAGCATGGAGCCAGGAGTAAGCCCTGAGCACTGTTGGGTGTGGCCAAAACAAACAAAATCAAGTGGCATTTCTCAACTGGGGCCATATGCGCCCTATGTTTATTCCCCAGAGGATAGTCCAAGGGGGCTACAGTATGAGGCAAGATGGGCTGGGCACAAAAGGAAAGAATGTCAGGAGGGAACCAGAGTTGGAAAAGGGTTGAGAACAGCTACAGAACAGTCTCGTCAATCAGCCTGGCCCCTGAGTGACCAGGGGGAACTGCAGGGTCCCCAGGGACAAGCAAGAGGTAAAACAGACACTTCCAGAACATCACGCCTCTCTGCACGAGGTTCACGAGCTACTGCAGAATAACTGGGTGAATGCTAACAGACCTTCCTTAAGACTGCAGATAACTCCTTTAAAAAGGCCGATCTACAATGGCACTGCCAGTTCTGTAGGGGCAAGAGAAAAAAGAGGAAAGTGCTTTAACAACAGAGTGGCTTCATGGAAAACTCTGGAAACACAGAACAAGGCAGATAATAGTTACCAACCTTTGACCCTACAGTCCCTCTCTGGAGAATGTGCCCCAAGCAAATAAACTCAAAGAAAGAAACTGTTGAACAAAATGTTCATCTCAGTGATATTTATAACAGCAAGATATTTATAACAGGAGACAAGCAAATGCTCCCAAACTGAACTGATGAAATGGCCAAGGAGGTGAACCCCATTTCCTATCTGAAATGGAGTCAAAGCAAAGGAGTGAAGAGGCCAGGAGTGTTTCAGGGCTCAGCATCCATCTCGTACACGTAAGGTCCTGAGGCCCGTCTCACAGGTGTAAGGGCCCAGGGCCCACGCCCAGCACTACAAAGAGGAGAAAAAAAAAAAGCAGTGAAGCAGCCTTACATGACCATCTGTTTAAGATACATCTGGAAGGTAGAGATTGTGATTTTTCACCTGTGCTTAGCATGAGGTAGATTCCCGGTGCTTAGCATGAGGTAGACGCTCAACTGTTTGCTGAGTGCCTGAATGCCCAAACCAACATGCCCAAGTCAGTGCAATAGGGCTAGACAGATCGTCCACGAAGGGAAATCCACACACTTCTCTCGTGTCTAGCCAGGATCAGGTAGGACATGCCGGCTTCACTTCAGTGTGTCCCTGCACCCTAACCACAGCCCTGACAGGGACAGGTGTCCAGGAAGCAGGAGCACTGTATACGGGGCTTGCTATGGCATCTTCATCTCCTCTTTCCTCCTGAGTTCCTCTAGGTGGGCGTCCCCCCTTGCCCGCCGCAGTGTGACAGCACTCCCGAAGCCCGCTAGGAACCCCAGGTTCCATCTCCGTCAGAAGCACTTGCCCAGCGCGATGCGTCTTACGTGAGCCGCAAGCTTCCCCACACAAGACATGGACTGAAACGCTCAAAGAGAAAATTTCCACAGGCCCAGATGAGACAGATTCTTCTGGCAAAAGTAGAAGGAAAAAAAATGAGAGTTCAGGAGGTTGCCCTTTGTTCAGGCAAGAAAATGGGGGGTATTCAGCTGATAGGGGGCGAGGGCGCAGAGGAGAGCTGAGCAGGGAGTGCCCCCGGTTATGAGGCCGCCCTCCAGAGGGCCCGAAAGCAGGTTCCCAAGACCTGACAAAGGGCATTATTAACGCCGCGCATGAGTCATGGTGGCCTCAGGTCAGCCACTTCAGCTTCTTTCGGCTGCTGGTCTGGAAGCAGGACTTCCTGCCGCACAAAGGGCCTCTGTGGGCAGTTCCCGCCGCCTTGCTTCCTGCACGGAGCACTTTCGAAGACTCTTCTTTCCACAAGTCTGACTGAGCAGTCCCCTGCTGAAGGGAGCTAAGCCCCCATCTGAGAATGAGACGCCACCCAGGGACAAGGGTCCCAAAGACCATGGCGAGTAGGGAGCCCAGATCCAGAAGGTCACTGGAATGTGCCTCTCTGCCTCTTCCCAAGACAGGCCTGACCCCATCAGAGCCCTGTCACCCTGGGCAAAATACTTTAGAGCCCGTGACTCGCTAACTGTGCCATGGAATCCAATCTGCCTCAGCGGGCATGAGGTTCGCATGGCATGGGTCTGGGGCCTGGCACCGTGCCCGCACAGAGCCATCAATGCCGCTCGCTGCTGGAGAGGGTGACAAAGGAGCCGCCTGCCGCCCAGAAGGCAGCTACAGTCACTGCACCCTTCCCCTTCCATGGGGCCGGTGCCAGGGGCGCCTTCTGCACCACTCACTCTGGGCCTCCTGGGGCTGGCATCTCCAGGGGAAGAGGACTTGACTGGCAAAGAGAAGAAGCAGGGTCACACAGGCCCTGGGAAGCGGGGGTGGGGGTCCTAGGCAGTTTGGAGAGATCAGTTACAAAGGGCAGGGTCCTGCAGGCCACCAGCCAGCCACAGCTGCAAGCAGTGACCTGAGCTCAGAGAAACGAGCAGCCCCCGGGAGAGTCCAGCGCACGGATGCAGGGTGCCCTCACCCTCCCGCCCCCGTGCCCCCGTCAGAGCTGCATCAGGAAGGCAGCTGCCAATCCCCTTTGAAGTTCAGAGTCAAGCAAAGAGGATTTGGTGCTTAAATGCATGGGAAGATCGAGAGAAGGAAACAAGATCAGTTTGGACCTGGAGTGGCAAACTGACAACTGAATTCTAACCTGACAACAATTTGAGTTTTTAAAACATTCACAGGACAAGATCTAGTAATCTGGAGAAATTAAGTGGAATTCCTCTTATCAACTAGTTAGCAGTGACAGGTGCAAATTTTAACCTCTAAGCCTGGGTTTTCTTCCTTCTCCCCCTTTTTTTCCTTGTTTTTTGGGGGTCACACCCAGTTGTACTCAGCACTTAGTCCTGTCTCTCAGCTCAGAGCTCAGGCGATCCCCATGTGGTGCTGGGGACTGAACCCCGGTCAGTCATATGCACAGCAAGTGTCCTACCCACTGGATGTCTCTCCAACCAAGCTCAGTTTTCTTTTTTTGTTTTGAAGGTCACACCTAGCAGTGGTCAGGGGTAACTCCTGGCTCTGCAGTCAGGAATCACTCCTGGTGGGCTCAGGGGACCACATGGAATATCGGGGATTAAGAACCCAAGTTCAATATGAGGCTATGTGCAAGGCAAGCAACCTTCCCAGTCGCTATTGCTCTGGCCCCAGCCTCAGTTTTCTTATCTGCAAAATGCGGTGAGGAGAGACTCGACCATCCTACTTCCTGTTTGGATGTGGGTGGTGCTTCACACACCAGGCCCTCAGCAACAGTCTGCATCTGCTGGTCCCTGGTGAAGCTTCTCAAAGGCCTTCTGGTAAGCACCACCACAGGGCAGACCCGACCTCAAATGCCAGCCCTAGCATGCTACTGAAACTCCAGGGACACAGATCAAACACCTGCAAGGTCGCACCTCCTACATATTTTCCACACTGCTATACTTCCAAGCATCGAAAGAGATCAATGACATTTCCATTTCTGATAAAATGCCCAGGTAGAATGTAAATATAATGGGAAGCCATAAAAAAAATTACTACAACTTTAATTCTAGTATAACACACATACACAGACTAAAACCAGTACAAATGTGTATCAGTTAGGATGACTCAAGAAATAGCCTGTGTCACAATTTTTAAAAACATTTTCAGTAAATATTTTGATAAGCTCAAGAAAATACTGAAACAAAGCAATGGGTTGGTTTTTTCAAATCATTTTATGCCTTAAAGACACCTCACTTCGGGGCTGAAGTGATAGCACAGCAAGTAAGGCGTTTGCCTTGCACTCAGCCAAGCTGGGTTCGATTCCCAGCATCCTACAGGGTCCCCCAGCACCGCCAGGAATAATTCCTGAGTGCAGAGCCAGGAATAATTCCTGTGCATCGCTGGGTGTGACCCAAAGAGGAAAAAAAAGGAAAAAGATACCTTACTTCACAGTTCCACAACTAATCTCAAAAGAGGCACCAAGCCAATGAAACTCCCAGTAAGATCAGTCTCTGAGCTGAGAACTCTAGGACCTTCTCCAGAAGTGGGGGGCCCAGAGTCCCCTTCCTTCCAAAGGCCCAGCCCCACCCGACATCCTCAGGCATATAAGTGGCCCAGCTTCACAACTAATCTTGCAGAGATACCAGCCACTGTTCCACGGCTTCTGCAACATGCAGCCAAACACCTCCAAATTTCACAACACTGACAGCCCGGTCTGAGAAGAGCAAAAGATGGGAATGTCCCATAGAAGCCCAGTAAACTCCACAAGCAGAAACAGTAACGTAGAAGGCTCAGCTAGTACCAAATAGCTCAGTAATTACTCAGACAATGACTATAATAACCCCACTGTGAGATACAATAATCATTACAAAGTTTCTTTTACTAAACAATTTTTTGATAATTCCATTTGTCATTTTGTTGTAACAAGTAAATTGTTTGTGCCTGAGAAGGGGGCAGACTTCGGGGGTGAATGGGAAACTGAAGACACAGGTGGAGAGCCACACTGGCTGGAACAATGAATGCCTGACACATGTGTATTATGGACAACTGAAGTGAATCATGATATTTAAACAACGTTCTAAGCATTAAAAATACCTAATCTTGGGGGCTGGAGTGATAGCACAGCGGGTAGGGCGTTTGCCTTGTACACAGCCGACCTGGGTTCGATTCCCAGCATCCCATATGGTCTCCTGAGCATGGCGAGGGGTAATTCCTGAGTGACCCCTGAGCATCGCCGGGTGTGACCCAAAAAGCAAAAAAATTAAAAAATACCTAATCTTATGCCTATCATACCAATATTTTGAACACCTTTACTTTCTGAGTCCAGAATCCTGGTAAGGAGAGAAGAGATCGGTCAGCAGGATGGGGCCTGGAGGTTCAGAGCTCACACGAGACAAAGACTGACAGACAAGGGCGGCCAGCCCCAGCTGGCAGGGAGAGGAGGGCCCGGTGGAAAAGAGACGAAGTTATAAGGCAAAGTTTGCTGCGCTATGCTAGTAAGAGACATGTGGCATGTACACCAAGAGGCTAGACACTGCTCAAGGGGCTCTCAGGTCTGAAAGACCTGCGCACGTAGCTTGTTGAAAAATAGGTATTTATGAGTGGGCTCAAGCAAATCAATGAGCAACAGGATGACAGTGACAATGACAGTGATGAGTGGGCAGTACCCAGAGAAAGAGTCCAGAAGGCATGTACCCAAACAGAAATCATTCCATTTTGTTTGTGAGCAAACCAGGTGGTGCTCAGGGCTTACTCCTGGCTCTGTACTCCAGGATCACTCCAGGTGGTGCTCTGGGAACCCTATGAGGTGTCAAGGATCAAACTCGAGTCAGCTACGTGCAAGGCAAGTGCCTTACCCTGTACCATCTCTCTGGCCCTCAAAACACAAATCTTTCAACCAAGCATGTTGAAGGGTCATGAAAGTCCAGGCGGTACATGGGCATAAGGGTTAACCAAAGTGCAAATCCCTGCTGACCTACCATGCCACTGGCGTGGACAGAGAGAGCAAGGAAGGATGACAGCACACACAGGGCACTCAGGTGGCCTTCCTGAGGAGGGGCCGACGGTGTGTCCTTGAATAAACTGTTGACATGTAGCCGCCTGCTCCAGAGGTGACATATGAATAGGGATGGAGGAGGGGTGTGATAATTTCTATCTGCAAATCAGTATTTCTTCATTTTTTGCCTGAAAAACCAGGGCAGTTGAGTCACTTTTGAACATTCTTTTTGTTTGTTTGATTTTGGGGCCACACCCAGAGGTGTTCCTGGGTTACTCCTGGCTCTGCGCTCAGGGATCACTCCTAGAGGACTCAGGGGACTGTAAGGGATGCCAGATTTCAAACCTGGCAAGGGATGCCCTCCCTGCCGTACTATCACTCTGGCCCCCATTTTTGTACATCCTGAAAGAAAAGGGGGCAGTTCCGTAAAGGCCAAAGCAAACAGAAGATCCCAGTTTTTCCGGTAAAGGAATCCAGGCTTAGCTTCATGCCACTACGACTTGGCTGGATGTCAGCACCAGCAACCCACACTCGTGCCCCCATGCCCTCTTGTACCAAGGGCACCAACAGAGCTTCACTCTGCATGCTAACCACAGGACCCGGGCTCCAAGCCCCGCACTGCCTCTGTGCAGCACCCCTCAAGGTGACCCTCCTGCTGGTGACTTTCCACATGGCCCAGGCCATGCCACCAACATTACCTTCCAGCACATATTGGCACCACCTCTGCTCCAGCCACCCTGAAGTCAGCCAGCCAGCTCGGAACCTGACAGTGACGGCTGTCACACTTATCGACACCTCCCCCTGACCCAGAACATTCCATGTGACCCGGCTCCCAGTTCCAGCCCAGCACCTACTGTCCCCACCCTGGACTCCTGCAGCTCCCATGACCTCTGCAGTCTCTGAAAGCTCCACCTAGTTCTGCACACCTGCTGCTCCTGCACCCCTGCAGGAACTCCCCTCCCTCCTGGCCCCTGCACCCCTGCAGGAACTCCTCTCCCTCCTGGCCCCTGCACCCCTGCAGGAACTCCCCTCCCTCCTGGCCCCTGCACCCCTGCAGGAACTCCTCTCCCTCCTGACCCCTGCACCCCTGGAGGAACTCCCCTCCCTCTTGGCTCATGCACCCCTGCAGAAGCTTCCCTCCCTCCTGGCTCCTGCACCCCTGCAGGAACTCCCCTCCCTCCTGGCTCCTACACCCCTGCAGGCCAGCCTGACCCCACCCCACCACCCAAAGTCAGTCTGAAGAAAACCTTGCCTGACTGGTTCCCATCCCTCCCACAGTTCCATCCCAGATCTGCTGATTTTCTTCCCAAGGCTTAGCCTACCTGCCCAGTGATACATTTCTGAGTTGTCCTTTTCCACTCACAGGAGCATGAGCTCTAAAACAACAAGGGCCATGTCTTGCTCATGCCACATCCCTGGTCCTGACGCCTCACAGGAGCGGAGCAAACACTTTGGCATGAGACATCAGGACTGCGCGAGGCTCTGGCACCAATGCACAGCAAGCCAGGCATCCTAATGACTCTCCGGTTTAAAGTGGTGCCGGGCTCGCAAGAAATAAAGGAATCCAAAGACAGCCAAAAGAAAAATTTAAAGGAGAACATCTACAATATACAATATATCTTTTTTGGGGGGGGTGTTGTTGTTGTTTTGTTTTTTGGGTCACACCCGGAGTTGTGCAGGGGTTACCCTTGGCTCATGCACTCAGGAATTACTCCTGACGGTGCTCGGGGGAACATATGGGATGCTGGGAATCGAACCCCGGTCGGCCACGTGCAAGGCAAACACCCTACCCGCTGTGCTATTGCTCCAGCCCCTACAATATATCTCATATGCTATTTTTTAACCTGAAGTAACACAAAAAAATACAATAAAAGGATTAATATATCTGGAGGAAATGGTGAAACCTAACTGGTATATTCTTAAGTTTCAGGAGGAGAGAACATTAAGAAGGGCAGGGCTGGGGGTGCAGAGAGACGGCTCCCCGGGTGGGAGTGTGCTCTCTGCTTAGAGCCCAGTTCCAGCCCTGGCACCACACAGTCCACCTCGTACCACCACAGCACCAAGATGGGAGGAGCCTCCAATACCACTGGGTATGGCCCAAAACAAACAAGAATGGGGAGGAAAAAAATGTTTATTATGGGGCTGGAGCGACAACACGGTGGGTAGGGCTTTTGCCTTGCACACAGCCGACCTGGGTTCGATTCTCAGCATCAGCATCCCATATGGTTCCCTGAGCACAGCCAAGGGTAATTCCTTAGTGAAGAGCCAGGAGTAACCCCTGAACATCACCGGGTGTGACCCAAAAAGCAAAAAAAAATTTAAAAAGAAAAAGTTTATTATATATCTTGTCAGGGCAAGAGAGGAAAATGTCAGCCGACCCACGGTTCAACCCCTGGAATCCCATATGGTCCCCAGAGCACACCTGGAGTAGAATAACCCCTGAGCAGAGCCTAGATAAGCCCTAAGAACTGCCTGTGTGCTTCCCCCCACCACAAAAAAACGAAGGAGCGATCATTTTGAGAATGTGAGTGGATACTAAATCATAGATTAGGGTTACATAATGAACTCAAGTAAGATTTGGGGGAGTCCCAGCAGTGCGCTGGGGGCCAGAGGCCACTTCGAGTGATGCTTACTGGTATTCAATACTAGGCCCAAGGATACAGTGCTGCTAGGAACAACCAGGGTGGTTTGGGGGCCTCCAGCAGCACACCTAGCAATGCCTGGGGGCCTCCAAGCTACACCCTACGATGCTCAGGAGGCCATGTGGTGCTGGGAACTAAACCCTGGTCAGCCGCATACTTAGGTATGCACCCTGACTGCAGTACTACCTCCTGGCTCTCGTGCACAATTTTTTTTAATTTTATTTTTTAATGTTTATTGAATCACTGTGAGATATCCCATTACAAAGCTGTTTATGATAGTGTTGCAACAACCATCCCTCCGCAAGTGTACATTTCCCAGCACCAGTGTCCCCAGTTTCCCTCCCACCACCCCCCAACTCCCAGTCCTCATCCTCATGAACAACTTTTAAAAGAAAAAGTGTGCCACGCACTGAGGCAAATTAAACCATAGAATCTCAAAGGTATAGGAACTGTCACAAAAGCTAAGACAATAGGCTGACAACTGAAAAATCAGTCCCAGTGAAGAGCAGATGGCACTGGAATAATAGATTGTACATGCTGAATATTCTATACCAGCAAAACTCATGTTTGAGAAGAACTAGTCGTTTTCAGACCGATATATATACCACCACAAAATATATACATATATGTATGTGTATGTGTAGCTCCACCCCAAACCTTCACAGTAAAGAAAATTCTAAATATATACTTTAGGGAAAAAGAAATTATCACAGATGGGATGTTTGAAGCACATGCAAGAAGAATAATCAAATATACTGGCAAACGCTGAAACAAATCCAAATGGCACTGATTGTATGAATAGTATCTGATATGCAGAATTAAAATCTTCAGAAAAGAAATAGTACACAAAACAGAAAGGTAAAGTTAGTTAAAATGTTTTAAATCCTTCCATCATTCAAAAGAAAAGTAAAACTATTAACTTCTGATTTTGTTAAGTATGTTAAAATATCTGGGATAGTTTACTCAAGGACTAGACAGAGATTTTAAAGCTAAACCAAGAGAGAACCAAAATTTTAAAAAGAAAAAAAAAATCTCATCTGCAAGCTAAGTACAATAACCAGGATCAGAAAAAAACCCAACTAACTATCCAAAGATGGAACCTAGAGAAAGGAGCTGAATACACAATGGAATACTACACAGCCATAAGGAAAGATGAAATCCTGCAGTTTGCTGCAAGGAGAATGGAACCAGAAGGTATCAGGTTAGGCAAGCAAGTCAGAGAGGAGGACAAAAATGGGGTGAGTTCACTCATCTGTGGTATACAGAGAAATAAACAAAAGAATAGCATGAAACGATGACCAAGTCTTGGCCTTGGATTACAAAACCCAGATTACTAGTGTGGGCAGAGGGAGGAAGGAAGAGGGGGACTAGAAGTAACATGAGGACAGTGGTGGAGAATCTGGGGTACTCTGGTAGTGCTGAGTGTGGTAACTAACTGTACATCAAAACCATAAATGTTAACACTATTGTAATCACATGAACTAAACTATAATTTTTAAAATAACACACTTTTTAAAAACACCTGCAGAACTAGGTAAGTCACAGACCAAGAAAAGATTGTGTCTATTCATACTGTACAGAGAGACTAGCCAGTGCGATTAGAAATCTAAGGGCATATGAATGAGAAAAGAAACCAACCCTCATTACTTGTAGATGAGAGATAAGGTTTTAACGAGGCTGATGTACACAGGAATGCTATCTACCTAAAATGATCGCTCTCTACTATGATTTAAAAGCTATTTAAGTATGGTGTGAGGACATTAAGTATTCGGTTTCATGGAACATGAGAGAAATACCATTCTACTCATTACACAGATAAACAGACTCAGAAGTTTAATATCTTGCCCAAAGTCACCTGGTAAGTCTCTTAAAAAAAAAAAAAGGTGGGGGGAAGGAGTTGACTTTGGAATCAAGTGGCTATACAGAGCTAGAGAGAGTACAGAGGTGAGCACACTGCTGACCTGGTTCAAGCCCTGGCACCCTAAGCATTGCCAGGGGTCCTGAGCACAGAATCAGAGCCAGAAATAGCCCCTAAGCACAAAACAGAAACAAAATCTGACTCAAAAACAAAATCTACCTGTCCCCAAAGCTTAACTATGGGACCTGCATGTCTTGAAAGACTAATGATGAGGCCACCACATGACAAATGCCACCTTTACCACTGGACGGACTATGACTGGGATTCCAAGGCCCCGGGGCGCAGAGAAAAGGGGAGAACCTGAAGGAAGCCAGGGAGAGAGCAGAGCTAGACATGAAGCCTGCGAGGGAAGGCCAGGACAGGGAGCCAACTCTCCAAATACACCCCCAGACCACGGCATGTCCCCAACCTTCCCCTTCTTCACGGAACATAAGGCACCTAAAGGTCCCTGAGAAGAACATCACCCTGGAGCTCCAAGGTGTCTCTCCCCACTGGCCTGGCAGCTCCCCAAGGACTCCGTTTCCACCATCCTGGATCCAGGCAGTGCAGTGTCGAACACAGACGGAGAGGACAGGAAACTGCCTATCGGGGAAGCTGTGTGGGCACACACATGCACACATGAACACACCAGGGGCTCCAGGGAGCCAGCCGAGATGGTCATGTGGCAAGTAAACTAACAGCTCCCGAGGAGGCCTGCTCACCCGCAGAGCAGCAGTCGGGCTGGGATGACTTTCACTGACACATACCTCACCCCCTGGCTTTCCCTTCTTGTGACTCTGCCACCACACCACACTCCAATTCTTTAGTCACAGTGAGCAACTGTGCAGTCCGGGTGTGCAAAAGACTGAACTGCATGCCTGAGACTTCACCGTTTAAATGAGCAGCGATCTCTTCTCCGGAAGTGGTCCTGTGAGCTCGCTGTGTAACACAGCAGCTCCCTGCGCGGCCAGGTCAGGCCTGACTAGAGAAGCAGAGCTGGACAGACTCTGGGGGGCAAATGATTGAGATGGTTTTGCCTCCCAGGTCACCAGCAGACCCAAGCCACATTTCCTTTATGTGTTAGTTCATCCCAAAGAACTGTACAATGCTCCTTCATTGTGCCCAACTGCCCATGATTCATTCCTTTTACAAACTACTGCTACACGCTGAGAATCGGAGAGGAGTATTCCAAATGAAGAAGCTCTGCATTTAATTTTACTTAATTGGTTTTTTTGGGCCACACCCAGTGGTACTCAGGGGTCTTTTCTAGCTCTGCACTCGGGAATCACTCCTAGCAGGCTTGGAGTACAATATGGGATGCCAGGGATCGAAACCGGGCTGGTCATGTGCAAGGCAAGTGCCCTACTATGACTTAGGCCCCAGAAGCTCTAGGATTTTGCCTGTCAACTATACCAACACCTTGTCAAAGAAGCAATTTCCAGCAAAATGATTCTCCCCTATATCCCGACAGGACGCCAGCGCAGAACAACCCTGATGGAGAGTTAGGCCGAGGATGTTGCTTACACACAGGGTTCAGCTCACTAACAATTCAATCCTGTGCCTTCCTAATGGCCACTGGCACACATTTCAAATTCAGAATTCCTGCTGCTTGATTGCTGAGATTTTCCAAAAACAAAGTATACTGAGTGGTGCCTCATGAAGATTCACATCTTATGATTCACATGTCAAGAGTCTAACGAGAACAAACTCTGAGCCAGACTCCCAGGCTGTGGGAGACACAAGGAGATGCCGTGTCTATCCCCTGGGATCAAGGCATGACAGGGATGGGGCCAACACGCTGAGAGGAGCCCCCAGACACTGGACTGCAGAGACTCCCCAAGCCTTCATTATGAAAAGGGATGCTGAGTCTCACTCATTCATTCATATGCACAGTCTCTGCCACTACTACTAGACCACCCTCGCCTCCGTCTCACACACATACTCCTTCTTCGCTGGCATGGGGTCTAGCTTGATACTGGACTACCTGCATGGACCTATGTGATACAGGATCTGCAGTAGTGTATCCCCGTGTGGTGCTGAGTGTGCTATAGGCAGTTCTACCTGTCATGTGAAACCGGGTGTGCTATGCCCATGTGATACTGGGTGTGCACTAGTCTACCTATACTACTCTACCCATGATACTGGCTGCTGGGAGTGGTTCTTCAAATGCTTAGAAGATGTTCTCACACCGCCTCTAGAAACTCGTCTGAACAGGAGCCCTGGAAAGATAATCGACGAAGTCCCAGATGAGACCAACAGTTCCAAGACTCAGAGTTCGGGGCTGCCCCTTCACCCTATTCAGGCCCGCAGAGCCAGTATACTCACCCCTGTCATATCTTTAAACCTGATAAACAGATTCATCCAAATTTACCCTGACATGGCAGGAGGGCCAGGAAGAATGTCAAACGTTCCTTACTGATGGGAATGATTTTCTCTGACCTCTTTATGTGTGTGTAGTTATGTATCTGATTATAGGTTAAGGACTTATGACGTGGGAGAAAAGGAAGCAAGTACAAGTACACACTCAGCACAGCCTGAAACAGCAGTCAGGAGAAACAACCAGCTGGGGAGGAGAGGTGAAAGAAACAGCCACTAATGGGGCAGTGCCTCCCTCCCCGCAGGTTTAGTGTGTCCTCCACGCCACAGTCAACAGGCCTCGACACGCCCTGTAGCAGTGGCTTCCCCAAGGACGACAGTGCCACCGAGCCTCGCAGTCCCACTGTGTTCCAACCTTGCTCGAGCCATGATGCCATCCTAGGGTTTTCTAGGCTGAAACAGGCGCAGGCTACTGACCAGTTTCAAAGACGAGGAAACACTTGTGAAAAGGCTATTTTCCTGTGGTGCTGTTGTTTCAGAAGTTCTTCATGGCTTATACTAAAAATGCTTCCAAAAATACTAGTGAGTGCCACCCTAGAGACCTCTCCAGGCAAGGAAGGCCATGGGGGACAGACAGCGGGATGCCCAGGCAGTCTGAGAAGGCACCCACGCCTCTGCTCACTCCTATGCTCAGACTCACTTCCAGGAAGGCCCCAATTCTGGAAAGTTGGGGGTGAGTTCGATTTTAATACAATCAATGACTGTCCTGCTTATTTTTATTATACTGGATTTTTTTAAAGTCCCTCTTTCCCAAAATGCAATGGGTCTGGACTCAAGAGTCAGCAGGACTGGAGAGAGGTTAGGGCCCTGCAGAGAGCATTCTGGCCTGCAGAGTCCCCTTCCAAAGAGCCAAGTCACTCAGTCTGCTCCTGTCATTGTGATGTTGTCACTTAATAGCTAAGGAGACTTACTTCTCACAACTGAGTTAGATGAAGTTGAAGAGAAAAGCAAGAAATGCATCAGAGAACTCTCACACCGGGCTGTGTTCAGGGCTTACTCCCAGCCCTGTGCTCTCTGTTTGTGGTGCGAGAATAGGAGTCAGCCACATGCAAGCAAAAGCCATAACCCCCGTGCTAGTTTACATCTCTGGTCTCCGAACTCTACTCTTAAGAGAAATTCCTCTCAGAGGAATGTCAGATGTCAATGCTTAAGATAATTACTGTTTATGCCAATGATGCTCAGGAAATTACAGAATAAAAACTGGGGTGTTTTTGAGTGAAAAATAAAAATGAATTCATCAGAAGAAATTCTTATTCAAATCCCATATAAACTGAGGTACTATGTTTAGCAAAGCAGATAAAATACAATGAAATACAATGACCCAGAAGTCAGAAGACCTGGGTTCCAGACTCAGCTACCACCCATCCCAGTGACCTTGTACAAGTAGCAGCACATTTCACAAAAAGAACGGCCTTACTACCTCAACTCCAAGAACTATTACAGCTCTAAATATGAAGTCCCACTTTTTAATGACACCAATCAACAAATAATGGTGTGGTTGGAAAAAATTAGGGGCTGGGGGCTGGGAAAAGAAGCCTGTTTTCTCTCTAAGCATAAACCTCAGGCCTGTGGACACGCTTGAGTTGAAGCATGCCCCAGTCGTATTTCCATAAAGGAACATCAGAGTTCCCACAGCGTTCAGTAAGAAGTTTTCCTCAGAAAGAAGAGAGGGACTGAGGAGGTAGTCTCAGAATTATAGGAGCAAGGACAAAAATGATGAACCTAGTAAAAGTCTGAGGGAAACAATATACACTTGGGGGGTTTCTTGAAAGTGGAAACTGGGCACCCTGGAAGGTGTCTGAAATACACAAATCCCAGGAAGAGCTCTGCTTCTCTCTCTGGCACAGGACACACCAGCAGGACACTTCCTGGAGAACAGAAGAAGACCACTGTCTCTCTAGGGCTCCCAGCAATAGGTGAGCCAATAAATGCATTCACTTAGGCTCATTCAAGTGTCAGAATGAAAAAAACAGAACCTTTTCCTCATCAGAATTACAGAACTGCAGAAACAAAGGGGAACAGAAAGAAGCATAAATTTCTGGGTCTCACAATGACTTTCAAGATCAAAAACAATACATATGCAGGGCTGTTCTGCACTGAACAACGGAACTTTCCCCGTGGTAATCTAACACAAATAAGAACAAGGGCTCGGGGCCACCTTCAAAAGGAGGTGGGAGGGAGAGCCCAGATCCAGCCAAGAAAGGCACGGGGCACGGACTGACTAGGAGGAAGCCAAAGGGGGCACCAGAGCCCATCACATGCTAATCCTGGGAGTCTGACACACACAGCCACAGAGTGGCAATTATAGTCAATCGAAAAGCTAATTTGCGCATTTTCTCCCAAGTCCCATTTACGTGCCTGTAGATTAGATTTGGCTATCAAAAAGGAGATGGCAGCATGTCATAAACACACACCTAGAAGTGGAGAGGAAAAGCCAATCATCTACTACCAGTGAATTAACTGGCCTCATTTAGCCACCCAGTAAGGGAAGGATAGAGCCCAAAGCAGGGAGACGAGTCCACACCACAGCAAGAAGCAGCATTTCTCACTCATTCCCTCTATTTTGACATAAGGCAACATGTGCTCTCAAACAGTAAAAACTAGAAAGCCCAATTTCTCAAGTGTTTAGACCGAAATCTACGCAGACGGCAATCAGACACTTACTGACATTTTCCCACAGTTTGGAGACCAACAATCCACACCGTTCAGTCACGGAACTGCCAGAACTTTTCTGACAAGAAGCACTTAAATTGGGTGTGCTGAAAAGGTGAGATTTCTGTCAAGTCAACTGCTCTGAAAGAAACCAGTCAGGAAGATTGTTCCAGAAGGGGGTTGTCACCTCTCACAACGCACTCTCGTTTTCCTGTCAAGGCTGGCCCCGGCTGTCTAACTTTGCCCACCAGCTTCTGTACCTGTCTCTCCTGAGTCGGTTGCTGGGTCTGACCTCAGGCTCCGGGCCCAGCTCTCCCCACATATTTCATCACTTCCTGTTGGCTGCCTCCTTCTCACAGCCAATAAGGTCGTTCCGCAGCTACAGGTTGGGCTGTGGCTTTCACCCCTCAGGCTCCAGGATCTCAGGCCACTGCACAGCACTTGCCTACCAAAACCCATCACGGAAGAACTTTCTTTTCAGAAAGTGGCCAGAGAGAAATCAGCATTCCCACATCCCATGGGAACTCTCAGGAGGGGGGAAAATGCTTTGAATGTAAAGAAATAGTGGTCACAAGAGTTAATGACAGGGACATCCGGATCCGAGATCATCTGACATGGCTCTATCCTGAAATGCAACTTCTCTGAGTCCACGTACACCAAAGCCAGGCAGTTGGGTGGGGGCCACCGGGACCCCAGAAGCAGGCAGGCCATTCGGGACAGAGGGAGCCAGTCTCTCAGCCATACTGCCCTCTGAGAAGCAGGGCACTGCAAGATGCAAACGCACTTACCTTGGCTGGAGAGGTATGACAGGTCCGAGGCTAGACTGCATGCTACGTGTGACAGGTCCAGGAACCATAAAGGGTCGCCAGGGTCTGCGCCGGCAGTGATCCCTGAATACAGTCAGGTATAAACCCTGGCCACCGCCAAGTGTGGCCCCCAAACAAGCAAAAAACCCCGAGATTGCCTAGAAGTAAAAATCAAGACACACCAAACACCTTACTTTTGAAACTTTTACGAAGAATTCAAAGTGAAGATACCAGAACTTGAGGCAAGCAGGAAGTAATGCAATTTCTTCATTTTTAAAAGTATGCACACACAAAAATCGATCATGTAGAATTCCCTTAGTTAAAAGACTAAGGAGGCATGGCTCCTCTGTGCCTGAAGACTGGCCAGGGCAGGAGAGGCCCGGGACAGCTGACACTCCAGTTCCTCCAGCTGTGAAGGGTGGATGTACCAAGGCAGTGAAAAGTCACTGGCATACACAATTATCATACACGACTTTTAAGGGAGGAATATTAGGCTTCAGTGAAGTTTTTAAGACATACATGTAGGGGTCGGAGATATAGTACAGTAGGTGGGGCGACTCCTGGCAGCACTCAGGTGCTTGCCTTGCACATAAGCAACCAGGGTTCAATCCCTGGCACTGCATTGGTCCCCCAAGTCCTGCCAAAGGCAATTCCTGAGCACAGAGCCAGGAATAACCCTGAGAACTGCCAGATGTGACCCCCCTAAAAAAAAACAAAAATATAAACAAAGAAATAAATAAAATCCAGGGCTAGAGTGATAGAATAGCAGGTAAAGTACTTGCTTAAGCACATGCCCGACCTGAATTCAAGCCCCTAGCACCCAGTATGCTCCCCCAAGCACCACCAGGAGTGATTCCTGAGTGCACAGCCAGGAGTAAGCCCTGGGCACCACCAACGATGACCCCAAAAAAAAAGAAATCCTAAACTAAAATAGTTTTAAAAGCTCTTACATAACACTATTGAAAACCACAAAAGTAGATGCTGAAACTAATGTGCAAAAATAGTCAAGAAACAAATATTTAAAGGACTCAAATTCCCCAAAGAGCCCACCCAGAAGATCCAAGACACCCTCTGCCCTCAGTGGCAAGCTGGGTGGGACTTTACCTGGGGGTAGTCGAAAGAGGGCAGGACTGGTCCCTTCTTGCAACAGGGTCTGAGGGAAGACTGTGGCCAAAGGAAAACCGGCAAATGACCAAAGACTATACTGACTATACTGAAAGGGAAATGATGCTAAGTGGATATGCATTATCTCCCAGAGTTATTACTGCCACGGTCACTCAAAAATGTTTAGTTAAAAGCAGCTATCTAGTATGACCTTATAAAGCAATCATTTAAAAATTCTTCCCCAAATCCAGTGTATAGGAACCTCTGAAACACCAGTAAAACTAACACCCATCACTATGAGGCACGATTACGACATCTGCGGATTCATACAGCTTGGAGTTATTATACGCCACTCCCCCCACTCCCCCCACCTCGACACACCACCACTCCCTCAGAACCAGGAAGGAGCCAGCAACACAGACCTTCCGGCATCTGCCGCCAGTCCAGCGACATCAGTTACAGTTACAGCCTGCCAGCACAGGGCTGGCCCCGAAGACCAGCCTGTCTTGGGTTGCAGGAGGCTGGCTGCCCGTCCGCAGGGCTACTGTGGGACAGACAAGATGAAGAGTTCAGAATCTAACAGCCTTACAGGGCATTTAACCCGGAACAAACACTAAGGCTGAAAGGACTGCACTACAGGCCAAATAAAGTTTTAAGAGATCACTTCAAGGTACTTGCGTGCTACACATCTTTTAAGAACTAATGACGGGCTGGAGTGACAGCACAGCGGGTAGGGCATTTGCCTTGCAGCGACCCAGGTTCGATTCCCAGCATCCCATAGGGTCCCCTGAGCACTGCCAGGGGTAATTCCTGAGTGCAGAGCCAGGAGTAACCCCTGTGCATCGCCGAGTGTGACCCAAAAAGCAAATAAATAAATAAATAAAAATAAATTAGCTATGTTTGGTATGGAGATAAATAAAAATTTGATTATTAAAAAAAAAACAGCAGAACTAATGATGTGGGGGGCTGGAGCGATAGCACAGCAGGTAGGGTGTTTGCCTTGCACGTGGCCGACCCGGGTAGGATTCCCAGCATCCCATATGGTCCCTTGAGAAACACTGGGAGTAACCCCTGAGCAGCGCCAGGTGTTAAAGCAAAAAAAAAAAAAAAAGAACAAAAGAACAAATGATGTGGGCTCAGCGGCTGGGTACAAGTTCAACCGTGGTGCTGCATATCTGCACTGAGCACAGGCCCTGGCAGCTTTGCACCCGGGAGCCCTGGCATTTGGACAGGGGATGAGCTCCAGGACCTCTCGGCGGGCATTTGTACAAGCACCACAGCTGAACTGTGCAGCCCCAGCAGCCCTGCAACCAAAGATGTGAGCACTGCTGCCAGGAGTGAGATGCCAGAGAGCACAATGAAGTGTAGGCAGGGTGGGGCAGGGAGGGGAGAGGAGGAGGAGGGAAAGGAGGGGAGGAAATGGCAAAGAAGGAGAGGAGTGTTCAGAAAGATTCACTCTTTGAAAAGAACCATTGTCACAAGTTTATTTTTCAAAATACCTTAAGTAGCACAAAACATAGGAGTGTCCCCTCCAGGCCAGCTGAGCACTGTCCCCTGCTGGGTCACAGAGCAGAAAGCCCCCCACAGCAAGGCAAATGTGGACAAGTCCAAGAGCCACCTGCTCCTGTATTTTTTCAGCTCCAAGAGACTGCTTCCTAAACAAGTACACAGTGCTTACTTTATTCGCCCTAGGCCTGGAAATAACCCTGAGAAGATAAGGCTGTCCCCTCCTCCTTTCTTCAGGTGAGATAACAAGGAACAGGTGAGCTACTTGCCCGAGCCCCAGTGCCGGCTTGGGGGATTTGAATTCAGAGCCCAGCTGCTGGCCAGAAGGCCACACTGCCCGCCTTGGCCTCCCGGAGGGACACAGCCACGGCTTGGAGAGATCTGACGGGGTAAGGCACTTGGTAAGGTGCTTGCCGCAGTTTGACCCCCAGTACTATATAGTCTCCTAAGCACCACTAGGAGTGGCCTGGAGGACCAGGCAGGGCATGGACCCTGAGCACCACGAGGTGTGGCCCCAAAACAAAACAAAACAAAACTTATATCTGAAGTGAGCTAAGAATACAGACAGCAGTGGAATGATGAAGCAAGGAGACCCGCTTTCCACGGGACGTCAAGGGCACTCTCCACCGCCAACCTCACCCCCGAAACTTGAGCACATCTCACAGAAGGACTCTGAGCAGGGGGACACCTCTCCTGCAGCTCTGGCAGAGAGCACGCCTGGGGAAGCAGGCCAGGTGGAGACAGGATGCAGCCCCTCCAGTGCCCAGCTCCAGAGAACCCCGCTACTGCTCTCTAACAGGACTCGGAACCGGCATTTCCAGTTCCAGTCGGGTTCCTGTCACCATCGGGCATTTATTCAGTAAATGGTGGCGGCAGGGTGGCGGCATGGTGAAGAGAGCCCGCGGCCACAGGCTGGAGGAAGGAGCCAAGCTCCCTGGCCCACATTGTTCGGTGCGGGCAGAAGAGTAAATAAACTCAAGGGCAGGGGCAAAGTCACAGGCTGGAAACAGCGGGAGCCAAGAGCTGAGGGAGCTGAAGGGAACAAAGACCCAGCTCGCAGCGAGGGCAGGGAGGGCCTCCTCGGGAAGGAGGGGCCCCCGGCGGTTCCAGAGTTTACACCCAGCATCTCGGCCCCTGTGGAACCACACAGAAGGGGCGCCAGAAGGAGTCTGCACTAAAGGCTGCCTGGCCATGCGTTACCCCAGTCCAGCCCACAGTGGCTACCCACGGCTCTGGTGCCGATCCGGGTCGTTGGCCAAGCACACTTCCAACACACGGGGTACAACATCTGACCCGGGTGCTCCCACCTTCTGGTGCCTTTCTCCCATGACTAGTTCACAGTGAGACGGCTCCTTCACGAGCCACACCGAGGCTAAGCAAACACCCGAGGTCACCCCACAAACAGGAGGATGGGACAGGAACTGAGGTTCCACCTGACACCCTGGAGGTCACTCAGTGACCCCCACCCATTTGCTGCTCTCTGCCTATGTAATCTCCCATTCCTCAGTCCAGTCTCTCTCACAGCATAGAGACAATAAAACTGGGGTCTGGAGAGATGGAACTGGGGTTAAATCACTTAAATGCACCGTGGCTAACCCTCATGCGACCCCAGGGCCCCATATAATCCCCTGAACACCGCCAGTGTGATCCCTTAGTGCAGTATCAGGAGTAAGTCCTGAGTACGAACCCCCTGCCCCAAAAAGCCTTGTTGAGATGGACTTCACATACAACATACCACCCAGACATTTAATCATTGGGCTACAGAGATAGTACAACGGGTACGGCGCCTGCCCTGCAGATGGCCAAACTGGGCTCAATCTCCAGCATCCCACATGGTTCCCCAAGTACCAACAGAAGTGCTCCCTGAGCGCAAAGCCGGAATAGGCCCTGAGCACCAGGTTGTAGCCCAAAACGAAAACCAAAACCCACAAAGTATGTCAGTCTATGGTCTCGAGTTAAATCACAGACGGCTGCGACCACCTTCACTCGAGAACTTTTTGCTGTCCCCAGAGTCCCATAGCATGAGCGCCCATCGCTCTGCCCCATCCCTCACCCTAGGTAAAGCCACCCCTTTCTGTTTTGTTTGGGGCCAATCCTGGCTCTGCACTCAGGGATCACTCCTGGTGAGCTTGGGACCACAGACGGAATAGCAGAGATTGAACTCAGTTCAGACATGCAAGGTAAGCAACTGTACTGTCGCTCCAGCCTCTAAGCATGTGCAAGGCAAGCAGCCTCCCCGCTGCACAACCTCTCTGGGCCCTAAGTAAAGAGGCTCTCAGAGAGCCTGTATGCACCTGACAGCGACTCTTACTAACACAGTGTGACCTGCCCCCCAGGGCTGTGGGCTGACGTGAGTAGCGGAGAGTGAGCCAGGCTGGGGCAGGGGAACTGCCGGGCAATGTACAGGCAGGTGCCTTGGCAACAGATGAGGTGCGCGGCGGCTCTGCGCGAGACAGCACCACAGTTCAGTCCAGTCACATGTCCCTGCACAGAACCCGGGGGTTGTCAGGCATCGAGAATCAGTGTGGAAGTGGCGCAAGACCCCAAGAACCCTGTCCCTTGGCCTTGCACCATCAGGAATCCCCGCTTCCCCATGTCAGAACGGGGAATACCGAGGGGGCTGGGGATCCACTGGTCCAGTGGAGCGGAGACGTTCTAAGAAGCCAACGAATCGAGGACTTGCTTTCTCAGCCTTACTCGAACACTGAGGGAAGTATATGGGGAGCCACTAACAGGCTGTCTGGGCTTCAGAGAGTCCCTACTTCTCCAGGGAGGAGATGCGAGCCGACTGCACGGGGTGCAGATGTTCAAGGAGACACTGTAAGTGCTGCCCTGGTTTGCTTCCACTCAGAGGAGCCATACCCAGTGGTGCCCAGGGGCCAGAGGAGCCCACTCAGGGCCATTCTTGGGGTGCTGCAGGACCACGCTCAGTGCTCCTCAGGGCTCCGGCTGTGCTGAGGATCACACTCAGGGCCTCACTCACACTCGGCATGTGCTCTGCCGGTTGAGCAGCTCCTGGTCTCACATGACATTCTGAAGGAAGCAAAACAAATTTAATAGTGACAGATCAATGGTCGTCAGGGTCACAGGAGGACAGATTCTATGCCTTGACTGGGACAGTGGCCACATGGGTGTACATTTGTCCCAGTCCCCCAATGGGTATATTTAGAAGTATATAAATTAACATCCAAAAAAAAAAAGAAAAAAGAAAGGAAGAGAACTAGGGAGAAGGAAGAAAGAAGCGAGAAAAGAGTAAGAGCCCCCAGAGCCTGAGGGGGGATGCGGATTTCACTGGCCCTGACTCCTGTGTCACCAACCCTCCACCAACAGAGGGCTGTGAGATGCAGAGCCAGGCGCTGCCTAACCCAGGGCCCCAGGGCTCTGCACCCTGCTGTGGGACCCAGCGAAACTCAAAAACGGCAGTGCTCAGGCGCCGAGAGCCGGAAGCAGGTGAAGTCGAGTAAGCGGGCTCCAGGCATCAGCCTTTGTCTTTAGATGAGAAAATCTTAAATCCTAGATGCCTAACTACATTCATGAACAGTCACGGAAAACACCCTCATGCAACTTAGTCTTGAACTAAGTACCTCCTCAGCTGGCGAGTTTCTTTCCCTTTCCCTTTCCCTTCTACTTTATTCAAACGAGGTTTTATTCAATAAACCTTTCTGTTTCCAAGACAAAAAAAAGAAGAGGAGGAAAAAGAAGAAACTCTTCATAGCTTAATCTTTTCTCTCATTGAGGGCAGGAAGAGGAGGGGTGAGGGGACGGGGGCTACACCCTCTTCAGTGCTCGGGTTCGCTCCTGGCAGCACTGGGGGCCCATGCAATGCCAGGATGGAATCTGGGCCTCCTGCCCGCAAAGCCTGTGCTCGGGCCCGTTGTGCTCTAACCCCCGCCCAGTCTTTTGTTCTACCTGGGAGGGAGGATGGCGGCGACGTTCAAGTCCCACTGCCAGTCTTCCACGTTTCCATGGCCCAAGACAGTCAGGCTGTGTTTGCTCCTCCTGTGTGTGAGTGTGTGCATACAGAAAGGGGTAAAGCAAGCCAAGTTTCTAACGTTCCCTATCAAAGAAGAAGGTGCCAGGCCAAGCTGAGCTAAATACCAGTTCTATCTTTGGCAAAGTTTAGAGAAAAAAAAGAAAATTTAAACCCTTTATATAAGCTTCTTTGCTTCTCTGGCATTTGCCCAAAGCTAAAGAAACCATAAAAACCAGGCTCATAAAAGCAGAGAGCCCAAGGAGGAAAGACTTGAAAACCCTGGCAGCTTCCTTCATGCAGACACCCCGGGGGGCAGCAAGCAGCCGCCCAAACTCTGGCTGCATTGAAGTGACCCCACAGTCCCGGGAAGAGTCCCAGCTGCCTCTGAACACTGAAGACCCCAGAGGAAGGACTGGGTTCCAGAGGGGAGGCAAGCAGGTGCAGGGGAGCTGGTGGCATTTTTAGGAATCAAGTCAGAGAGCTGCTGCTCACGTCTGTTGACTGTGTGATTTCCCTCCTGCTTACTGATATCCACCCTCTCTCAACACCAGGTCCTGGAAGTACGGGCTGAATGATCCATCTCCCGTGTCCCTGGTAGCGTAGCGTCTGGCAGGAGAGCCAGACCAGCACGTGGGGGCCACAATGACAAGGTCCCATTATAGATCTAAACAGGAAGTGTGGGGTAATGGGGCACATTCTGTACCTATGACTATCCCTTCCCTCAAAGGACACCAGGGCACCGAGAGGGCAGCTCCCAACTTTACCAACCAGTGTTTGGGCACCCAAATGGTTGCAGATGAGGACCAAGCTGAAGGAGACACACAACTAAAAAGCAGTTTGAGATCCTGGGTTGGACCTAGGGTCCAACTCCCAGGGAAGAACTTGTGAATTCCAAATGAAATCTATACTTGCTTAGTAGCAGCACACCAGTGTTAACTGCTTCAACTTTCACTGGTGTACTGTCATCATGAAAGATATTCACATTATGACCAGCATATGGGAACTCTATTACCCTTACAACTTTCTGTAGATCTAAACATTTTCTAAAATAAGAAGTTTAGTATTATAGAATATAAAAAAGTTAGGCCATTGCCTTGAACACGACTGATGTGGGTTTGATCCCGGCTGACCTGGGTTTGAGCCCTGACACCACACAAGGTCCCCTGAGCACTGTCAGGAGTGTTCCCTGAACACAGTTAGCCCTGAGCAACAGTCAGTGTGGTCCAAAGCACAAAATAAAAGTTTACTGCCTACTATTTATCAAATCCTTCACTAAGAGTAGTCATGTGTCTTCATTCAGTTAATTTTTCTATTTTTTTTGGCCACACCCAACTGTGCTCAGGACTTACTCCTTTGTACTCGGGGTTCAATCCAGGCAGAGACTGGGGGATTCCGGGGACACACCAAGGGCAGCGCCTGCAGCTCTGAATCTGGGAGTGGAGTGCGCTCTCGTACCAGAACTGACCCAGCGAGCACTGCAACTGAAGACGTGAGCACATAGCCACATGCGCACAGGGGGACCCAGGAAAGTGCACACGATGCGAGGATCAACCCATTGGACTAGCTCTAGTTCTCCAGAACAGCCTGACCCAATCGACCATGTCTCTCACCGACAACACAGTCCCTCCCAAGCAACCTGATTGTTTTGGCTTCTCCTCAATGGAAGAGTCTTGCGAAATGCAGGTCAAAACTTCCCCAGCGCTGAGTGACGAAACCTGTGTCTGTCCAATTGCATCACTGCCTCACAGCCCCGCCGGAAGCCCCAGCCTTAGCTTCACGGCGAGAAAAGATTACATGAGCTTTCCCCACTCTTTCCGAAGGCTGTGCTGAGTGAGAACCCTGCAAAAAGAGCTCAGACAGTTGCCAAATTTCTAGGGAATCTCTCGGGCCACGTGCCTGTATCCCAGCAGGTTTGGCAAGCCCCAGCCCCCCTCCGCAGTTGGGGTGGGCTTCTCCCCTCTGAGCCACAAGGATGCTGGTAGCTTAAGTCCATCCAGTTTAACACCCTGTTTTCCTGGCAGTTATGCCAGGGCCTAGCACCCAGGGGCACAGAATATGCCAAAAAAAGAAAAAGAAAGAAATAGCAACCTCACGCCTGGGCACAGATGAATGCCAACTCTGAGAATAGGAGGATGGCCTCGACTCACAGCCTGGCCCAAGCCTTAGCTGACATTCCACCATGTACAACCCCAAGTCAATGCCCCCATGAGCCTCCGTTTGCTCAGCTCAAACAAACCACCATCCTCCCCTCCACTCCCCTTCCTTCCTCTCCGTCTGAGACCAGGGCAAGGCAGATCTGCTCTCCACACCAGCCCAGCTCAGGGGAGGCCTTGCCAGGGCGGAGAAGACGGGTCAGCATGTGAACGAGCCCACATGGAATAATGCTGCATTCCAGCTCCCTGCAGCCATCCGCAGGGAAGGTGGTGTTGAGGTCACATTCCAACTCTTGGGTCACTCTCTCATAGGTCTGCCCTGGGTTTAACTGCTTAAGTCTCTCAAAACCAATGTCACTAGACATCTGATAAAACACTGTATCACCAGCATTTATTAACTGCCAGACACATGCTCACCATAAAGATAAGGTCCTTTGAGGGTTACTGAGATCCAGTAAGACAAAGTCCACATTCTCATGACTTACTTATAAGGAAGACAAACTCAAACAACTTTTATTAGAAGCAGAGTGGAGGGAGAGGGGAGAGCCTCTTCTTCTGACTTGCTGACTGGCAGAGAGAAACAACCAGGACTGTGGGAGGGCAAGAAAATGGCCTTTACCAGAGGCAGAGCTTCCCTGGGAAGACGTGAAGCCCCTGAGGCAGGGGTGACGGCAACTGCACACGTGTGTGGTCTCAATACCACAGAACTACACACCCACAGATGAGCAAAAGATCAAATGGTGCTGTCTCACCACACAGTCCTCCTTTCACTTCAAAAAAGGAAAGAAAAAAAAAGGCCAGAGGGATATACAGTGGGTCAAACACTTGCCTTGCATGCAACCTGGGTTCAGTCCCCAGCACCACACAGGAGTGATCCCTTAGCGCAGAGCCAGAAGGAAGGGTGGTTAGTGGGGGAAGGCGGAGAAAGAAGCAGGAACAGCACCTAAATGGAATTGTTTCATGGGATTTGAGAGAAAGAGGAAGGAAGGAAGGAAGGAAGGAAGGAAGGAAGGAAGGAAGGAAGGAAGGAAGGAAGGAAGGAAGGAAGGAAGGAAGGGAGGAAGGGAGGGAGGGAGGGAGGGAGGGAGGGAGGGGAGAGGGAAGATATAGAGGGGAGAAGGGAGGGAGAGGAGAGGGAAGAGGGAATGAGAGGCAGGGTGGGAAAGAGGATGGGAGGGAAGAAAAGAAGGAAGGCAGGAGGCAGGCAGGCAGGCCAGCAGGCAGGCAGACTCAGAGGGCTGGACACACTCTGCATGCAAGTATCCCAGGCCCAATCCACTACACTGCACAGTCCCTGAACAATGCCAGAAGCCAACCCAAGCACTGTTCGGAGCAGCCCCCTGAGCACTGCCAGGTGTGACTATGAGACTAAATAATAATAAAATATTTCAGAAGAGACCCACACAAATCTCTAAACATCCCATGGCACAGAGAGGCATCTCGGCAGGGAAGATAACTCAGTCACCGCAAGAAAATGCAAACTGTTTTCTACTTCATACCAAACACAAAAGTTAATTTCTGGAGGCTGGAGAGATATTACAGCAGATAAGACATTTATCTTGCACACAGCCCACCCAGGTTTGATCTCTGGCACCCCGCCAAGGGCACAGAGCCTGAGTAAGCCCTGAGCACCACCACAGTTGGGTGTATCCCTCTTTCTCCAAAAAAAATCAATTTCAGATAGACTAAGGCTTAATGTGAAAAGCAAAACCTCACAACTATTTGAAAGAGGCGGAGAGTAGTACAGGGTGAAGGAGCTTGTCTCACATCCCACCAAACCCCATTTAAATCCCCCCCCCAGCATATAATCCCCTGAGCACCACCAGGGGTCACTCCTGAGCACTGCTGGGTATGCCTCCCAAACCAAAAATAAATAAATCAGACGTTTAAAGAATAAACTTGCTGGGGCTGGAGAGATAGCACAGCGGGTAGGGCGTTTGCCTTGCACGCGGCCGACCCGGGTTCAAATCCCAGCATCCCATATGGTCCCCTGAGCACGGCCAGGGGTAATTCCTGAGTAACAGAGCCAGGAGTAACCCCTGTGCATCGCCAGGTGTGACCCAAAAAGCAAAAAAAAAAAAAAAAGAATAAACTTGCTTTTAAAATGGGGCTGAGGAGACAGCAACAGAGGCCAGAGCACATGCTTTGCATACAGGAGTGTCCTGCAATGCATGATCCTCTGACCAACACGTGGGCCTCCCAAAGGCAAACACATTCAATACACGTGTGGCTGGGAAGACAGCTCAAGGGGCGAAGCCCACGCTGCACACACAGGAGTTGGGCTTGATCCAGGGCTCCGCATGGCCCCCAAGCACCCTAAGGGGTAGCCTTGGTGGCTCCTCAGCCTTAGCAACATATCAGGCCTAAACTGCTGGGTAAGACCCCCGGGACGTGGTCCTGAGCTGCAGAGCACCGCTGGCGGAAGCCCTTATCAATATTTTTTTATTAGTGCCTAAAAGGACATGCGAGGTGGGGGCTGGAACACAGCAGCCATGGAAGCACTCACGTGAGACCCACAGCCATTCGGCAGGATGAGCACACCCGGCCATCAGGGCCGGCAAGCCTGCTCGAGAGCACAGCGGGGCACAGTCCGTAGCAACCGAGCGTGCTCCCCAAAACCTGTGCCAGGAAGGCTCATGAGCACCCCACAGCCCCATATGCTCCCCAGGGCCCCAAGACACAAGTGACCCCGCAGCTGTGGCAGCATAAAGATACAGGGCTCTGTACCTGGGATGACCCATTAATGTGTCACAGTGACCAAGCCCCGAAGTGTAGAGACACCTGGTCAACCCCTGTTCTGGCTGTTTCTGCAGAGGTGGTTTTGGGTAAAATTAACATCTTAGGGGACAGAGATGAGCTCAGTGGTAGGTGACAAGCTTTGAGTGTATGAGGCCCTGGCACACACATGCAGATTAACATTTCAATAGGGAGATTACTCTCCCTGATGAGGCTGGGCCCCGATCCAATCAGTTCAAGACCTGAAAAGAACGAAAGCCCCAGGGACTTCACCTGTGCCATCAGCTCTCCCTCCGGAGGCTGCCAGCCTGCCCGAGGCTCTAGGCTCAGCAGCGCCTGCACCCCCAGACTGCTGTGGCCACGAGCCGGTTCTGCACACACACACACATTCTAGTGGTTCTCTTTCTCTCGGGCACCCCAACTAACATACACAACAAGTATTTAGCAGGAAAACTGAAAGAAAAGAGCAATTTCCAGACTACTTATGATTTCCTTTCTGTGACATTTGAACAGCTGAATATAGCAGCTCCTCCACTGGGAAAAGTTCTAAGACTGCCAGGATTTCTGGCTTGAACCAAAATGTACAGACATGCTACATTTTTACTACAAAACACAGTCTGACAGAGTAAATGTATAAATTAAGCACTTTAAGAGATTAGCAATAGTGCCGGAGCGATAGCACAGTGGGTAGGGCATTTGCCTTGCACACGGCCGACCCGGGTTCGATCCCCGGCATCCCATATGGTCCCCCCAAGCACTGCCAGGAGTAATTCCTGAGTGCAAAGCCAGGAGTAACCCCTGAGCATCGCCGGGTGTGACCCAAAAAGAAAAAAAAAAAAGAGAGATTAGCAATAATAAAATAGAAAAACTATAATATAATTAGAAACATGTTAGTATGGCATTTCTCTCCCAAAATAGTTTTGTACATATTATTTTTGGGGGTAGAGGTCGACTACGGGTAACTAAAAAAGACAGAAAGTAAAATACAGGGGGCACGAGCAACAGTACAGCAGGGAGGACGTTTGCCTTGCACAAGGCTGACCCGGGTTCGATCCCCAACATCACCAGGAATAATTCCTGAGTGCAGAGCTAGGAGTGACCCAAAAAGAAAAAAAATATTGGAAAAAGAAAGCAAAATCATAGCAAAGCAGGAACTAGTATTTGTAGATGTAGGTAAATGTGTATAAATATATGAGTGACCACTGGCGGCATCTGGACTCCGGCTCGGCCCAGGCTGGGTTGTCTCCATCCCTCGCCCCATTCTGTCTGCCCCCTCCCCTGCCCAGAGCTAGCTGCCACCGCGTGTTCTTCCATTCCAAGATCCTTCCTAAGTTGGTGCCTCGCTTGGGGGGGCCGTCCCGTGGCTGAAGTGGTGCTGCTGGGAACGGGGACCCCTGGCCCTCCTACTGGGGGAGAGTGCTGGGGACACACCCAGTGGTGCTTCGGTCCAACCTTGTGCTTCTGTGGGCGCCGGGCACAGTGAAACAGCCCCTAACTCTCAGCCACAGCCCGAGGAGAGGCCCCCGGGGCTCCCCCGCCCTTGTCTCTCGAGGATGAATCAGACGCTGGAAGTGTTCCTGGCTACAATACCACAGCGGGTAGGTAGGGCGTTTGCCTTGAACGCAGCCGACCCAGGTTCAATTCCTCTGTTCCTCTCGGAGAGCCCGGCAAGCTACCAAGAGTATCCTGCCCGCACGGCAGAGCCTGGCAAGCTACCTGTGGCGTATTCATTATGCCAAAAACAGTAACACCAAGTCTCACAATGGAGACGTTACTGGTGCCCGCTTGAGCAAATCAATGAACAAGGGGAGATAAATATATACATATATATATATATATATATATATATTGCTTTTTTGGGTCACACTCGGCGATGCTCAGGGGTTACTCCTGGCTCTGCACTCAGGAACCACTCCTGGCGGTGCTTGGGGGACCCTATGGGATGCTGGGAATCGAACCCAGGTCGGCCGCGTGCAAGGCAAATGCCCTACCCGCGGTGCTATTGCTCCAGCCCCTAAATATATTTTTTAATCAAGGAAATGAAAACATATTCTGCAACTCCTTTCATAGTAGTAAGTGCGCCCTACGTTCTTCCCTGTGGTACGTGGCTGTTTATTAAGGAGGCTGTCTTTGAGGTTTTTCTGTAATGCTCCAAATGATCCGTAACCATCACCCACTGTTTAACATGAGTTTTAAGTTGCCTAATAAAACATTAGAGAAGATTAGAGAAGGGCCAGAAGACTGACACAAGAAACTGAGGTGTCAACAAAAACCCAGCCCAAAGCAGGCCATCGCTGAAACCCACCCACAGAGCCCACCACTCCCCCACAGCCTCCCAGAACAATCAGGAAAATCCAAGCATATCTGAAACCCTCCAGGTCCAGCGCGTTCTGGCCAGTCCCCGTTCTCCCTGTAGAAGGCGGGCCCCTGAGTCTGCATGTGATGACAAGAGTTGGGTCAGAGAGTACCGCATCGCAGTGGTGATGCCAGACAGTCCCCGTTCTGACGGACTTTCTAGATTTCTCTAGATTTCTCGTTTTAGTCCCCGGACTCTTCGTACAAGGAAACTGCTCCCTGGTCATTCTGAGGCGGCCTGTCTCCTTATCAGGCCTCTTCCCCACCCAACCGGAGGAATTCATTCCTGCCTCCTGCCAGCTGAGGCCAGAGGCCACACCCACAAGGAAAGGCCAGTAGGAAGTGCAGGCGTAGGACCAGGCAAACAGAAGGAAGACACAGGGCCAGCTCTGGCTTCAACTGTCCCTTCTAGACCCACTGCCTGTGAGCTGTCAAATTCACAGGCACATCTGGGGCTCACAGAAGTGGGGAACAGTGTAGCTTGCAGGACTCCCTAGCAACTTAATGAAAGTTTCATTGAGCTTGGCACTTAATGAAAGGCCACAAAGTTTGCCTGTTGTTATTGGCAAAAAGGTTTACATTTACTCAGGACCACTTTACTTAGACTTTCATTAGTATTTATCAGCTGTTAAATTGTATTCTATGACTTTCTGGGGCTGGAGAGATAGCACAGCGGGTAGGGCGTTTGCCTTGCACGCGGCTGACCCGGGTTCAAATCCCAGCATCCCATATGGTCCCCTGAGCATGGCCAGGGGTAATTCCTGAGTGCAGAGCCAGGAGTAACCCCTGTGCATCGCCAGGTGTGACCCAAAAAGCAAAAAAAAAAAAAAATTGTATTCTATGACTTTCAAATACCAGCTAATGTCAGGATGCTGACTATAAGCTTTGGTTGTGGAGTAATTAATCTTTCAATACACTGCTCATTATTTAGTTAGAAATAAACTTAGAATGTAATTATTATATATACTCAGATATATATGCATAAAATATAAAGAACACAGGGCTGAAGAGAGGGAGCAGGAGGTACTTTGCTTTGCATGCAGCCAACCCCAGTCAAATGACTGTTACCACATAATTGTCCCCTGAGTACGGCGGAGCCAGAAAGAGGCCCTGCACACTTCCAAGAACGGCCCCAAAACCAAAACCAAACAAACAAAACACATACAGATCTCTAGTTCTGTATGCACATACAGGTCTCTAGTTTTCTCTAAGTGATGTTTGGAACAAGGAACCTAAAGACTGAAGAGAGACACATTTGCCTACACAGCAATCTCTCAACGTTGGGGCCAGAAACAGCGCAAAGGGCTGGAGCAATGCCCAGGACACAAGGGGCACAAGCTGGACTCCTGGTGGCACCCAGCCCCAAGGGGCCAGGGCAATGAGCACTGAATCATCTAGCCTTCGGAGTTGGGCCAAGTACTGAGAGTTCTCCCCCCTCAGGCCTCAGACTGCTTAGGAGACAATCTGCCCCCAATTTTTTTTTTCCTAACTGGTATTGTTTGGAACATTATAGGACTGAAACCAAACCATAAACAACTTTGTAGCTATGTATCTCACTGATTCAATATTTTTTAAGTTATTTTTTAAAAATTGTATGGGGGGGGGCACACCCAGCGGTGCTCAGGGCTCACTCCTGGCTCTGCACTTAGGAATTACTCCTGGCCAGCTTGAGAGAACATTTGGGGTGCCAAGGATCAAACCTAGTCAGCTACAGGCAAGGCAAGTGTCCTACTCTCTGTACTATTGCTCAGGGTCTCACTCATTCTTTCAACTGGCAACACTGGCACAGAGCAGGGCGCATGTTAGGTCTTTGCTCTCAGACAACTTGAATCCCGGAGAGAAAACCCAAGAGCTGAAAGGCACCTGCAGCCTGTCATAAAGGCACGCTCTCTCCCCCCTTCGCCCCCCAGTCTCCCCTCTGTCTCTCGCCCCTCTCTGATGTTCCCACAGTCACAGAGAGCTATGGAAGTTGCCAGTCCTGGTCCATCTCAGCGTGAGGATCGGAGGCTTATTGCCACCTTGCTGTTCACAAGTCTTCGTTTCACTTGGCATGAGCACATAGTTACAACCACAGCAACCAGTAACGTCCAACGGTCTGCTGCGAAACACAGCCAGCAGTGCTCGGTTACACACAGCAAGGAAAGGGCACGAGGGCCTCAGCAAGCCAGTGGCCGAGGGACCACGGCTGGACAGTGCCCTGGCTGTCCAACTGACTGAGAGCAAAACTTCCAGATGCTCCTGCGGCTCCCTGCGGCATCCTGCCACACAGCAGAGCTCAGGAAGACATCCCTGCACCTGAGAGCGATACCTCAGGCCTCCTGGGGCTGCAGCAATAGTACAGAGGGTAAGGTACTTGCTATGCTCAACTTGGATTCGATTCCCGGAACCAAATTTGGTCCTGCCAACCCACCCAGGATTGATTCCTGAGCCAGGAGTAAGCCCTGAGCACCGCTGGATGTGGCCCAAAAAAACAAAGAAAGTTCTGAATTCCTACAGATTACCAGAGTTCTTGAGTTCCTCTGGGCAATGTGTCTACAGAGAAGATCAGCTGGATTCTATGCGTCACACAGAAGGTGGATGCATTCCAACCCTGCCTAACGACTGCACCCAGACCCTCGCTCCCTCCAGCCTTTCCTAACCGGCTCCTGGTCCAATACACCATTTGTTCATTCATGCGTTCCTTGGCTGGCAACACCATCTGACAGGGCTGAGGGGGGCCAGTCACCTCTCTAGACCAGCACCCATACAGGTTCCTGGGAGTCCGTGCACTCTCCTCGATGTGTCTCCCAGGATGCACTTCTTTGCTCAGGAAGCTGTGGACCCAGAACCAGGTTTCCTTAATGTCAGCAACTCAGTTCCTTTTGGCCAACCTCTGCCCGGCAAGAGGGTATTGCAAAACTCTGCTACTTAGGAACACGAGCCTGAGGACTAAGACACAGAAACTTGAAAAACACTTTAGATGTTCTTGTCACTGCCAAACCCCAAGATACTTACAACTAATTTACATCTCTACTTTTAGGGGAAATATTCAGCTAAATACAGAAAGCAAGTTTGTAGCCTGCTCACACAGAAGGCCTCACTTTTTTTTTTATTTGTCAATCACCATGAGGTACAGTTATAAACTTACAGACTTTCGTGTTTCAGTCATACAATGGTCGAGTACCCATCCCTCCACCAGTGCCCATTTTCCACCCCCAATGGTCCCAGCATCCCTCCCACCACCCCCACCCCGTCCCCTCCACCCCACCCCGCCTCTGTGGCAGGGCATTCCCTTTTGCACTCTCTCTCTCTCTCTCTCCTTTTGGGTAGAAGGTCTCACTTTTTTTTTTTTTTAATTGAATCACTGTGAGAACAGTTACAAAGCTTTCCAATTTAAGTCTTGGTCATACAATGATCAAACACCCATCCCTTCACCAGTGCACATTTTCCACCACCAAGAACCCCAGTATACCCCCCCAAAACCCGCTGGGTTCAGAGATTAGTTTGTGTGCCTCTGGGATCATGGCCGTTTAGGAACCAGGAGCCATTCGTGGGTGGCAACTCGGGGCCTCGTCAGGGAGGGGAGAGGGGCTGGTTCCACACCCCATCCCATGAGGAGAAGGTCTCACTTTTTTTTTTTTCCTTTTTGGGTCACACCCAGTGATGCTCAGAGGTTACTCCTGGCTCTTGCACTCAGGAATTACTCCTGGCAGTGCTCAGGGGAACCTATGGGATAATGGGAATAGAACCCAGGTAGGCCCAGTGCAAGGCAAACACCCTACCGGCTATGCTATCACTCCAGCCCCAGAAGGTCTCACTTTTAACTCATGTTGGTTACATGAGTTAAAGTACAATGTTTGAATACAATGTCCTGTTCAGCTGCCAGTCTCCTAAGAGCAGAATTCTGCCCAGTTTACTAAAGGGCCCTCGGCATAAGACCCACATATAGCAAAGAGACCCACACAGCACTCTAAGTAAATAAGTGTCTGTCCAAGCTGGCTGGACCTGTACATACTTACATATGTGCATGTATATGTGTCTAAACACACACATACACACTGAATTATATAAACCTGTGAAACTGAGTACAGAAAGATACAGCTGACCTGGGTTCAATCTCTGGCACCCTATATGGTCCCTCGAGCCCCACAAGGAGTGATCCCTGAGCGCAGAGCCAACAGAAAGCCCCAATTACTCCTGGGAGTGACCCAGAAACAATAATCAAAGAAACCTATACAATTAGTGCTCAGCTGTTTCCATGATAATAACAAGTCACTTATAAATGTTTTTATCTGGGGCTGGAGCGATAGATAGCACAGCAGGTAGGGCGTTTGCCTTGCACGAAGCTGACCCAGGTTTGATTCCCAGCATCCCATATGGTCCCCCAAGCACTGCCAGGAGTAATTCCTGAGTGCATGAGCCAGGAGTAACCCTTAGGTATCCCCGGGTGTGACCCAAAGAGCAAAACAAAAAAAAAGTTTTTTGTCTATTTGCTTTCTCATTTTTGTTTTTAGCCACACCCAGATGTGCTCAAGGCTTACTCCTGATTTTGTGCTCAGAGATCACTTCTATGCAGTGTCAGGGATCACTGAACCTGGGTCAGCCATGTGCAAGGCAAGCATCTTACTCCCTGTACTATCTCTCCAACCCTGATGAAATTTTTTTTAAATTGAATCACTATGATAGACCCTTACAACTCTGTTCATGATTAGGTTTCAGTCATACAGTCTCCCCTCTCCTCCCCTCCACTCCCCTCCCCTCCCCTCTCCCTCTCCCTCTCTCCCCTTCTCCTTCTGGGTACTGTGATTTGCCATACAGATACTGAAAGGTATATCCTTATCCTTATCAGGTATATCTTTTAGCACTTTCAGCACTCAGTTCTTGTCCCTGCTGAAATTTTAAATCCTGCTAACTGAATGACATATGTAGGTAAGTCTGATAAAACAAAAGGAAAGAACTGAGTTAAAAACACAAAAAACGGAAGGGGCGAAGAAATAGCATCATGCATACGGTGGCTGCATTGAACATGGCCGACACAGATTCAATCCCCCACATCCCATATGGTTCCCCAAGCACCTCCAGGAGTAATTCCTGAGTGGAGCCAGGAATAACCTCGAAGCACCACCAGGTATGGCCAAAAATTTTTTTTCGATTTCACAGAAGCAGGATTCAGCAACTCAGACTGCTTTACACAATCTAAGTTCTCAGTCATCTTGAAACAAAAACCAGAGAGTAAACACAAAAACTTCTGGATGTACCTCATGCAAGAAAACGGACAGTGCTGATCAGGAGATTCAAAAGTTCAACGGAAGATGGGCCCTGAGCTGCAGCACACCGCGAGAGGGGAAGAATGACCCATCCCGTTGACTCTGTCTGACCAGGGATCCTGGAGCCTCTCTTGCCACGCCAGAACCAGGAGGAAGGCCAGAGAGAGCCACACAGATGCAAATAGTGGGCTGGAGTGACAGTACAGCAGGGAGGGTGTTTTCCTTGCACGAGACCGACCTGGGTTCAATCCCCAGCATTCCATAGGGTCCCCCAAGCACTGCCAAGAGAAATCCAAGTGCAGAGCCAGGAGTAACCCTGAGTATCACTGGGTGTGACCCAAAAGAACAAACAACAACAAAAAAAAAAACAGCCAGATACAAACGCCGCCGCCCAGCTGTGCAACAGCAGCCCCAAATTCAGTCACGATGCCAAGCGTGCCACCACTCCCAAGAGGAGAAAGATGCTTCCCAAAAACACAGGTGAGGAAGGGGCTGGGAAATAGAAGTAGGGCTGATTCTGAATTTTCCTTAATCTAGACTCAACACCAGAGATGAGCACATACATATGCATCGTGTTTAGATAAATACTGAGACACCAGTGTATTTATTCTTTCTGCTGGCAAACGTGAGCAAAGTCCACTGTTCCTGCAAAAATAAAATCAGTGGGTTGGGCAGTAGCTCAAAGGAAGAGTCCACATGTTCACATGCCCGAGACCAGGGTTCAGTTCCTGACACCCCACCACAGTCCGCCCGCACAGCCAGGAGAGACCCCTAAGCACAGAGCTGGGAATGACTTCCAGGCACCGCCAGATATGCCCCAAAATCAAGCAAATAAAAATGGAGCCAGGAAGTGGAGACCTGGAACGGGAGAAGAGCCTCCTTGCAGCGACAACCATTCTCAAGAGGAAGAACTCACCAGGGGCCGGCCGCCTTCTGCCAAGAGTGGGCTCCACACTCCACCACAAGGGCCAGAAGGCGAGTGTAGCTGGGGGCTCTAGAATGGTCCCACCTTGGGCCAGAGAGACTGTACAGCCGGTACAGCATTTGCCTTGCATGTGCCAGACCTTGGTTTGATCCCTAGCGTCTCATATGGTCCCCCGAGAGTTGCCAGGAGTAATTTCTGAGTGCAAAGCCAGGAGTAACCCCCGAGTATCACTGGGTATGACCCAAAAAGCAAAACAGAAAATAGAGTGGTCCCTCTACCTCCAGCCCCAGGCCCTGGGCTCCGCAGGCACCAAACCCAACCATCTCACCAGTCCTCAGCCAACTTCTCCCAACAGTACAATCTCAGCCCCTGCCCACACCTTCACCCATGGCCCAAACACACACAAAACCCTGTGATGCAGCCTCAGGAGTGTGGGGGTGGAGCGGGTTCTGGGGAAGCGGTGCTCTACCATGAGCCACAGCCCAGCCCTCTTAGCTGGCTTCAGCAGCTCTGCCTCTGCAGCACTTCAGGTCCTGGATGAAGGGATCAAAGTGAAACACTTGCTATCCACGGGTTCTCCTGAACAAACCCCACTTCCTACTCCGATCCCACCATGCGCTCCTGCCTCATGAGTCCACGGGAAGCTGCTGATCTTCACCCCAACACTACGCAGAGAACATACAACCAGACCATCATGACCGAGTCATCATAAGGTTCCAGATTTTGTTTTTAAAAATGACAATTCAAGGCCAGAGTGACAGCACAGCAGGCAGGGCATCTGCCTTGCCTACAGCTGGCAGGGTTCGATCCACAACATCCCATATGGTGCCCTGAGTCCTGCCAGGAGTGATCCCTGAGTGCAGAGCCAGGAGTAAGCCCTGAACACTACTGGGTGTGGGCCAAAAACAAAACAAAACAAGACATTTAATTAAATAAAACTGACAATTTCCCTGTCGTCTGTAGGTAGATAGTCTTGGTCACGCAACTCCAAATCATTCCCCTTTTCCCAGAATTAATCCCAAAAAAGATCATCAGACTATAGAGAAACAGGAAACAGAAGGCCGGGAGCTACTGACATAAAAGAGGGAAATGATAGTTGCAAAGAAAACCGTGTTCAACAGAAAAGGAGAAGCATCCAAACAAAGCAGCAGACGCCCCTGCTCCAGGCACAAGGCCCAGCTCAGCAGAGCGGACACTGACTCGGCTATTCAGGTCCAAGGCCACTGGCAGGCAGACATTAAGGTCAGGGCCCAGCTGGGAAAGCCACACTGAAGTACGGCCATGCCCCATGTGGTCCTCATTCCCCTTGACTCCCCTCATGACATGCTCACATGGAACCCTCACAGGGTATGGCACAGCCGAGAGGACAGGAGACAGAGGTCCCTGCCCACGGAATGGTGACAGTGCCACAGAGAGATGGATGGAGAGCGCACACTGAGAACATGCAGGAACACGAAGACTTCAGACAAACAACAAAGGGACGGGGAGCAAACAGAGGGAATGACCAGGGCAGGCCACTAAGGAGGCTGCTTGGGTGCTGAGGCCTGAAAGATGGTCAGATGCCCAGACGACATGAGGGAGCCACGTGGCAAAGGCCCTAAGAAGGGACAGTCACTACTGCACCAAATACTCACCTCTAAGCTCAGCCCTTTTCTCTCCATTCTAGAAAACCATTCTGAATCCCAGCTCTGATCCTGACTCGTCTGTTCAAAATTCTTTTTTTTTTCTTTTTGGGTCACACCCGGCGATGCACAGGGGTTACTCCTGGCTCTGCACTCAGGAATTACCCCTGGTGGTGCTCAGGAGACCATATGGGAAGCTGGGATTAGAACCTGGGCCGGCTGCGTGCAAGGCAAACGCCATACCAGCTGTGCTATATCACTCCAGCCCCCTTCTGTTCAAAATTCTTGATCTCCGCTGCCTACTATCAAGTCCCTGAAAACCAAACTTCCTGAATGGATTTACCTTATATAACACACACACACACACACACACACACACACACACACACACACACACACACACACATCCCTCCTCTTTCTCCAGTAGCACCCCTATCACAGTCTCTCCCCAAACCACCACCTTGAGAGCCAGACTCGGTCAGCCCTGCATACTTGGTTCAGGAGAGAAGACTCTTCCCACATTGGGCATGCCTGCATCTCTGCGCATGCATGCACACACACACATATACACACACAAACATGCACACGCATACACAGTGTGTGCAAGAACAACAAGCCAGAGCTGAGCATATCCTGCATTCAGACAGAACTGACCCCTGAAAGCACAGCCGTGTGAGCAGAAGCCAAGGGCTCCCACCCAGACCAACATCTGCTTTCTGCAGCCTGGCAGACCCCCTTGCACACTGAGAGAAGGAGCCGTATCAAGTGCCAAGCAGCTCCCAGCCCCAGGGTGCAAGGGAGCATCCAAGACTGGCCTTAGCTCTGTTCTTTCTAGCTGTGGAACCTTCGAGAGCTTAACTACCACTCGGAAGCTCTGTTTTCTTACCTGTGAAAAACAGCACCAGGTAAGAAAACTGCAATAGGGCATGTCCCACCTGGTCACAGCTAGACACAGACTGCCAGACCGAGTTGCCTAGGAGCTAGTTTGCGCTCTCAGAGAACTCCATCTCCAGCCCCAGCCTATGGCCCCACAAACTGCCAACCCTTACCTACAGGGAACTCTGTGGTGAGTCAAGACCACCCACTCAGGAAAAACCACAACTCGCCCCAAGGGCACCAAGTTAGAAGCCAGGCGTGTGCCATAGTAAGAATGGATCACAAGCAAATAAAATGTGCACATTTTCGGGGCTGGAGAGATAGCACAGTGGGTAGGGCGTTTGCCTTGCACGCGGCCGACCCGGGTTCGATTCCCAGCATCCCATATGGTCCCCTGAGCACGGCCAGGGGTAATTCCTGAGTGCAGAGCCAGGAGTAACCCCTGTGCATCGCCAGGTGTGACCCAAAAAGAAAAAAAATGTGCACATTTTCATAAAATGCACTTCAGCCCCTTGATTCCCTTCCCCCGTCTCTGCCCCAAATGTAAAACTGAGCGCTGAACAGAAAAGAAGCATTCGAACAAAGCGGCAGACGCCCATCCTAGTAATTAAAAAGAAAAAAGTACATTATGCAATGTACTGATGGTTTCATTCCGGAGTTTATACCCCAACAACCCCTAAGATTCCAGTGTCAAGGATTACAGGTCAAAGGTCTGACTGCTCCTTTAACTACAGCAGCTCAGAAGGAAAGTCGCATAGTGACAGGACCAAACACAACAGTGAAATACAGTATCGAGACATTTCGAAAAAGCCTCTGCACTACACAGCGAACACTTCTCACCAAACTTCCTTCTCTTTCAGAGACCACAAAAACTATACTGACTGGCCCCAACATTCCAAAGACACACTTTCAAAAATTCAAATTATATATGGAGCTTACCATACTCAAATTATGTATGGAGGGGCCGGAGCGATAGCACAGCAGGGAGGGCGTTTGCCTTGCACGCGGCCGACCCGGGTTCGATCCCCGGCATCCCATATGGTCCCCCAAGCACCGCCAGGAGTAATTCCTGAGTGAAAAGCCAGGAGTAACCCCTGTGCATCACTGGGTGTGACCCAAAAAGCAAAAACAAAACAAAAAAAAAATTATGTATGGAGAGCCCTGTAAACCACTTTTTGGGGTGGGTTCAAGGATTTCATGGAAAATGTTCAACCAAATGCCTCCTCTGATTCAATAATGTAATACATAGGGACTAAAGGTTTCTTTCGTCTGGTCGCCATCTCTATGCCTTAGTTTACTTGTCTGTGAAATGGGCTGCTGTGAGAACTGAGTGGGTGACACATGGGAGGGAGAGAAGTAGTCCATGGCTGTGAGGGGTGAACCCTAACTACTACCAGCTCAGTCCCCAGCAAAAAACTGGTAGCCAGACTACCAGCAACAAATGAGTGAGACCAACACTGAGGTGAGAAGTGAAGCAAACCCTAGTGGCTAAAGGGAAAGGAAGAATGAGCCCCCATATCTCACACTCAGGCCCTCCTACCCGCAATCCAAAAGCTGGACTAAGGAGCCAAAACATCTCCACCAGGGCCAGAGAGATAACACAGCGGCTAGTGTTTGCCCTGCATGCGGCTGACCCAGGTTCGATCGATCCCCGGCATCCCATATGGTCCCTGGAGCACCACCAGGAGTCATTCCTGAGTGCAGAGCCAGGAGTGACCCTGAGCGTAGCTGGGTGTGACCCAAAATGCAAAACAAAACAAAACAAAACAAAAAACCTCCACCTATGGTGGGCCACAGGACGGGAACGGCCCCTCCCTCCCACGGTCCCTGGCCACTGCAGCGTGTATCCATACGGCCCAAGCCTGGTCCCGCCTGGCCCTACCCCACCCACCCAGCACACAAGGCTTATTGTCCTCTCACTCCTCTGCACCTAGCAGGCCTCCATGGTCTCAGACACTGTCCAGGGCTCCCAAAGTTCTGGAAGGCCCAGAGCCGAGAACAGGCCACGTGGGATCCCAGCGGGCACCGCCGTCCCTTCCTCACACGCCACCACCAAAAGCCCTGCCACAGAGAGCCTGCACGAAACAGCAGGCCAGGCGGTGCAAAGCTGCTGGGGATGGCACCGCCGCAGACAGAACTGAGGAGTGACGGAGGCCACAGTTTCCAGACCACCGACAAGAGACAAATATCACACAAACACAAAAAAGAATGACTCAAAAGTAGGTGTGACCTTGGCTTAATCAACAATTTCAGCTGGTCAAACCAAACAAGCACAATGCACGTGGAACTGATTTGTTCAAACGTGAATTTGTGCTCCTCAGAAGGTGCTGAAAGATAACGGAATGCAATGGAGCAACCCCTGGACCCCACCTGCTGGTGCAGTGCTATGACACTGCCAGAAAAGCAGTAATAGAAAAGCTTGGGAGAAAATAGGGGTGATTCATATCTTTGATAAAGGACCTGTGTCCTGACCATATAAAGAAATCCCAGGCAGGGAAAGGACAGGGATTAAGGCACTTGCTGGCACATAGCTGACCTCAGTTTAATCCCCCGAACTGCATAGAGTCCCCTGAGCACTAAGGGGCATGGCCAAAAAAAGAAGTCTCAAATTGTGCAAGAAAATTAGCCAACCCATTTTTCACTTCACCAAAGAAGCTGTACAGACAGCAACTAAGCACACACAGATGTCCAATATTCACTAGTCATTAGGGCAACGCAAACCAAAATCCACCAGAAGATAAAACTTCAAAGAACTGGAGGGGCTGGAGTGACAGCACAGCAGGTAGGGCGTTTGCCTTGCACTCGGCCGATCGGGTTCGATTCCCAGCATCCCATAGGGTCCCCTGAGGACTGCCAGGAGTAATTCCTGAGTGCAGAGCCAGGAGTAACCCCTGTGCATTGTTGGATGTGATCCAAAAAGCCAAAAAAAAAAAAAAAGAACTGGAGTTGGAGCAATAGTACAGAGGTAGGGGATAGTACAGAGGTAGGGCGTTGCATGTGGCCATTCAGGTTCAATCCCTGGTATCCCATATGGTCCCCCAAGCACCGCCAGGAGTAATTCCTGACTGCAGAGCCAGGAGGAACCCTGAGCATCGCTGGGTGTGACCCACCCAGTTTCTGTGCTCATCTCTAAGATGAGGGGAGCCCAGCTCCAGGAGCCCTGGGGAAGGTCAAGTGTACTGGTAACACCACAAGGAAGCAGCGACCCGAGACCCACAGCCGCCCCTGCCAGGGCACAAGCAGTCACGAGAAGAATGTGCCCTGGAGAGTCGGAGAGTCCTGTCGCACTGCCTCCCTGCTGACCCGCTTCTAGAAGAGACATTTACGCCAAGTCAGACTGTCAGTGCTTTACTGCAAGTAGATTTTCATGTAAATGTGTAAACTATGTGTTAGGATTCCTCCAGGCTGAAGTCCACCAAGCTGAGGGAGAAGTAAAATACGAGCTTGCAAATGACCCTGATAGGAACGAAGGGACAGCAGCGGGCAGGGTGCAGCCAATCTGGGTTTGATCCCCTGCACCCCAAAGGGAGTCCTGCCAGGAGTGATTTCTGAGTGCGGAATTAGGAGTAAGCCCTGAGCACTGCCAGGTGTGCCCCCCTGAAAAAAAAAAAAAAAGACCCTTCTAAAGACAAGAATCCTGTGCCAGAAATCCCACAAAATCAAAAGCTCTCAATTATAAAAACCCAGGGAGAAATGGCCGGAGCAGCAAGGTCCTTCTCCAGAGTTGCAGGGTTAGAGTCAAAACAGCTATTCGGCCTGGGGGCAGCCTGCCCCTCCTACCACTCCTGCCCCAGCTGCCAGGAAGGAGAGAACTCCAGCAGAGCAGGGCCGGGAGGAGCAGAGGTGTCTGGAATGCCACTCTCAGTTTGGGGCCTTGTTCGTTCAAGACACACGCACGCACGCACGCTAGTGGGAATCCTTCAGTCTCTACCCCTAAAATCCATACACAAACACCCCACAGAGCACAGTCTCAGCCTGCAACTCTGGAGAAGGACCTTGGCACACAAGGGCACACAAGGGCAGAGCTGCCCCACAGTGATGGCTCAGGGAGACTGAACCTGGTAATGCAGGGACTGTCCCCCTCCAATGGAAAGCAGACGTTCCCGGTCCGCAGGGCTCCCACAAAGCGTCTTCACCCAACAGGGAGGACCATGGAGAGAGAGGGTCAGCATTTTATTATTGTTTCGCGGCTACTCTCAGTAGTGCTAGGGGACAATCCAGCCTAGAGGAACCCCGATGAACACACAAGGTCTATGGGCTCCCCTACACCCTCCAACTGCCCCTGCACCCCAACACCTGGACAGCTCACACACACACACACACCCCTTCCACAATCCCCATCTTGTTGAACTTCAAACCTGGACTCTCCCACCCACCTCCCCCTGCTCAGCTGGAAACCACTTGGAATGCCTCCGGACTCCGTAGCAGCTGGACAACCACCCCTCAGGCACCGAGAGCAAGGGGCCTGGCAGCCTGCAGGGACACTGCAAGCTTGAGTCTAGGCCATCCTGGCGTGGAAGGCAGCCCCCCAGGAGAGACTCACCCCCGGCTCTGAGGCAGGGCCTGCTCAGGTTCCACCCAAGCAAGGGCAAACCTTGGGGGAGGCGGAGTCTTCGAGTTCTTAAATGTAAATATTTAAACAACTGGCAGCTTCGGATGCCAGGAGGCTGGCAGCTTGCAAACTTCCTGTCCAAGCGAGCCAGGCTCCTGCTCCGTTGTTCCATCCCGCCCGCCACACACCATGCAAAAGCAACTTTTCAGGAAGCTACGCTGTCAGCTGGGCAGTGCCTTAAAACAAGAAAACAACTGGGAGCCTGAGCGATAGTACAGCGGGTAGGGCATTTGCCTTGCGTGCAGCCGACCCGGTTTCAATCCCCAACATCCCCTATGGTCCCCCGAGCACTGCCAGGAGTGATTCCTGAGTGCAGAGCCAGGAGGAACCCCTGAACATTGCTGGGTGTGACCCAAAAAGGAAAAAGAAAAAGAAAAAAAAGAAGAAAACAACTAACCAGTGTGAAAAAACGAGGTGTGCGGAGTTAGCTAACTACTAATGACATGGGTGTCAGATGTTGCTCTCGGGGCAGTAATTTGGGGCTGAGGGATAGGCTTATGCAATTATGCTACCAGTAAACACCTATTCCAGGTGTCTGTGATGGCCGCTCCCACTCAGCAGTCTGAAACACTTCAGGGCTACCGTTCTTGAGGTGATTGGCATGGGAAGATACCAATTCCTCTTTTTTTTTTTTAATATTTTGTCTTTGGGTCACACTAGGCTGGGCTCAGGAATCACCCCTGGCATAGCTTGGGCAACCATATGGGATGCCGGGATCAAACCTGGGTCAGACACATCTGGTCAGACACATGCAAAAAAAATGCCCTACCCACTGCACTCTCTGGCCCCTCCGTTCTTAAATTACAAACAAAAATACACCGGGAGAGTCTCATGCAGCAGAGGTCAGGAACGGGTCCAATCCAGGCCTCAAACGTGCAAGACATATGCACATCATGTGAGCCACACCCCAGCCCTAAAGTTTACATTCCCAAGGCTGAAAACTAGTCAGGAAAGGAGACAGGGCAGGGAAGAATGTTCATGCTTAAGGGCAAGAGACACAGGGTAGGGCACTTGCCGTGCAGGTAGTGGACCCCTCTTCTATCCCTGGCACTGTGCATGGTCTCCTGAGCCCCGCCAGGAGTGACCCCTGAGCACAGAGTCAGGAGTAAGTCCTGCGCACCCCCAGGTATGGTCCCCCAAAGGCACTTTATAAAAATGTTCTCGAATAACTTCCAATCAGCATTCCTACGGCAGCCCTGGCTTTCTCCAAGCAGCGGCCTCAGGAGAAGCCCCTCCCACCGCCTTCTTTTTTTTTTTTAATTTTTATTATATCACCATGTGGAAAGATACACAGTTTTCAGGTTTATGTCTCAGTTATACAATATTCAAACACCATCCCTTCACCAGTGCCCATATTCCACCAACAGAATCCCCAGTATACCCCCCGCCCCCCACCCCCCACTGTATAACTGATGAATTTCACTTCATTTTCTCTTTACCTTGATTACATTCCATATTGCAAAACAAAACTCACTATTGTTGTTGGAGTTTCCCCCCAAGAAAGACAGCCTTACTAAGGAAGCATTTGATAATTGGTTTTCCATTAAAAGATTGTATGTTTTCGTTTTTAGAAAAGGTCACTAGCGGCCGCGCGGTTCGGATGTGTTCCAGTCCCGCAACCCGGAGCCGTGTTAGTTGCTGCTCAGTGTCGCCATCCCACCGCCTTCTTTCCTAGCCATCTCTCAGCCTCTCTGAGCCCAGCCCTCACTGCACACAGGGCATTCGAGGCATGGAAACAGGGCATATGGACCAAAATTCACCTCGGCGCACAGAAATTTTTTTTTCATTATGATGCTAATGATGATCGTGAAGTAAAACACCAGTTCAGAACGGTGTTTACCGCAAGAAAGGGAACAAGGTCTGGCGACCACAGCAGGCTGGAGGGGAGGTCTGGTCCCCCCGCGCCAGTCATGGCTGTGGCTCCCACAGGACATGCTGTCCCCACAATTCAACCCTCTCACACTCCAGCTGTGATCCCAGAACCCAGAACTGGGTCTGGAATGTGACACACATTCAAATATTGATGGGAAATATAAATACGGCTCTGTGAAGCTGTCAGAACTTCAGGCAAAAATGTTTGTGTCTGCTTTGGAGGGAAGAGAATCTATTTACATGACTGAGAATCTGAGACCCAAACATAGAGCAAAAAATCCTACAGGATTCCTGCCCCGTGTCCCAAACACCAGTGCTTGAAGTGGAGAGAGCAGGGCTGCAAATACACAAAGAATCCTAACACGGAGCAGAGCACTCCTGGGGACAGGGACTGGCCCCAGGCAATCACCAGCATGTGGCCAAGGGTAGCACCCCCCCCACCCCACCCCCCGAGTCTATCTGCTCAGGGAATGGGCTTTGCAACTAGAACTGAAATTAAAGGAGACATAAAAATTCAAAGAATTAATAACAGTAACTTGGATTAGGGGGCTAGTTCCAGGACAGAAGCAGATGCCTTGCTTGCAAGCATGAGACCCTGAATTTGATCCCCAGCACACAGTCACCAGGCACAACTGGGTGTCACCTTGGTGGCTGCCAGCACCACTGGAGCCTAGCGCTAAACCATGGGGCTCTCACTGTGGGCTGAGTACCACGGGGAGTGACCCTCAAGTGCCTCTCAACAGTCCTATTCTCATCCTGCGTTAGAGGTGAGGTGACTTAGTGACCTACTCAAGGTCCCACAAGGCACCGAGCTGGGAATCAAGGCCAGGAGACGTGCCCTCAGAGCCCCATATGTAAGGGTGCCTGTGTAAGACCCCCAGTGCAGGGCTTCTCCCTGTCCTCTGAGAGGGAGAGCAGTAGGGTCCCCACAGCTAGGCCACCCCGCCCCGACAGCAAAGCCTCTGAGATGCTGGCGTGTGCCACCTCCTGGAGAAAATGACCCCCCTCCATCCACCTGGGGGTTCCAACGGACAACCATGTGCACCTCACCCCTCACACCACTCATATTAAAGTTTTCTCAGAAGAGAAACTGGAGGCGGCTTCTCTCTTGACCGCTTACTCACTAGGATAGAGCATTCTTTTCCAAATATTTTTAAACACTGAGCCCCAGTGAAGGCTACAGAAGGAAAAGCACGAAACATAGGAAAGAAACCTTCAAGGAAGGCGACACGTCTGATCCCTGGAAGGTGACACAGCACAGATTGCATGTCCTTATCTCCCGGAAGGGAGCATAACATGACACGCGCCATAATCATGCCGCCAGACCCCATGCCAGGCCGTTTCACTCAGGGCACCCCAGAGGGGGTTGGTGGAGACCCCTCCCCACCCCAGGGGACCAGCTCCGGCAGCCGAAAACCTCCAGAACTCAACCACCGCCACGCTCACAGCCACTCTCCACAGGCTTGGGCCGAGTCTCACCCACAAGTGAACCTTTTCCTGGACACTTCATAGGACACACCACACCCATACTCCAGGAGCACCGCACCACTCCTGACAGGATTCAAAGTAGGAGGCAACCAACCATAGAGAGAAATATTATATTTCAGTTCTGCTTTAGGGCAGGGATTGGGGTACTGGATGAAAATACCCGAAATATGGTGGTGGGAAAGTGTATGGTGGTGGGAATGGTGTTTAAATATTAAATGTAATCAGATATTGTAAACTATTTTATAAAATAAATTTTAATTAAAATTAAAAATACAAAAAAAAAAATTTCAAGATGACACAGCAGCTCTACATGCAAGAGTCCTGACTCAATTCCCAATACTACAACAGTTCCCCAGGATGGCTGGAGTGACCCCACCACTGACCACCCAAGCAAGTAGCTGGGAATACCCTAAGCACCACCAGATGTGGTCCCAAACCAACAAAACAAAAGAAGGTGACAGGGCTGTCCCTCCTCCAATCAAGTAACTTTAGCACCATACCTCCAAGAGCAAGGAGGAAAGACATTCAACGGGAAATAGAAGCCCCCCCTTTTTTTTTTCTTTTTTTGGGTCACACCCGGCAATGCACAGGGGTCACTCCTGGCTCATGCACTCAGGAATTACTCCTGGCAGTGCTCGGGGGACCATATGGGATGCTGGGATTCGAACCCGGGTCGACCGCGTGCAAGGCAAACGCCCTACGCTGTGCTATCTCTCCAGCCCCTAGAAGCCCCTTTAATGACAAAATTGCACAAACCCACTTCACTCCATTTCTGTAAAAGGAGACATGCTGTGGCACTCAGTGACCCAGCCACACTGATTTTCCCCCGACTTAGGGGAGGCAAGGACAAGCCTGCTGGCCCCTACCCCTGGGCCTGCCTCAGGCAGGGTCGGGAAACGAGCTCTTCGTAACACAGAAGTTTGACAACACAGAGCACCCCTGTCCAAGCTGGAATAGTGAGGACTGAGGGTTGCTAAGGAATCCAGCTCCTGGTCAGTGACCAAAGGTTCTGTCCAAGAATAAATCAGCCTTGTTCTATGCCCTCTTGCCACTGGCCAAGTCAGTGGCTGAGCCAAGGTTCAGGAAATAAAATGGGAACAGTGGGACAAATCTAGGGAAGCTAGATGCTAGTGCCTCTGAGGCTTCGGAGGGGCCACCTGGCTTGGCTGAGAGGCTTTAAGGAGACATACAGCCAGCCCCAACCAAAGCCTTCAACACACACACACACACACACACACACACCCTCAACCAAAGCCTTCAACACACACACACGCTTTAAAGAGACATACAGCCAGCCCCAACCAAAGCCTTCAACACACACACACACACACACACACACACACACACACGCTTTAAAGAGACATACAGCCAGCCCCAACCAAAGCCTTCAACACACACACACACACACACAAACACACACACGCTTTAAAGAGACATACAGTGAGCCCCAACCAAAGCCTTACACACACACACACACACACACACACACACACACACACACCAGCAACAGCCAACCTGAACAAGTTTAGGCTTCTGAGGAAACCAGTGCAAAGTACGAGTTCCAAGCTTGAGGTAAAAACAGACACTCAGGCACACAGCGAAGCATTATTCTAAAATTTGGTTTATTGACAGAGTAAACACAAGTGGAAAGGAAAAACAGGAAGCTTGGCAGTGCCTGACCCAACAATGCAGCTAAATCTGCCCTCCAGCACTGGCACCAACGCTCAGGGGTATGGGGTATGTGCTGGTATGCAGGAGGCCCCGGTAAGATTCTCAACACCGCCTGGCTCCCTGAGCACCAACCACTGGCGTGACCCCAGGGCTAAGCCAGGAGCCTCCTACCCACCTCCAGCAACATCAGGTATGATCAAAAATGGAGGGAGAGAGAGATTACTCCTGGGAAACAGATCACTCGCTCTGCGTCTGCCGTCTGTGACTAATTTCTCTTATTCCCCTTTAACAAGCAGTGATGTCTGTGTTGTGCTTTGTTGTGAATGTCAGCCTTTCTTTGCTCGGACAAGAGGAAGCAAGAGAAGAGAGTGTTTGAACCATGGTGAGGGGCAGGAACTAAAGGGGAAGCAGCCCTTTAGTGGGGGGCTATGGTGGGGGACAAGGTCATGGCACAGCAGAACTCCGAGGAAGGAGCTGGAACATAAAGGCTACGCGTGCTCTCCCTACTGCTGCACCCCTTCTGGAACCCCCCCACTTGGCCCTGCTATGTCTTCCTTTGCAGAACCCTAGAACCAAGCCCGCAGATAAACAGAATTCTACCCAGTCTGTGAGGAAACAACTGACAGACAGCAGAAGGCAAGGCAAGCAGCCCGGGGCAGGGAGAGGGCTCGAGGGGCTGCAGCGCAGGCCGTCATGACATCATGACGAAGCCCCAAGTCCCATCCCCCCCAGCACCACCAAGTGCATCCATCACCATGACTTGGCCTGAGCATGGGAAAGTTTAGTCCAGGGGCCAGAGAAATAGTTCAACGGGGTGAGTGCATGTGCTACAAGAGGCCCAGGTTTCATGTGGCACCACAGGGAACCATCCTGGTGGCATAGAGCCAGTAGTAGTTGCTGAACTAAGTGGAGCGGGAGACAAGAATAGCCCCTGGAGCCCTGAGCAATGCTTGGGAGAATCCCCCATCTCCCAAAAAATAGACAAGTCAGAAGTAGCCCATGGTGAAAGAGCACAGCAGCATCAGGACAGAAAAAAAACAAGCGAAAAAAAACCAAAGGAGAGAGTGCCCCATCCCCATAAACCCTGACATGCCCTCGAGCCAGCAGTGTGCAGTGATGAACAGAAGGGGTTTGAGGATGGAGAGCGGCCCCCATCCCGGTGCAGAGGATACCTTCCACAAACAACCTGGCAGCTGTTTCCCCAGCATGTGAGCTAGAGTCCAGGAGAGCAAAGGGGTTCTGAGAAAGACTGGTTCCGGGTACCATGCCGTCCAGGCCAGGAGCAAGCACAGGAGGAATGCAACCACAAACATTTACAAGTGAGGGGTGTAGAACATTAGCTCAGATGATTAATAAATAAAGTAGGAAGGACTTTTTCAAACATAGTTTCTTGCTTATGAAAGTAAAACATTTGATTCAAGTAAGTGATATCCAGAAACCTAGGAAGGAAATGTGACTCATTTACGAAACCCTCACAAAAGTTTCTTATCTCCCAGATGATAGGAAGTTCGAGACATCTTAAAGAGAAAGAATACCTGTTTCTTCACTCCTAAATATCAGCAAAATAAACCTATATGCAACAAGGTCAGAGTTTCAAACACTCTACAGAGTTCAGGCTTTTTATGGGCTGCACACACCCTCCACACACTGTGCAGACTGAGTTAAGCCCCTCTCCCCAGATGCCAAACCACAGTAAAAATTAAGTGTTTGGGCTCAATTATCAGAAGGGAAAAAAAATCGGTCTTTAATTCAACTTTTTTGTTTCTGGGCCACACCTGGCAGTACTTATGTGATACTGGGAATAGACTAAATCCAGGTAGGCCTTATCTGCTACTATCTAGTCCTTGATTTTGCATTTCCTGGGAACTTATTCCCAAGAATTAACTGTAGCACTGTATCACTGTTGTCCAGTTGTTTATTGATTTGCTCAAGCAGGCACCAGTAATGTCTCCATTGTGAGACTTGTTGTTACCGTTTTCGGCATATTGAATACACCATAGGTAGCTTGCCAGGCTTTGCTGTGAGGGCGGGATACTCTTGGTAGCTTGCCAGGCTCTCCAAGAGGGACGGAGGAATCGAACCTGGGTCGGCCTCGTGCAAGGCAAACGCCCTACCCTCTGTGCTTTCGCTCCAGTCCTAAGGAATTAACTACACAGATTAAAAATAATCACTGTCACTGTCATCCCGTTGCTCATCGATTTGTTCAAGTGGGCACCAATAACGTCTCTTATTGAGAGACTTATTGTTACTGTTTTGGGCATATCCAATACGCACAGGTAGCTTGCCAGGCTCTGCCGTGTGGGCTCCATATTCTCAGTAGCTTGCCGGACTCTCTGAGAGGGGCAGAGGAATCGAACACGGGTCGGCCGCGTGAAAGGCGAAAGCCCAACCGCTGCTGTGCTATCGCTCCAGCCCCATTAAAAATAATAAGGAAATAAAAATGAAAACATAAACTAAAAATTCATCTACAAAAGCAAAAAAAGTGGAAATAACCTAAAATGTCCAGCATTTGGGGGAATATTTTAATCTCATGACACAGACAGAATGATGTAATCATTAAAATCTCCGTAGGCTGAGGGTGGAGCTTAGTAGAGTGCATGCTTCACACAGAGGACTGGGAACCCCCCACAAAAAAAGTAACTCTGCAAAGGCGGCAGTAAGACACGCTAAAAAAAATGTGATTTAGTGAAGTACAATAGTTTCATTTAGAAAAATATGATGAAAAAGGAGGAGCAGAGTGAGAGAGAGAGAGAACAAGCTTCTCCAGAAAGAAAAAAAAAACTGAATTTTTGTTTTACAAAATACTAAATATTTAAGGGCATCTGATTCTGCGTCTAAGTGTTTAACAGTGCAAATAGTTAAAAGGAGACAGGCAGAGCTGAGTTCGCCTCTCCCCTTTATAGCCTGGGTGACCTTGGGCTAAGCCTAAGTCTCAAGTTCAAACCAATAATCTCTTGCAGCTCCAGGGATGGAAGAGAGGCCGGCCAGGCTCCTCTTTGGCTTCACAAAGCCTCACACAAAGGTAAGCAGGTGGCAGCTACCGCTTCTGAAATACATTTTGAAACACTTCTCTGTGAGGCTGGAGTGGTAGAACAGCAGTTAGCGTGCTCACCGTGCCCGCAGGGCTCAACCCTGGCACCCCATATGGTCACTACCGCAAGCGAGGAGTTATCTCGGAGTGTAGCCAGGAGTAAGCCCTGAGCACTGCTGTTCCAAACAAAAGAAACCCTCTACATGTAGAAGGTAAAATACAGAGAGCTCTCTCAGTTCAGAAAGTTAATTTTCATGTTGAACCTTCAGTTTTTAAAAAGACCTAGTAGATAAAAATTCTTTCGACACAAAAATGAGAATCACAAGCATGAAAACAAACAACGGCTCCGATTCACCTACACAGAGCTCTTCATTTGAAATTGGAGTCAACAAAATATAAAGGCTTTTTCTCTCTATGCTCCCACTTTATTTAAACACCATGGTCCACAAAGTTGCTCATGATGATTTGTTACAGGCATTCAATATTCCAACCCCGATCCCACCACCACTGTCACCTTCCTTCCACCACTGTCTCCACTTTTTTAACCCCCCCCAACCTGTCCCCTTAGCAAGCCCACAGTATTTTATAGTGCTTGTTACCATTAAATGGCTAACGGAATTAAAAAAAAAAAAACTATAATATGAAGGCTTTTCACAATCTCAGGGTACTACACAAAATGAAAATGCTGCAGAAATGTGACTTTTCCCCTGACAAAATGCTTCTTGGTAGCATACGGCACTTTTTATGTGGCACAGCACGACACCTGACCCACCCCCAGCACCAGCAGGAGAGCTTGGAAGAGCACACCGCAGGCCCAAACACAAGCAGCCCCAGCCGCAGGGTATCATGGGGAGGCGCCCCCCAAATGTCAGAGGAAGGTGAGACAAGGGCACCTCTCAGCTGCGCGTTCAGGAATGTCCAGGCTGCTTGCCCTCTCGCCACCTCCTGACCACACCCCCCAGCTATCGAGAAGCCTCTCCTCTGCACTTATCTCCCTTTCTATGTAAATCACTGCAAACTTTCACATTATCGGCACCAAATCAATCCTGGATCCAGATTGAAGTGGCAGACCCGGTAACTTGCCTGGTTTCATCATCTCTCAGAGCTAGGGAAGGAAGATTACATATACTTTCATGCTTGAGGGGGAATGACTCAGAATCCACTTATAAGGGTCAGGAGGGTCAAGCTGGAAGGGCCAACTCTGAGCCCACCTGTGGAAGTCCCTCATGGCACAGCTGCAGCTTACTGGTACGTAAGGTGGTTTCCACGCTATCTTGTTCAAGAATTAAATGACAGCTGTAAAGCTTCTTGTATGGTCCTCAGAAACGCCGGACCCAGGGGTGACCCCACCCATGATCCATCACACCCACCAACCTCATTGGCACCTGCCCCAGATCCTTCACAGTGGACCCCTCTGCTATTCGGAAACAGCAGTTGTCTCTTTAATTAAAACACTGTCCTGTCCATGCTAAATGGTGCCCGGAGACGACCAGCTCCAGCCTCAGTCGGGAACAAAACCCACTAATAGAGGCCCAGAGGTCGCGTGGGGAGTAGAGCCTGCTCTGGGGTTCCCCTTAAGACCACAATTCAGACTTGGCAGGCTCAGATGGTGACAACATAATTGAGCGCAGTGGAACACAAATGTAGTTTAAAATATGCAAATACTTTAAAGGCTACAATTTGGATATTATTTTATATATAATAAAAGTTATATATATATAACTTTTTATATATATACAATTTGGATATTATTTTATAATAAAAGTTCATTTAATTCAGCAGGAAACTTGAAAACCCTCACCACAGTTTATGCATATGTTAAAGGCACCCTAAGGGCCCCAATAACTAGGGTCTCTGGAAACTCTGGGCTGGGCTGAGGCCCATGAGGGGTCCTGGCAGGCTGGCCTCAAGCAAAACCACCAACCCCTCCACACCAGAGCTCTCCCTTCCTCCCTCAAATGAAGAGGGGAGCGGAACAAAAGGCCTGCTGCAAACACAAGGGCGATGGAAACTTCCTGGCAAACTGAACAGCCTGTACAACCTGGCTGTTCTATTTTGATTTTAATTATGAAGTTGTTACGTAACAATTAACTCCAAAAGTAAAAGGTTAACAGTAGAGTTTGGAAAACGGGGAACTTTCCCTGGTTCTACATCCTTACCTCCACTGCTGTCTTTATTCACAGCAGCATAGGCTCAGCCCAGATGAGGCTTTCTATAGCTGCAACATTCCGTGGGGGGCCCACGATCTCCCACCTGGGGTGAGGTACAGACTGTGTGTGACAGGACTCGGAACTTATATCCACCCTCAACCCCCGTCCCAACAAAGGGACAGAAGCAGACACAGCTGAGAGGTGGGGAAGAAAGAGGAGGCAGTGTGGGGTGCCAGGAAGTAAGGACCTGCACTAACCCCGGCAGTGTACCTGAGACCACAGAGGTTTCGTGTATGTGGCTAGACGAGGTAAAAAAAAAAATCACTCACTTTACAAGGATAGTCACAGAACTGAAAAGCTGAGTGTGTCCGACCCCTTCAGTGTTGGTATTGTGCACTGAGGGCCATACCCTGTGGGACTTGGGTGGCACCCAGAAGTGTTCAGGTACCTCGTGGTCGAGAGGATCCAGCTCGGGATTCTCACATACGGAGCACACAAGCCAGCCCTTTCAATCAGCTGCCTGGCTCCTTTAGTGGTTGGCGCTAAGCCAGCAAAGTCACTGAAGCAAACACTGTTCTTGGGACAGCGTCAGAGCCACTGAGCCAGCCAGCGCCCAGCCCGCGTGGGTCAGAGCTCTCGGGCCTCACCTCCCTCAAGGGGCCCTACTACTGTCGCATGAGGAGGCGGGCTACAGTGTTCCAGCTTGGGAAGATGTTGACGGATGTGGCCAGGGACAAGACAGTTACACAGTGGTGGAGTGGGAACTCAGACCCATGTCAGCTCTGTAACTTACTGCAAATATGAGCTTTTTTTTAACCCACAGGAACTAGCAATGAAATTTATACGTGGACTGCGTGGCTTTATAAGCACAAACCAAAGGGAAACAAAAGGCAGCTGCTTATCACCAACCAGAAACGTAAATGCAGAAAAACAGATTCAAGGTTGAGGCCAACTCACTCTGGAAGCCTTACTTCATAAGATCATTGGTGGCAACCCTCCAGCCCACCGGACATGGGTGACTTGGCGAAATGAGGCACCCAGGGCCAAAAAGATTGCACAGGGCTTATGGTGCTTGTCTTGCCTGCGGCTGACCCTGGCCAATCCCCAGCACCACATACGACCCTTGTCAGGAATGACATGAGCACAGATTCAGAAGTAGCTCCTGAGTAGGGGACAGAGAGATAGTACAGTGCTTACGGTGCTGACCTCGCACACAGCTGACCTAGGTTCAATCCCAGCATTCCATGTGGTCCCCAGGGGGCCACCAGGAGTGATCCCTAAGCAGAGAGTCAGGAGTAAGCCTTGGGCACCGCCAAAAGGAAGAGGCAGGCCCTGAGTACTGTCAGAAGTGACTCCAAACCCCAAAATTAAAATGAGCCACCTGAATTCCCCCTTCTCTATAAAGTGTCCTTTCCTGCGTCTTCTGTCCTGAAGCAATCCCAGCCCTTACTCCAGAAGGAGGTCCAGGGTCAAGCCTGTCACATAAGGCCAACACTGGCCTTCCCTCCCTTCCCCCTTAGCAGTCCCTCTCTCCAAGCCACTGCCCAACCCCCTCACACACAAACATCCCTGGTTGGCTCCTGGCAGTGCTCAGGGGACCACAGTGCCAGGGACAGGACCCAGGGCTCCTGCATGCAAGTCTGCGCTCCAGCCCTTTGAGCCTCTCTCCGGTTTCCCCACTCACATACTTCACAACTAAGTCAGACAGCTGGACAACACCTGTGGATCTAGCAAAAGCAGTTGAAAGTCACCTCCCTGAAGGTCAGCTCCCTGCAGTGCCCCTAAGGCAGTCAAACTAGCCCTGTGTTCACACCCTCCAGTCCCGCTCCAAGAAAGGCCAGTCTTCTAGGCCAGTCTCTTTTAAGAGTCACCTTAATCTAAACTCTATAACCAGGGAGCTGGGGTGATGGTCTAGCAGGTAGGGCGTCTACCTTGCATGCAGCCAACCCTGGTTCGATCCCCGGCGTCCCATAGGGTCCCCCAAGCACTGCCAGGATCCTGTAACTCTTGAGTGTAGAGCCAGGAGTAACCCCTGAGCATCTGAGCACCGCCAGGTGTAACCAAAAAGCCAAAAAAATAATAATAATTTTAAGTAAATATAAATTAAATCTAGAAGCTGTGCACACACAGTCGGGATGGTCCCTGCCCGCCTCCCCTCACCGCTCAGATGTGACTTTCCAGGTTAGAGTTCAGAGAACCGGAAGAGCTAGACGCTCCCCTGCTGGAAGGGGCAGCCCCAAGCTTGCCCTTCTTGGGCCCTGCCTACCACCTCCATATTTTCAGGCTTCCCCTTCGGCTGAGTCTCTCTGCTTAGTGTTCAGAACTCACTGGCTGCCTTTTGCCCCACCCGTTCCTCATTCTGGCAAGCAAGCAGTGTGCTCAGAGAAGACAGCATGTGACATCATGTTCAATGCCTGCCGCGCTCTCAGGGACCCCGAAGCACAGCACGTAGCAACAGAACGAGTGTTACCTCCTCCCAAGCACAACAGTGAATGCTGCAGACTATCCATCCTCCTCACAGGCTTCAGCTGCAACAGCAGAGGGCAAGCCCGGCCGGACACACACTCCACAGCTGAGAAATACTGCGGACCACCCTATTAGCTTTGCGTGTGAGACTTCAAAACATCTTTAGTAAGATTATTTTTTCCTTTTTCTTTTTTTTTGTTTGGTTTATTTTGGCCACACCCGCAGTGCTCGGAGCTTACTCATGGCTCTGAGCTCAGGGATCACTCCTGGTGGATTTGGAGGCACACCATATGGGGTGCCCAGGATTAAACCTGGCCAGCTGCATGCAAGGTAAGTGCCCTACCTGCTGTATTATCTCTCCAGGGCCTAGGTTTTCTTCTGTTCTGGTTTAGTTTTTTGTTTTGGGGCTACATCCAGCGGTACTCAGGGGTTACTCCTGGCTCTGGACTCAGGGATCACTTCTGGAGCACTCAGGGTATCCTTATGGGGCGTGGGGGATCAAACCCAGGTTAAGTTGTGTGCAAGGTCAGTTCCTTACCTGCTATACTATCTCTCCAGCCCCTTTTTCTTTATTTTTTAATTTGGGAGCCATTCCCAGCAATGCTCAGGGGCTACTCCCAGTATCATGTTCAAGAGATGCCAGGCAGTGCCAAGAATTGAACTGAGGTTGGCCATATGTAAGGCAAGTGCTTAACTTCTATACTATCTCTCCAACTCCTATGAGACTTTAAAGTTAACTGGGTTTTTTTCACATTCGTAAGCTCAAACTTATATAGTTCAAACTAAAAATTAGAATCAGCCCATAAGGTATTAGGAACCTGGCAGGAAGGCCACAGGAAGCCACCCTAGACAGTCAGGATCAACTAGCGCAATTCACATCAAGTTCTCAAATCACCCAGAAGTTCAAGGCCAGGGAGGGGCCTTTTAGGCTCCAGGGAACGTCTCATCTGTGAGAACATATTTGGATGAAACAAGCCAAACATTTGTAAATTTCACAAGTTTGTCAAGCGCTACGCAACTGAGATGCATCATTCCAACGTACTTTGATCAATAAACATTAAACAAGTCTGCTCAGAACACCTAAGCCCTACAAATACATCTTCGAAATAGATGACAAGGAAAATAGCAAAAACAAAATACGTAACCTTTTGACAGGCAGAAAGGTGTTTAAGAGATCTAAAGTCAGACAAAAAGGCCCTTTCAGCAGATGAACAGTTTCCTTTGCAAGTGACACATTCTGGGATATTTATAATGCCAAACACAACTCATAACAACCACCACCAACGAAGCAAACCCTAATGGAAAAACCCCAAGCTGGCAACCAGCAAACTGCTTCTGGTCCCAGGACAGGCTTCTGGTTGTGTGATCCACCAAAGTGGTGGCCAGTGATGCGCCATTCCTTGCCACAAACAGGAACTCCCATTCCCACCTACACCACTCTGACATGTTTTGATGGCAAAAACTTTTTTAAAAAGAAGCGGTGAAGTGCTGGAGAGATGATTCTTCTGGCCTTGCAGGTGACAGACAACCCAGGCTCAATCCCCAGCATCCCATATAGGTATATAGGTCCCCCCAAGCACTGCCAGGAAAGATTCCTGAGTACAGAGCCAGGAGTAACCCCTGAGCATCACCAAGTGTGTCATTCCCCCCACCCCACACACGCACGCACACACACACACACACACACACACACACACACAAAAAGAGGTAAAAAAGCATTTTTATGTACCCTCCATAATACAAAGCATCATGGGATCATGGGGAAATAGGTGGAAAATATTAGCAGGGAAAGGCAGTTCTGAGTGTTAATCTGGGTAGCGGCCTCATACACGAACCACATGTGCTTTCTGGGAAGAAGTCCATGGCTTGTTATCAGATTCCAGAGAAATTATGAACCCCCTCAATTTACAGATATGAAAACAGAGTCCCTAAACTAGACCTGTTGCCTTAGGCCTTGAGATTAGATAGGGGAAGGCTGGACAAGGCCCAGGCTCCTCATCTCCATCCACATCGCTCCTATTCTTCCCACCCCCCCACCCCCCTGCCCCCATTTCCAAAGCAGAGCATAACACACACGCCACATGATGTCTAAAATGAGACACTTTCTATCCTTACTTGTCCCCTTTCCCTTCTTGTTGCTAGTATTGATTTTGCTTTTGGTTTTTGTTTTGGGGCCACAACCAGCAGTGCTCAGGGCTTACTCCTGGCTCTACACTCAACGGTTCACTCTTGGCAGGGCTCAGGGGACCCAACAGGGTGCCAGGGATCAAATCCGGGTCAGTCACATGCAAGGCAAGTGCCCTACACACTGTACTATCACTCCAGCCCTGTTTGCTATTATTATAGCAAGCAGCCCAGCAACTCGCGAGACCTAGCCCAGCCATACCCATCAGTGCTGGAACTGGAGTGGCACATGGTGCTGGGGACTAAACTCAGAGCCTCTCATGCCAAAGCATGTGCTTGCTCTGACAAGTGAGCCCCACCTGGAGTTCTTACTTTCCCTAAGGCTTCTTGCTGAAAATTAATAGTTGAAACAGTATTCATTACTATAGTCTCATTTCTATCCAGTTCAGTGCTTGGAGCTGGGAAATATTCAAGTTATCTTTTAATATAGAAGATAAATTTTTAATTAAAAGTAGTTATATGGGGGCTGGAGCGATAGCACAGCGGGTAGGGCGTTTGCCTTGCACGAGGCCAACCCAGGTTCGAATCCCAGCACCCCATATGGTCCCCTGAGCACCGCCAGGAGTAACCCTTGTGCATAGCCAGGTGTGACCCAAAAAGAAAAAAAAAAGTAGTTACAAGTCAATTATAGTTCAATTAAAAAAAACTTTAATTCTAGGAAATAATAAGAGTACGCGGTACACTGTTTCCTCAAACAGATAAACATGCAATCATGAAAAAAAAGGTGATCCATAATTTAAGAGAGGTGCTTTTCAGTTTTACTTTGGTTTTTAATCAAAATACTAAAATTTGAGCTCATAGATAAGCTTTGCCTTAGAACTACCTACGGAGAGTTACCTTTGAAACTCCGTAAGTTCAAAGTTACTTTTGGAACTACACAAATGCCAAGAATGTTGCAATGCACAGAATACTTCCAGAATTCTTCTGTTAAGACTATCTCAGTCAGCAAACACAGCATAATTATCTGAATACTAAAACCCTGGTGGGATTGCTTTAGTGTTCACAGGGACCCCCACAGAGACCCTGAGCAGTCTCAGTTTTCAGGTATGTGAGCAATCGCAGGCAAGCCTCAGAGAAAGAACCCTCCACCTGAGGAATGCAAGCTGACTTCACTAGCACAACTGCCTTGCCTTCAGGTATGCAGCTGCAGTTCCAGCAGCTCGCTGGAAAAAAACTAAACCAGCACTACACCACGTGACTGTGGTCATTACCCCTGTAATCTGCAGGGTGGCCTCAGCAAAGCCGCCATTACGATCAGATGGCAGATAAGGCAGGCCCCAGTCAGCTGGGAAGTTCAGGTGAGCGTGGCCAGAAAGCAGCTGGTCAACGCCTTTGTCATCTCTACACCCCATTCCTATTACCAAGGCCTATACAGAATTTTACATATTCTGTAACACCCCAGAAATAACTGATGACTGTCTCTAACTCTGTCACACCACCGACTTTCCCACGGAAGGACCCTCTGTTCCCACTCCAGAGCCAGAGCCTAGGTAATGTGGACCAGGCTCAGAGGGGAAAGACAATCTTATCTCCCAGTGGCAGGCTGTGCTTGAAACCCAGATACTGCTTTTCAGCTGTGCATATTCCTAGATTTAAACAGCATGAGGCTCTCCTACCCTTGAGACTCAAGTAATAAAGTTCCCAGTTTCCAAAGAGCAAGAAGGAAGAATACCTTTTCCATTCAAATGAGTTGCTATTCTCTCAAAAGGGAAAAAAAAAAAAAGAGGAATAAAGAGTGCAGAGCTCAGCAAACCTCTACCTTCCTTTCCCAAGTGTTAAGATCGCCAACCTGAACGGTCAGTTTCTTGAAAGCGTCCAGGCACTTGACAAAAACAAAAACACAACACAGAAAAGTGGGTGATGTAGCGGCCTCCCAGACGGAGCTCGCCCAGGAGATTGCCGAAACGCTAAAACCAAGTTTTAAACGTTGGCACACCGAGTTTCCCGGCGGGGATCAAGCGAGCCCCAGGCTGCGCGGTTCCGGTGCGCGGCTCCAAGAGGCGGTCGCAGTCAGGCCTCCAAATCCAGAGAAACTTGGGCCAAAGAAAGCAGAAGGCTGGCTTCCAGCAGCGCCCACCTGGTCGCTCCCCTGCCTCGCGGGCCCTCCCGTAGGGGGTGGGGGGGTGGGGAGAGCAGAGCGCGCCCCGAAGCACAGCTGGGATTTAAGCGACTCGCCCCGTCTCCAGCTCTGCCCCGGGACAGTCTGCGCCTGGGGGGGGGGCGGGGAGTCAAGGGCAGCTGCGGACCCGGGGCCGACACAGGAGGACTGGAGGGTGAGCCTCAGGGGGTGAGGCGAAGCGCCCGGATTCCACGAGACAGGGCGGCGGGGAGAAACGCGGGGGGACCAAAGTGCAACGCCACCATCTCCACCCCCGGCCGGCCCGTGCCCCCGCGAGGCTCGCGGGGCTGCGCCCCTCCACGCACCCCATGAGAGGACAGGAAGGAAGTGCAGGAGCGTGCTCGTGGCGCCCCCAAATAAAGCGCATCGGCGCGCCTCCGCGCCCCCCGGGACCACCCTGCCCTCCGGGTGCAAACCGGCCCCTCCACGGGCTCCTCCCGACCCGCAAGTCGCCCTCGAGCCGCCCCTCCGGCGGCGCAGCAGCCCCGCTTGGGGTCGCACTCCGCGGGTCGCACCCCGGGCCCCAGGCGCTCCGCAGCGCCCCGCCCCGCCGCCCCCACGCGGGCGCCCACCGCCCCCAGCCCTCGGGACCGGCCCCAGGTCCCCCAGTGACGCCCGTCGGGTCCCGCTGCGGGACTCACACGCACACTCACACTCACATGCACACTCACACCTCACACCCACTCACACAACCCCACACTCACATACACCCTCACACTCACACCCCTAACACACTCACACCCACACTCACACACAACCTCACACAATCACATACACTCTCACTCACACCCACTCACACAACCTCACACACACTCACACCTACTCACATACAACCTCTCACTCACACCCTCACATACACTCACCCACTCACACACAACCTCACACTCATACTCACACTCACGCACCCACTCACACACAACCTCACACACACACACTCACATACAACCTCACACTCATACTCACATACACACACCCACACTCACACAACCTCTCACACCCTCACACACTCTCACACTCACACCCACTCACAACCTCACACTCACACCCTCACATACACTCACACTCACACACACCCCTCACACTCACTCACACCCAAACTCGCACTCACATCCAGTCACACACAGACGCTCACTTTCACATTCACACACTCGCACTCGCACCCACTCACACACTCGCACCCACCCACCCACTCCCGCTCACCCCCGCTCACGCACCCTCCCGCTCACGCACCCTCCCTCTCCTCCCTGCGCTCCCTCCCCCGGCGCCAGGAAGTTTGGCGCGCGCGGCGCGGCCCGTCGAGCTTCCCGCGGACTCCGGCGCGGCCGCCCTGACAGGGCGCGGGCCCGGCCGCCGACAGCGCCCCCGCGTCCTCCCTCCCGCGGCGCCAACTGTCCCGGCGCGCCCCTCACCTCCGCCGCCCCTCGCCTCTCGACCCGCGAACTCCGCTGCGGCCGCGACGACGCCTTCAGCCCCGGCTGCGACTCCCGCTCCCTCTCGGTGGCGGTGCCAGCCCTAGCTCCGGCCGCGCTGACCAGCCCTGCCCTGCCCCGTCGCGGCCGCTTCTGCCGCCAGCGCACAGCGCCCCGCCCCCGGCGCGCCCGCTGTGCTCGCCCCATTGGCTGCGGGGAGCGAGGCCCCGCCCAAGGCCCCTTCACACCCCTGATTGGGTCAGGGGAGCCAAGAGGCGGCACCCTGTGAGCGCGCACAGCCGCCTCCCGTGAGCGCCATTGGCGAGCCCCCCTGTCAATCAAAGGGGTCCCTACTTAAGTTTCTGAGAGGACGGCTAGGGTCACTCTCCTGGCTTGGCTCCAGGTGTGGTCCCCTGGCTGGGGTCCCCGCTCTGCCGGCGGCCTGGGGTCAGCAGGAAGGGGTGGCAGGGCAATGCCGCACCTACCAGGGACTTAAGGAAATCGAATGTTTCTGAAAGTTTCTCTCCGGAGCGTTTGGAGTAGCCAAAGTAAGGCTTCACTCTGAGTCATGGCACCACGATGCTCTGCTCGTGCTGCCTTCGTTTAAGCGGGCAGGGTGGGGTGGGGTGAGTGTGCGTGTGTGTGTGAGAGAGAGTGTGTGTGTGGTCCAAGGGGAAAGGAACTATTTTTTTTGTCTTTTTTTTTTTTTTTTTTTTTTGCTGGGAGGAGGCAGAAAAACCCCAGCAGTGCCCAGGGGTTATTCCTGGCTCTGTGCTCAGGAGTGACCCCTGGCGGTGCTCACGGGACCATACGCAGTGCCGGGGTTTGGGTCTGCAGCGTGTGAGAAAAATACACCTTCACCCCTATCCCACCTCTCCCCCCAGAACTCACTTTATTTCTCACTCTTAAGAAAACCTTGATTGATGGAGTAGTAGTGCCATTCTACAGCGATCAACTGAACTCACCAATATTTACTGGTGATAATTAAATAATCCCAGTAGTGGTGGGACATGTGTAAGGGTAGACCCTTGAGACCGGCCAGGAGGTGACCCAGAGTCCTGAGAAATGGCAGAGTCGGGATTAGAATCAAAATCAGCTTGACAGCCACCATGAAATGTTTAAAGGAAGAAATTGGGGCCAGAACGATAGTACAGCGGGGAGGGAAGGCATTTGTCTCGCATACAGCCAATCCATGTTAAATCCCTGACATTCCATAGGGTCCCCCGAGCACCACCCAGAGTGATTCCTGAGTGCAGAGCCAGGAGTAACCCCTGAGCATCATCAGGTGTGAACTCCCCCCCTTTAAAAAAGAAAAGAAAAAGAAAAAAGAAAAAAAAGAAATTGGGTACCAAGTAGTGGGACATTACAATTCTATTGCCTGTGGATGGGCCTGGGCTAGAGTGATAGCACAGCGGGTAGGGCGTTTGCTTTGCACGCGGCTGACCCGGGTTCGATTCCTCCGCCCTTCTCGGAGAGCCCGGCAAGCTACCAAGAGTATCTCGCCCCCGTGGCAGAGCCTGGCAAGCTCCCCATGGCGTATTTGATATGCCAAAAACAGTAACAAGAAGTCCCACAATGGAGACATTACTGGCGCCCACTCGAGCAAATTGATGAGCAACGGGATGACAGTGATACAGTGACAGTGACTGAGCCTAAGAGAAAACCCACAGCTCTGAGTCCGGGCACCTCTGGGTGCTGCTCTCTGTTGCAGGATGAGGAAAACTCCCACCATGAAGGCCTTGCGGGGAAGGAAATGGGGTGAAAGAGGCACAAGCATAGTGGGTGCTCTGGGTTCCAGGCTCTACAACTGCTCGGCTCCCTCCTTCCCCTAAAACTGTCCATCGGCCAGAGGGTCTGGAGCGGAGAGCCAGGCTGACCAGGTCAGCCCTCAGCTCGCTCTTTCCCACTCTGCAGCCAGGCTAAGCCAACAATGCAGGGCCAGGACGGGGTCAACGGCAGAGCCCATGCCAGGCCTGGGCCAGGGTCAGTCCCGCCCGTCCACTCCCAGTCCAAGCCGTGCTATAAAAATAAGTAAGCCAATAAAATCAGATTGTGGGCAAGTTGTTTCACCAGCCAGGCCTCGGTTTTCTCTGCTGTAAAATGGGGATGATTGGCGCTTAGGAAACCGCCCGGGCCATGGCTCACACGCTGCCCTCAGGACAGAGCGTGGCAGATGGCGGTGTGAGTGTGCCCGGTCATGCCCAGTCACCCTGCGCATTGGAGAAGTGCTCCCAGGGCCTCGGGCGAAACAAGTTTTGTTTTTAATTGTGATGAAGCGAGAGAAGCAAGGGCCGGAGAGTAATGGCTCCGCTCCCGCTCCCAGTGCCGGGGCAGCAAAGTGTTAACTGCTGGGCCGGAGAGCACGTTTCCGAGCGTACCTTGGAATGAGGCTCTCCCCTTGGAGTTGTGCAAAGCTCGGAATTCCTCGTCAATGTGTCATTGATTAGGAGGCCAGTCCCCGCCCCTCCGGCTCGGTTTGGTTTGGTTCCATCACGTCTGCTCACATAAAACTGTCCCAGCAAGTACATAGCTCCACTCACACGTGCCACACGCGACTCCGTTTCCCTGGAAAGCCCAAGGTCTGGCTCTTGTCCCCACCCGGAGTCAGGCAGGACCCGGTCACGGCTCTGGAAGCAGATTCCAGTGAGCCTGCCCGCATCGGGACGGGATGTCCACCCCTGACCCTCACTGCTGAATGAGCCCCCCACTCTGAAGGGGATCCCCCACCCTGAAGGGGGTCCCTGACTCTGAAGGGGTCCCTCACTCTGAAGAGGGTCCCCCACTCTATAAGAGATTCCCCCACTCTAAAGGGGGTCCCCCACTCTGAAGGAATCCCTCACTCTGAAGAGGGTCCCCCACTCTAAAGGGGGTCCCCCACTCTATAAGGGATTCCCCCACACTAAAGGGGGTCCCCCTCTGAAGGAATCCCTTACTCTGAAGGGGATCCCTCACTCTGAAGGGGGGGTTCCCCCACTCTGATGGGGTCCCTCACTCTGAAGAGGGTCCCCCACTCTATAAGGGATTCCCCCACTCTAAAGGGGGTCCCCCACTCTGAAGGGGGTCCCTGACTCTGAAGGGGTCCCTCACTCTGAAGAGGGTCCCCCGCTCTGAAGGGGGTCCCCCACTCTATAAGGGATTCCCTCACTCTGAAGGGGGTCCCCCACTCCGAAGGGGTCCCCCACTCTGAACGGGTCCCCCACTCTGAAGGAATCCCTCACTCTGAAGGGGGTCCCTCACTCTGAAGGGGCTCCCCCACTCTGAAAGGGATCCTTCATTCTGGTGAGGACCCCTCACTCCAAAGGCGATCCTTTGTGAATTTGGAATTTTCTTGTAGGGGTCACCACTGGTTTAGGCGCTTTCCTTGCACCCAGGTTTAATCCCCGGTGCCCCATATGGTCCCCTGAACACTGTCAGGCGTAACCCCTGAGCACAAAGCCAGGAGTAAGCCCTGAGCACTGCCAAGTGTGGTCCAAGAACAAAATAAAACAAAAAATGCTTTTTTTTTTTTTTGGCTTTTTGGGTCACACCTGGCGATGCACAGGGGTTATTCCTGGCTCTGCACTCAGGAATTACCCCTGGCCGTGCTCAGGGGACCCTATGGGATGCTGGGATTCGAACCCGGGTCGGCCGCGTGCAAGGCAAACGCCCTACCCGCTGTGCTATCTCTCCAGCCCCAACAAAAAATGCTTTTATCCCCAAAGAGTGCTCTTGCCCTGATGACGTTAAGACCGATGAGTATTACAGAGTCTCCCTTGTAAAGGAAGTCATCCGCCACTACTGTGAGTGAACATTTGGGCGGGGGTTATAAACGAGAGGCCACCCAGAAAGCCCACAGTTGGCTGGGTTTTGTTCCAAGAGTCCACTGTCACCAAACTAACAATTTTCACAACACAGTGGAAAACAGCGAATTGCCGGTTGTTTTCTGGCTCTGTTGCTTCGTTTTTACTTCCTCTTAATAACTTTTTGGGGTAGCTGGAGATACAGCACAGCGGGCAGGCACTTGTCTTGCACGCGGCCGACCTGGATTCAATCCCCGGCATCCCACATGGGGTCCCCCAAGCACCTCCAGAGTAATTCCTGAGTGCAAAGCCAGGAGTAACCCCTTAGTGTCGCCGGGTGTGGCCCCCAAACCAAACATCAGTAAATAAGTCATCAACTTTTGGGGGAGGCTCCCAACTCCCCCCAGTGTTCGGCGAATCAGGAACGACTCTTGGCAATACTTGGCCAACCAGGGGCTAGAGAGATAGTGTATCGGGGAGGGCACTTGCCTTGCACGCCACCGACCCAAGTTCGATCCCAGCACCCCAGAGGATCGCCCAAGCCCACCAGGGGTGATCCCTGAGCAGAGCCAGGAGAAAGCCCTGGTCACTGCTGGGTATGGTCCAAACACAAACAAGCAAACAAGCTTGGCCACCCAGGCTGGCCGTTCCACGCTAGGGACCCTGGAACCCCACGTACATGGCGCCTCGAGGGCCATCCCGGGGGTGCTTGCGGGCCTCCAGGGCTGTCCCCAGTGGTGCTCAGGGGACCTGACCAGGGTCTCGTACACACAAGCGCTGGCCTCTGGGCCTTTCCCTGAGCATCTGAAGGCTGCAGCTTTGGGCACGGCCTCTGTGTGCCCAGCATCACAGGGGCGGCTCAGCGGGCGCTCTCCTGGCACGCGGGCAACCTGAGCTCGATCCCCGACATCCCATATGGTCCCCTGAGCACCGCCAGCAGTGATGCCAGGGCGCCCGTGAGAAGGAACGGCGGGCAGAGAGGGAAGCACCAGCACGGACACCTGCAACCCGGGGTCCTGCCACTGGGCACCTCCAGGCTCGAGTTCCCGCCGAGGCTGCGAGAGGGACGGTGACACACCCACGGTCCGCGCCAAGGCAGCTGCTCTCACCGGGAGGCGGGTATGGAGGAGGCGGCCCTCCCGGGCCGGCCAGCGAGTGCGGTCACCCTAGACGGATTCTGGAACTTTCTCCCCACCTCCAGGCCACCTGCCCTGCTGCCTGCTCCTCGGGCCTCTGCTCCTCCTGGCCCCCTTCCCACCCCACCTCACCCCTCCCTCTGCCCCTGCCTCCCACCACGTCTGAGACCCCCTCAGAGCCCACCCTCTGCTTCAAATAGCCTCTGAGGGAGGGGCTGCAGAGGGGGAAACCCCAAGTCAAGGTCCAGCAACTGCCCTGGTCCCCCCATTTCCTCCTCCCCCTGGGTCAGCCCCCCACAGCAGAGGGCAAGGTAACCCCCGCACAAACTGCAACCGGAAAACCCCCGTGCCCCGCATGGGCCCCCAAGCTCCCCTCCCAGGCCCTGCCCCTGCCCCCGCCACCCTCTCACGCACAGCAGGCATGAACTCTGCCTTGAGCACTGGGTGGGGAGCAGAGGAGGCAAGCTGAGAGGGGGGCACTGGGTGGTGTGGGGTGTCTGGGAGAAGCAGAATCTCAGGCGAAGATAAGGGGCGTGGACAGGCAAGTGTGGGGGGCCAGCGAGGGGGCAGGACATGAAGGGGCATCGGCCTGGCCGGTACCAGCTCCGCCTGACACCCCCCCTCCTTCCAGTTCGCCGAGTGAATTTTCAGTTGTAGCTTTAGGGGCTGCACACCCTGGAGCGATAGCACAGCGGGTAGGGCGTTTGCCTTGCACCCGGCTGACCCGGGTTCGACTTCTCCGTCCCTCTTGGAAAGCCTGACAAGCTCCCGAGAGTATCCCGCCCGCACGGCAGAGCCTGGCAAGCTCCCCATGGCGCATTCAATAGGCCAAAAACAGTAACAACAAGTCTCACCATGGAGACGTTACTGATGCCCACTCGAGCAAATCAATGACCAACGGAATGACAGTGCTACAGTGCTATAGGGGCTGCACCCAGCAGTGCTCAGGGGTTGCTCCTGCCTCTGTGCTCAGGGGTCGCTCCTGGCAGAGCTCCGGGGACCACAGCTGATGCAAAATCTCCCTTGGACAGCCGCGTGCTCTGCCTCTGCGTCCCTCCTTACACTCTGCACCAAGGCGGGCTCTGGACTCAGCCCTGACCCCGGCACCCCCAGCCTCTCTCTGGGCACCTGGGTCCCGGCGGCTCCAGGGCCCCACACACGCCCTTCCTGCTGGGACCGTGCTGTCAGTTGTGGCACGTGTGCTCACTGAGGCAGGATGGTGTGGGCGTGGAGGCCCGCCCGGGCTAATTACAGGTCAGGGCACTCCTGCGGGGGCGCACACAGTGGCACCAGAGCCTGGCCCGCCTGCCAGAGAGCAGAGGCTGCATCCCCGGCTCCAGCCCTGGCACCTGCCGCAGACCCAGGCTTGGCCAGGACCCGACAGCCCAACCCAGGCCTCTCCCTGCCGCCCAGTGCCCACCCCACACCCGAACAATCTCAGACCCTCCTCGGTGAAAGGTCCAGGAAGACCCCGCCGCTCCCTCCCCTCTGTGCTAAGGCAGACCCCCTTTCTTTTTCAGGGGGGCCACACCCGGCGACACTCAGGCATCGCTCGCTCCTGGTGCTGCCGGGGGACCATCAGGGGTGCCGGGGTTCAAACCCAGGTTGCCGTGGGCGAGGCAGGCAAGCACCCTGGCCCTTTCTGAAGAAACAGAAAGTCAGCCGCCTCGGCTCCCGCCCTCGCCCCACATGGACGGGAGGCTGAGGCTCTTCCCTCCCGCGTGGATGATGACGAGATGCCGAGATGACAAGGGGCGCAGGAGGGGGGAGACTCCCGCCAGCGCGCAGGGGGCGGGCCTGGAAGGGCCCCGGGTCAGGCTGGAATCCAGGTCCTGACTAAGGCTGAGGACAGAGGCTCAGGAGGCAGCAGCCTCGCCCAGCAGTGGGCGCGGGGCGGGGGGTGCCAGGCCAGGGACAGCCACCCCCCGGGTCCCAGGCCCGACCAGGCCATGTAGCCCAGAGTCCAGGAACCGCACGGGCAGCTCCAAGGACGACCACCTCGATGCGGGTCAGAAGGGATTGGGGGGCACACCCAGCAGTGCAGGGGTCACTCCTGGCTCTGCGCTCAGAGGTCACTTTTTCTTTTTTCCCATTTTGGGTCACACTCGGCGATGCTCAGGGGTCACTCCTGGCTCTGCACTCAGGAATGACTCTTGGCAGTGCTCGGGGGACCCTATGGGATGCCGGGGATCTGAGGAATGGGGGTCGGTGGATGGCTAGCATCCCGGCCGGCCGCGCGCAAGGCAAATGGCCTCCCCACTGTCCTATCGCCCCAGCCCCTCGGGGGTCACTTCTGGCTGTGCTCGGGTGACTGTGTGTGGTACACTGGGGTCGGCTGCGTGCAAGGCAAGCGCCTTTCTCATACTGTACTGTCTGTCCTGCCTTTGAAGAGATGTGTGTGTGTGTGTCTCTGTGTGTCTCGGTGTGTGTGTGTCTGTGTCTGTGTCTGTGTGGTTTGTGTGTATGTGTTGATGTGGTCTCTGTGTGTGTCTATGTGGTCTCTGTGTGGTCTGTGTGTGTCAGTGTGATTTGTGTGTATGTGTTGGTGTGGTCTCTGTGTGTCTATGTGGTCTCTGTGTGTGTATCTGTGTGTGTGTGGTCTGTGTGTGTGGTCTGTGTGTGTGATCTGTGTGTGTGTCTGTGTGGTTTATGTGTGCCATCTGTGTGTGTGTGTGTGTGATCTCTGTGGTCTGTGTGGTTTATATGTGCCATCTGTGTGTGTGTGTGTGTGTGTGGTCTCTGTGGTCTGTGTGTGTGATCTGTGTGTGTGTCTGTGTGGTTTATGTGTGCCGTCTCTGTGTGTGTGTCTGTGTGTGCGTGTGTGTGTGGTCTCTGTGGTCTGTGTGTGCGGTTTCTGTGTATGTGTCTGTGTGAGCATGCGCATGTGTGGGTCACACCCGGATGGTGCTCAGGACTCGCTCCTTGCCCTGTATGCTCAGCAGTCACTCCTGGCAGTATTCGGAGAATCGTTTGTGGTGTCAGGCATCAAACCTGGGTGGGCCGTGTGCAAGGCAAGCGCCCTATTTGCTGCACTATCTCTCCAGGCCCCCAGGAAGGGGCTTTTTTTTCTTTTTGGGTCACACCCGGCGATGCACAGGGGTTCCTCCTGGCTCTGCACTCAGGAATCACTCCTGATTCTGCACTCAGGAATCACTCCTGGCTCTGCACTCAGGAACCACTCTTGGCGGTGCTCAGGGGACCATATGGGATGCTGGGACTCGAACCTGGGTCAGCCACATGCAAGGCAAACACCCTACCCGCTGTGCTACTGCTCCAGCCCCAAGAAGGGGCTTTTTTTTTTTTTTTTTGGCGTCACACCTGGCAATGCACAGGGGTCACTCCTGGCTCTGCACTCAGGAATTACTCCTGGCGGTGCTCAGGGGACCCTGTGGAATGCTGGGAATCGAACCCGGGTCAGCCTCGTGCAAGGCAAACGCCCTCCCTGCTGTGCTATCGCTACAGCCCCAAGAAGGGGTTTTTGACAGCTGTTAGTTGAGGTCTACAGAGCCATCCACCTACCCACATTCCTCAGGCCCCTCCACCCTGAATTCCGGGCTGATGAGCCAACAGGAATTCACTGTGTGAACATTGGAGTTCGTGACATACTATGGTGGGGGCGGAGGGAGGAGACATCTTGGGGCCAATGACAGTGCCATAGCGCCAGCCCCACCATCACCCACCGAGGCGGTCACCTGCACCCAGAAGCCATGTCCCCTGCCCCGCCCAGCCCTCTCCTGCCCCGCTCATGACTGTGGCCAGTCTTTGCTTTTTGCAGAATGACAAAGAGGGGGCCCCAGGGCCTTTGGCTTCCTCTGCAAATGTGGACATTTGCGGCCGGTTCCTCCGTGACTCAGTGGCAGCTTCGTGGCCTGTTTCTGTGGGTCTCTGATTCCCTCCCTTGGCTGGGGTGGACCCCAGCTCTGTATCCAGCCCTCACACGGCCTTGGGGTAACCTCCGGGTATGCACACTTCTGGGTCCCGGGGAGGTCTGTGGGCGGACCAGAGTCTTCAGCGGCCTTCAGGTAAGTTCCAGGCAACCCTGAGGGGAACCAAGGCGGAGAGAGAGCCGGGGGGCGAGACACTGGCCTCGCAGGTCCGGATTCCAAACCCTGATGTCACATACTCCTCTGAGCACTGCCAGGGGTGACCCCTGACCAGAGAGCCAGAGGACCCCTTACGGTGGGGGTGGGGGGGCCAGAAGCCAAAAATCTGGGGAAAAAAATAAAAGATACTCAGGAGAAATGTGACAAGTCTGGCTGGGGTCGTGGGATATTTTTTGAGGTTCCCCTAGAACCAAAACCAAGCTGGGGGCGGGAGCAGCAGGGGGCCAGGCCAGCCCCACCCTCCAGGGCAAAGGGCAGAGGCTCTGCCTGCCCGCCACCAGACTGGGGTGGCAGCAGGTGGGGGAGGGGTGGGGAAGGCGGGGCGGGGTTGGGGGGCTGCATCGCGAAGGGCAGCGGGGGAGGGCCCGGATGGTTGGCAGCGGCACTGCCCAGGTGGGCACAAGTCTGTTGCCCGAAGACAGTCCCGGCAGGCAGGGGTCCCATGGCTGCTCAGAGTTCCTGGCAGCCCCCGTCTCCCTTCCTTTCTCTCCCGAGGGCTCCTCTGCCCCGAGGCGTGGCCCCCAGCACCGCCCCCGGAAGTGAGTCTCCCTCTCGGGCACACCCCCAGTTTTGATGGCCATGACTCAGCCTCGCGCAGCCCTGGGTCTCTGCCAGCCCGGCTCCTCCCCCGCTCTCACCCAGGACCCGCTGCTGCCCCACCAGCCGCACTGCCCTGCCCATTCGCTGCAGCCACAGGACGTTGGACAGTGGCTTCCCAGGGGCCAGCAGGGCGGGACCTGGACGCTGCCCTCCTGGGGCCAGTGGGAGTGGACGTGGTGGCCAGGCCCAACAGCAGCAGGGCGGGGCCGGGGCTATAGCACAGCGGGGAGGGCGTTTGCCTTGCACATGGCCTACCTGGGTTCGATTCCCAGCATCCCATAGGGTCCCCTGAGCACCGCCAGGAGTAATTCCTGAGTGCAGAGCCAGGAGGAACCCCTGTGCATCGCCGGGTGTGACCGAAAAAGCAAAAACAAAAAACAAACAAACACCGCAGCAGGGCAAACTGAGGGGTCAGAGCCGCCCAGAATAGCCAACTGCGGGCCCCGGAGGGCAGGGTCAGCCACGGCCTCTGCCCACAGCCGGCAGGGAGGGTCACACTCTCACACCCCGCAGACAAGGAGTCTCAGCGGCAGGAACTCCTCAGGCGCATGAGGGAGCAGGGTCCTCCCTGTCACCATACGGGAGCCAGGGAGTTAGTATTTATTTCTGGCTTGGGGGCCACGTCCCGTGTTGCTCCTGGCAGTGCTTGGGGGGTAGTGCAGAGTGGGCACCCAGCGCCGGTCTCGCCAGCGAAGCTGTGAAACTCTGACGCTCCAGGTCCACGCCGGACACCGGAGCTGAGCAGAACAGAAAATTCCTCGATGTGGGGGCCGGAGCGATAGCACAGTGGGGAGGGCGTTTGCCTTGCACGTGGCCAACCTGGGTTCGATTCCCAGCATCCCATAGGGTCCCCTGAGCACCGCCAGGAGTAATTCCTGAGTGCAGAGCCAGGAGGAACCCCTGAGCATCGCCGGGTGTGACCCAAAAAGAAAAAAAAGTAAAGAAAATTTCTCGGCCTCACCCTGGGAAGGTCCTCTGTGCACCTTGACTGCTCAGCTGGCGAGATGGGCCAGGTCCTGGCTGTGACGGTACAAAGAGCTCCTCCTCGGGCCCACCGAAAGGTGGCCGGTGAGATAGAACAACGGGGAAGACATCTGCCTGCGATGAGGCCGACCCGAGTTCAATCCCCAGCACCCGATACGGTCCCCCAACCACTGCCAGGAGCGACCCTGAGAGCAGCACCATGAGTAAGCCCTGAGCACTGCCAGGTGTGGCCCCCTGGAACCAAAGTCCTCACAGTGCCCGCCTGAGCCCTCGGCCCCGCCAGCTGCCCCCCACCTTGGTGTCACCCCCAAATCTCCTCTCAAATCGACATCATTTCGTAGATTTCTCCCTTTCCGCCATCCGTTGTCACACCGGGTTAGACACAAGGCGCATGGCAGCAGGACTCACAGCGGCCACCAAGTCCCCTGACCCGCCTCCGGGGCGCAGGTCACAAGAGGCGTCTCTGCGTCCCGGTGACGGGAGAGGAAGTTGGTTCCTCGGCACTCACGACTGCAGTGAGAGGAAATATGCAGAAGAGACAAAGCTGCAGAGACAGGAAGTAGATTCCTGGGGCCAGAGCAATGTATGGTGGGGGAGGGCGCTGGCCTTGCAGGCGGCTTGACCCGGGTTCCATCCCCAGCACCCCACATGATCCCCTGAGTACCACCAGGAATAATCCCTGAGTGCAGAGCCAGGAGGAACCCCTGAGCATCGAGGGGGTGTGACCCGACCCCCTTTCACCCCCCACCCCACCTCCCGCAAAAGCAAGCTTCCTGGCTGGATGGGGGCTGGGCTGCCAACAGCGAGGGGGAGGGAGGGATGTGGTCTCAAATCTAATATCGGGGCTGGCCACAGCAGCTGTCATTGCTAAAAGTCCCTGAATCACACGCTATGACTAAGGTGTACGTCGTGTCTTGCTGAAATTGTTTCCGGAGTTTTATGCGCAACAGCTCCTGCCTAGCGAGCCCAGGGCGGAGTGTTGCTTCCCCGGCACACACCGCGGCTCGGCTCAACAGTTGTACCCTGTGCGGCCAGGTGTGTGCAAGCACCATGTCTGGTAGTGATCGAGCCTCCCCCATCTCGTCCCCAGCACTCCCACAGCGGGAAGGGAAGTGGGTAAAACTCCCGGAATGGGCCAGAGTGACAGCACAGACAGCACAGCAGGGAAGGCTTTTGGCTTGCACGCGGCGACCCACATGGGTTCGACCCCCGGCATCCCATAGGGTCCCCGTGCACCACCAGGGGTGATTCCTGAGTGCAGAGTAACCCCTGAGCTTCACTGGGGGTGACGCAAAAAGGAAAAAAAAAATCCCTGCCCCAGACGACGTTTTCTCTTTTAGCACCCCTGGACCCGAAGCTCCTCTGTCCAGGCCCGGCCCCTCTAGGGCGGGAAGTGCCCCTGCATCTAAAGCAGTCAGCAGCCTGCAGGGACCACCTGAGACGCTGGCATATGAAGCAGGTTAGGAGATGGCTCACAGCTGCAGCACACTTTGTATTTTATTATTTTATTTTTTTATTTTTCTTGCTTTTGGGGTCACACCGGCAATGCACAGGGGTGACTCCTGGCTCTGCACTCAGGAATTACTCCTGGCGGTCAGGGGGACCATATGGGATGCTAGGAATTGAATCTGGGTCGGCCGCGTGCAAGGCAAATGCCCTCCCCGCTCCCCACTGTGCTATCGCTCCAGCCCCAGGCTTTTTGATTTTGAGTCATACCTGGCACTGCTCTTGGGGTTATTCTTTTTTTTTTTCCTTTGCTTTTTTTGGGGGTCACACCCAGCGATGCACAGGGGTTACTCCTGGCTCTGCACTCAGGAATCACTCCTGGAGGTGCTCTGGGGACCGGAAGGGATGCTGGGATTAGGCAAACGCCCTTCCCGCTGGACTATCGCTCCAGCCCCACTGGGGTTGACTCTGTGCTCAGGGGTCACTCTCGGTGGGCTCAGGGGACCACAGGGAATGCTGGGGATGGAATCCAGGTAGGCCGCGTGCGAGGCAAGTGCCCTACCCACTGTACTTTCACTCCAGCCCCTCTGCTCTCTGCCCTGAAGTCCGTCCGGCTGGGTCCCCCATAGAGGCATTCATGGGGTGAGCCAGCCCTCCTGAACCCCCAAACTCTTGGGGCTCCCCAACCCTCTGAGCATCTTTCACCCACTGCCCTCCCCACCTCCCTCCCTTCCCCGCCCCGGGGGCTGGCTCCGGACTGTGCTCTTTGCTCTTCTCTCCTCTTCCTGTTTGTGTTTGGGGGGGCCACACCCAGGGGTGCTCGGGATTGTGCACTGCAGGGTAGGGTGTCTGCACACTGTTGTGGCCTTTGGACAGTCCTGGCCAGGGAAGGGGGGGGCAAGTTCTTGGGGTCACCGCAGGCTCATGCACTCAAAGTGGTTTTTATGGCGGTTCTTGAGGGGCTATACCGCCCCTCCCCTTTCTGTGGCGCCGCTCACAGCTGGCTGATGCCTGTGACTGTGGGGACCCCAGATGGCAGAGCTGCCCCGACGCCACCACCCCCTGGAGCTGGACCATGCGACCAGACCCTTGCAAGGGGCCAACTTCCGGTCGCGCCCGGCCTGAACTTCTGAACTCACGGCGGCTGGATCCAAGGCCCGGAGTCACGCAGCGAAGCACAGCGGTGACTGTCTCGCTGCAGGGTCTTTCCCATCCGAACTGTTGCATCACGGTGAGTAACAGCTCCTGGAAAGCAGCACCTGGCAGGTGGCTGCGCGGCTCACGCACCTCCAGCCGCCACCAGCGCCCCCTGCTGGCCCGTCGGGGCAGCTCCCGCCCTTGGAGATACCTCCTGCCTGGAAACAGGTGTTTTTGTTTTTGTTTGTTTGTTTGTTTTTTGCTTTTTGGGTCACACCCTGCAATGCTCAGGGGTTATTCCTGGCTCTGCACTCAGGAATTACTCCTGGCAGTGCTTGGGGGACTATATGGGATGCCGGGGATCGAACCCGGGTCGGCCGCGTGCAAGGCAAACGCCCTCCCCGCTGTGCTATCGCTCCAGCCCCGAAACAGAGTTTATTTTGTTTGTTTGTTCTTTTTTTTTTTTTTTTTTTTTTTTGCTTTTTTGGGTCACACCCATTGATGCTCAGGGCTTACTCCTGGCTCTGCACTCAAGAATTCTCCTGGCGGTGCTTGGGGGACCCTATGGGATGCCGGGCTTCGAACCCGAGTCCGCTGCGTGCAAGGCAAACGCCCTCCCCTCTGTGCTATCGCTCCGGCCCCCCGTTTTGGTTTGTTTGCTTGTTTGTTTGTTTGTTTGTGGGGGAGGACCATGCCCACTGGTGTTCGGGAACCACGCGAGTGCTCAGAGGTCACTCCTGGCTGGGCTTGGGGAAAGCGTCGTGCTGGCTGACCTTAAACCTGGGCCTCCTGCCAGGGAAGCGTGCGGCCACCTCTGGCCCCGAGGACGCTCGTGAGATAAAGGTCTAGGCGGGGACGAGTCTGAAAGGACAGAAACAAATACCTCGATTTCCAAAGCAGAGTGGCAGGAAACCAGGTGGGCTCCTGAAGAGTCTGGGGGTGCTCTGAGGGCGCTCCACGGGCACCCAGGTCGGCTACAAGGACATTGCGGGATCCCTGTGACGGGTGCAGGCACTGGAGCAGGTGAGCTGGCCAGGGCACTGCCTCCCGGGAGCCCCAGAGGCCGATGGTCAGTCTGAAGTAGGGACACCAAATGCGGGCGGCAGCACGGAGGACCGCTCCCCTGGTTGGAGCCCTTAGGGCCAGGTGACACAGCAGGGACAAAGGGCCTCTCGGGCCTTCTCCAGGTGCCTTAGTGGTCACTGGTCAGAGGAAAAGACCACGTGCCAGACAGCGCCCTCCAGAAGGCAGAGCGGGATTGGGTGGGAAAAACTAAGGGCGGGTCCTGAGGGTGAGCGGGATTGGGTGAGCGGCTATAGGCGGGTCTCGAGAGTGAGGCAGGGTTGGCTGAGGGACTGTAGGCGGGTCTCGAGAGCGAGACGGGATTGGGTGGGAAGGGCTGAAGACGGGTCATGAGGATGAGCGGGATTGGGTAAGCGGCTGTAGGCGGGTCTCGAGAACAAGGCGGGATTGGGTGGGAAAGGCTAAAGGAGAATTCTGAGGAGAAGCGGGATTGGGTGAGACTCTAGGTGGGTCTTGAGAGAGAGGCAAGATTGGCTGAGGGACTGTAGGCGGGTCTCGAGAGCGAGGCGGGATTGGGTGGTAAGGACTGAAGATGGGTCATGAGGATGAGCGGGATTGGCTGAGGGACTGTAGGCGGGTCTCGAGAGCGAGGCAGGATTGGGTGGTAAGGACTGAAGACGGATGAGGGCTGGCAGGATTGGGTGAGGGACTGTAGGCGGGGCCTAAGGGAGGGGATTGGACAGGCGGGTCTGTGGGCGGGCCGGATCGGACGGGTCAGCTTGCACACTGGGGACTCAGGTGGGAGGATGTTGGGTGTCGGGGAAGAGGCTGTCGGGAGGTGGGTAGACGGCAGGGGGGGGCTGCCCTGCTGGTGGGGGCCGTGTCCCCCAAAAGAGAAGAAGAACAAAGGACACGGGCCGGAGCAGACGCAGACCCCTCATGCTCGCTCCCTGTGGGAGTCCCGGGCAGGCCACGGCCAAGGGGTGCATGTTTGACGGGTGAGTGGGGTGCACACAGCCCTCACGGAACAACGCACCCGCCCCCTCCTGCCTCACCCCCAGCCCAAGGCCTTGCCCCTCTCACAGGTCCTGAGAAGCGAAACAGGCAGAAAGGGGGAGGTGAGGCACCAGCCATGTCACCCCCTCCTAGGTGAGGAGACAGCAGTGACCGGGTGACCAGCTCATCCCAGAGGCCAAGGAGACAAGTCCTTTGGGGGACAGCACAAGTGCTGCTGACCGAGAGCAGAGTGGTGACAGATCACAGTGATGACAGGGCCCCAGCGAGACACCATTTGTACCACCCTCCCGTCCCCGGCACCCTGAGCCCCTGCCAGCCTCCTCCCTCCCTGATGGACTCAAGAGACAGGGATGCCAGTGGGTCCCCACCGTGCTGCTCTGCGTGTCTCAATCACCCACGTGCACCCAAGGAAGTGGGGTGGCCGTTACCCAAACATGAGGAACCAGAAATCCGTCACTGAGGCCGGGAGGTGGCCCAAAGGAGCACATGGCAGGCATCCGGAGACCCCGAGTTCCATCCCTGAGCCCCCCCCGACTGGTGGTCCTGAACACCACCATCCTGGTGCTGATGGCTCCAGGCCGTGAGCGCCCGAAAAGCACATTGCAGGGCCTGTAAGTCCTGCTGGCCAGCATCACCCAGACTGGCCCTCTGGGCACCACTGAACTGCCAGATGCCCCCCAGGAAACCTCATTCAGATCCTTACCGAAGAAATGTGTCTCCTGAGAGCACCTGGACACAGGCCTGTGAGGACAAGGTGCCCTCAACTAAGCATCCCGTGCTAGAGACATGAAGCCGTGGGAGATGAGATCAGAATTGAGGTTGGAACGGGACTCCAGGCCTCACTGTAGGAGGGACAATAGTGGCCGGAAGGGACAGTGACGGCAGAGCCCGATCTCGAACCAGGAGATCCTGGGCCCTGGCCCCAGCCGCACAAATGAAAAGAATCTGGTTTGGTCTTGGCACAGAATTCCCCAGACCAGACGATCCCTCTATCCCCTTATTCAGGGATAAACTTTAGTTCTGATCCCCCGTGACTGGGCTCGGGTCCAGGCCAGTAGCAGAGGGGCAAGGAAGGTTCCATCCCTCCATTGCTGGGCGTAGCTGGGGGGGTCTCCCTGATCACTGAAGTCACGATTCCTCCTCAAAGCCTCCATCGAGTCCCCAGACTCTGGAATTGGGGCTCACCTTCCCCCCATGTGCCTTCTGTTTTTTATTTTTTTTTTGCTTTTTGGGTCACACCTGGCGATGACAGAGTTTACTCCTGGCTCTGCACTCAGAAATCACTCCTGGCGGTGCTCAGGGGACCCTATGGGATGCTGGGAATTGAACCCGGGTTGACCGCGTGCAAGGCAAACGCCCTACCCGCTGTGCTATCGCTCCAGCCCCCCACATGCCTTCTGGAGAGCCGTTTCTGGGTGTGTCCACCATGATAGGCCCGCAGTACACAAGACACACTGTCTCCTGGAGCTATGAGTCATCCGGACATTTCAGGGGGGGCCTCGGGGGGAGGGGCTCAGCTCTGCAGCCCCAGGACAACCGTGATGTGTGGGGGTGTCTGAAGCGGGGATGGGGGCTGTCCTTGGGGGCCTGAGCGCTGCCCGCGGCCTCCAGGTCATCTCCAGGTCCAGCCTCAGAGTTCCGCGCTGTGAAGGATTGAGGGGCGTGGGGAAGAGCCGACCCCAGTCACACCTTTATTTACGGACAGGCTTAGGGGAGGGAAAACAGAGACTCTAGAAAAAAACGGAAATTCCAAAATAGGCGACTCCTCGTAGGGTGTAGACGTGGGGGGTTGCTCGGGGCTGGAGTCCGGCGTGGCCGGCTCTCCTTCACTTCCAGGTCAGGACAGCTCTCCCCGAGTCTCGAGAGCGGACCCCCCTGGGGCCCAGCGCTGGTGCCTGCCGGCCCCGCAGCTCCCGCTCAGCCCCGTCGCCCTGTGCCAGCTCCTCGTCGTACCTGGGGAGAGAGGGCGTGTCAGGGCCCTTGCCCCCTTCCCGGGCCGGTGCCCGCCAAACGCCACCAGGGCTGCGGCGCATGTCCGATCTCCCCGGATGAAATCTGTGGCCAGCCCAGCCTCCCCCTGGCACTGTCCATTCAGGCCACTGCAGTGGGCACCAGGCTGGGGCTGGGGGCTGCCCCTCAGTGCCCGAGGGTCATGATCCTTGCCCGGAGTCCCGCCCGGGAGAGGCCCACGCTGTGCAGTGGTTTCAGGCTGGGCCCAAGGTGGCCGGTCCTAGGCGGGGAAGGTGGATGAAAGGGCTGAGTGCCGCTTCGTATGTGAGAGACCCAGGTTCGATCCCCGCACCCCTGGGTCCACAGAGCACTGCCGGGAGTCACCCCCAAACAGAGAGCACCCTAACTCTTTTCCCCCCACCCCACCACTGATCTCTAACAAAAGGCAGCGGGAGGGGCCGAATCAGTCGAAGTTTCTAGGCTTTCTGCAGTGGTGCTGTTCCCCCCTTCCAGGCCTGCAGCTGGAAGCTTCTCTTCCTTCATTTGCTGACACTGTTGAATCAAATGCTTATTTAATTTAACCCTTTTCAGATGTCCTTGGCTGGCGGGCAGAGGGACTTCTTTTTTTTTTGTCTGCTTTTTGGGTCACATCCAGAGATGCACAGGGGTTACTCCTGGCTTTGCACTCAGGAATTACCCCTGACGATGCTCAGGGAACCCTATGGGATACTGGGGATCTAACCCGGGTCAGCCGCGTGCAAGGCAAACGCCTTTCCCGCTGTGCTATCACTCCAACCCCTGGACTTCTTTCTTGAGGTGTTTTTTATTTAAAAAAAAAAAAATTGGAGGAGAGGGCATTTGGGCCACACCTAGCAAAGCCCAGGGTGACTCCTGGCTCTGTACTCAGGAATCACTCCTAGTGGTTCCCAAGGAGATGCTGGGGGTTGAACCCGGGTTGGCTGTGTGCAAGGCTAGCACCCTCCCTGCTGTACCATCGCCCCAGCCCCTTATTTTATTTTTTGTTTTTGTTTCTGGGCCACACCTGGCAGTGCTCAGGGCTGACTCCTGGCTCTGAGCTCAGAGCTATCTCCTAGCGGGGTCCAGGGAACCATATAGAGTGCTGGGGATCAAACCCAGGTCAGCTTCGTACAAGGCAAGCGCCCTACCCACTGTGCTCTCACCAGAGGGAGAGATTTGGTTTGTTTTGTTTCGGGGTCATACCCGGTGATGCTCAGGGCTTGGTTACTCCTGCCTCTGCGCTCAGGAATTACTTCTGGTAGTGCTTGGGGGACCATATGGGATGCCAGGGATCGAGCCCGGGTCAGCCGCGTGCAAGGCAAGCACCTTCCCCACCGAACTATCTCTGTGATAAATGGAATTTGGAGGTGGCCCCTCCAGTGGCACCAGTGGCCGTGCAAGGCTATGCTCTGCCCAGTGGTACAGGCTTGAGAATTTAGGGCTGGGTGGGCAACAGGGTGCCGCTGAGTCCCAGCAGTGCTCTGGGGCCACGGAGCAGTGGGGGTCGGACTCAGGGCCTCCAGCTTTCCACTGTTACTGCCCCTGCTGAGAGTCTGACGCACACACAAACAGGCACTCAGACACACACACACACACACACATGCAGGCACTCAGATACACAGGCACACACACACGTAGGACTCACACAGACATGCACACACATACATGCAGGCACTCAGACATGGATGCACACACACACATGCAGGACTCAAACAGATACACACGCAAACACACATGCACACACACACATGCAGGCACTCACACAGACACACACGCACAAACACACATGCAGGCACTCACACAGACATGCTCGCATGCACACACAGGCAGGACTCACACACACACACACATGCACTCACATGCATGTAGGCACTTAGATACACATGCATATAGATACACACACAAGCACACTCACACAGGCATGCACACACACAGACACATGCATGTAGACACACAGGCACTCACACATGCAGACACACACACCAGGCATGCAAACAGACACATGCACACAGACACACACACACAGAGACACACACACGCAGGCACACACACACATAGATACATGCACACAGGCCGCACGCACACAGACACACACGCAGGCGCGCACACACACACACACATGCATACACACAGCCCCGAGACTCACAGGATCTCATAGTTGCCGAGCGCTTCCCTGGGGGGCGACTTGTTCCACTTGCAGTCAGGGATCTCGCCGTTGGGGACAGCGATGTTGAGGGTGTCGTTGATGAGGTTGTACTTGAGGATCCGGTCGTTGGCGGTGCTAGAGGTGAGCGAGGGGGACGCGTTGACCTCGAGAGGAGAAGGCAGAGAGCCGTTGGCAGGTGTGGTCCTGGCCCCCGCCAGCACCCGGGGACCCCCAGTCGGGGCTGGGCACAGCAGGGCGGGGCCCAGCGGGGTCGCAGAGGGCACAGCCGCCAGGCTCAGGGGGCTCAGGTGGGGCCCCAGGGGTGCCCTGGCCGCCTGGCCCCGCCTGGGTGAGCAGGCATGGCTGGTCAGGACCCCCGGGGGCCCGAGGCCACACAGCCCGAGCCCCCCGGAACACGAGGCCGGCGTTACCTCGATGAGCCAGGGCTTGAGCCTGTCGTCGATGATGATGTCGTAGCCGTAGCACTCGAAGCAGTGCTTGTCGTTGTTCATCACCGGCTGCGGGCGGGGGCGGGTCATGGACGGGGACAGCCGGGGACAGCCCCACCTTACGGCTGCGGCATAACCCGAGCAGCCCTCCTCGACCCCCCTTCGCGTGGGCCCCGCCAGCGGCACTGCCCCTGGGACCGGCTCGCCCAGTGGAGGCCTGCGGTTAACCGGGGTGGGGGGGCCGTCTCCCCACAACGGGCCGGACGGCAGACGGGGCCTCGGCCGGGCACTGTGTGTCCCTCCCCCCGGCACCACCAGGGTGGCCCCACTGGTCAGGGCCCCACTGGTTAAGTGGCCAAAAGTCAGGGAAATGCAAACATAAGTAGATCAAGACAAAGACCCCAAAGGCCCCTCCTCGGAGCCCACTGAGTGCAAAACACTCCGTGTCGGGCCAGAAGAGCTGAGGGCATGCAAGGGGCCGGGGGCCGTGGCTACTGAGCAACCCCCGCCAAAGCTGCGTTAGACAAAAGTGTCCGCTCCGACCTGAGCACTGCACCTCGCCCCCAGTGCCTGACTGCCAACGCCACCCACTGCTCAGCCCGCACCCACCGCCGACCCTCAGCCACCACCCGGCAACACCCACCACCGGCAACACCCACCGCCCGGCCGCACCCACCGCCACGGCCTTCAGCGACTGCACGATGATCCAGTGGATCTCGTCGAACAACTTGCTGGTCACCTCGCGGCCTCGGGTGCTCTCCAGGTAGAGACGCAGGTTGTTCACCGTCCACTTGCCCCCGTGGATGTGGTTGTAATCCTCCTGGGGGCGGATGCGGGGACGCCTCAGGGCACTCACAGGAGGGGCGGCCAGAGCCTCCCTCACTTCCTTTCAGCTCCTGCCACAGGGGCCATCCCTCTGCTAGAATGTTCCATCCCCCGTCTGGGTCACCGGCCCAGGCACTGCTTCCTGCCCCGACCCACGTCTTGGCCTGGAGGACCGTCCTGGACACAGACCCCCCATCCCCTGTCCGCCCCCCCACCCAGGACAGCCCTGGGCGCAGCCCGCCGTCCCTGCCCGCTCACCCCGTGCTTCTGGATGGCCACGTTGGTGAGGTGCACGAACATGTTGTCCAGCTCGCTGGTGCTGGGCGTGTACTTGACTGTGCAGAAGCGGCAGAAGCCCAGCTTGTACCTGGGCGGGGAGGAGGGCAGCTGCGGCTCAGGGAGCACTGGGCTCCTTCTCTTAAAGGAGCAGCTTCTACAGGGTGGGGCTGGGTTCCACCCCCAGCGTTTCCCGAGCACTCCCGGGCGCTGCCAAGGCGGCCCTCAGCACCTCTAGAGAGAGCCCCCCACAAAAGAAGGGCTGACTTAGAGGGTGTAGGGCACATGGAGCCCCAGGAACAGACAAGAGCGGCGGGTTTGCTTTACACCTTTAAAAGCAGCACTATAGGGCGAGGAATAAATAAAATAAAAACAAAAATAAAACAGCTCTCTTTACTTTTTTTTTGTGGGGGCCACACCCAGTGGTACCCCGGGGTTACTCTTGGCTCAGTGCTCTGGGCTCACATAACGCCCTACAGTGCTCAAGTGTTACTCCTGGATCAGTGCTCAGGGATAACTCTCTGCAGTGCTCCTGGTGTTACTCCTGGATCAGTGCTCAGGGATCACTCTCTGTAGTGCTCAGGGGGACATATGAGGTGCCAGGGATGGATCCAGAGTTAGCCGCATGCAAGGCGAGTGCCCTCCCCGCTGTGCTATCTCTCTGACCCCTTTTATTATTTTTTTGCTGCTTTCATCTTAATAATAGTTCCATTTTATTTTCATATTTGGGGCTACACCTAATGGTGCTCAAGTGGTCAGACAAACCACCCCCGGACCATCTCTTCCGCCTCAAGCCTGGCCTTTTTTTTTTTTTTTTCTTCTTGGGTCTCACCCAGCAATGCACAGGGCTTACTCCTGGCTCTGCGCTCAGGAATTACTCCCGGCGGTGCTCGGGGGACCCTATGGGATGCCAGGGATCAAACCCGGGTCGGCCGCGTGCAAGGCCAACGCCCTACCTGCTGTGCCATCGCTCCGGCCCCAGCCCCGCTTCTCGAAAGCCTGAGGCGCGGTGCTGGCGCCACGCTCGAGGACCCTTGGGCCCGGCCTTACATGTAGCAGCGCAGGGGCCGGTAGGTGGACACCAGCACGTAGAGCCGCAGGTCGAACTTCCTGCCGCCGATGAGCAGCGGGTTGCTGATGTAGAGCGAGATCACGTAGGCCTCCTTCGTGGACTGCGACATGAACCTGCGGGGCCAGGCGCCGACACTCAGGGCGCTGCCGGCTCGCGGGGCGGGGCACGGGGGTCGGCGGTGGCGGGGGGGCCCCCCACGCACGAGGACGTCTTACTGTCCCGCGACCACTTCTTGATCTGCGAGAGCTTGTTGATGAGGAAGATGCCCTTGCCCTGGGCCTTGCCGCACGGCTTCATGATCCAGGTGCTGGACGGGCATCTCCGGAACTCCTCCACGAACAGGTTGTAGTCGGCAGGCAGCATGTACGTGACCGGCACGAAGTCTGAAGGAGGAGGCAAATGAGCGCGGTCTGAGGGCGGCCCCAGCTCGGTTCCCGCCAGCACCCCCTGACGCCCGGGGCCCGAGCACTCGGTCAAACCTGTCTTTTTGTTTTGTTTTTTTTTTTGTTTTGGTTTGCTTTCTGGGTCACACCCAGCGGTGCTCAGGGGTTACTCCTATCTCTGCACTGAGGAATAACTCCTGGCAGTGCTTGGGGGACCCTATGGGATGCTGGGAATCGAACCTGGGTCGGCTGCGTGCAAGGCAAACGCCTTACCCGCTGTGCTCTCGCTCCAGCCCCAACAAATCTGTCTTTGATTTCCCCCGGCAACCCGGGAGCTGGTGACCAAAGCAGCCCTCTGCACCACCTGGGGAAACTGAGGCTCAGAGAAGTGTTCAGGCAGGAAGGCAGGAAAGAGGGTCTGGAACAATCCAATAGGGAAACCCATGAGGGGGTCCCCAGAGAATTGCCTTGAAGCAATTTCTAGCTTAGGGCAGGTCCCCCCAAACAGAGCCCCAATCCTGAGCACCCCTATGTTCTAAAGAACCATCCACTCCTCACTCAGTGACCCCGCCCGGCACCACTGGGCATCTCCAGCCAACATCTGAGAGGGCTTGGGGGGCCGGAAAGATAGTACAGCAGGTAGGACGTTTGCCTTGCACATGGCCAACCCGGGTTCGATCCCCAGCATCCCATAGGGTCCCCTTGCACCACCAGGAGTAACCCTGAGCATAGCTGGGTGGGCCCCAGAAAGCAAAAATAAAATAAATCCCATAAAGCCAAACAAACAAACAAACAAACACCCAGAGGGTTGGCCACACACCCAGGTAGAGGTATTTGCCGTTCTCGTCCTTCTCGGCCAGGGGGCTGCCCTCCTTCTCCAGCTCCTTCCGGTAGCGCTTGATGTTCTTGACCATCAGGTCCTTCCGCGTCAGCTCGTAGTGGTTGGGGAAGTGGTTGACAATCTGGTCGTCCGAGAGCCGGTAGCCGGTCTCCACACTGAACACATTTCGGATGGTCTGCACGCTCATCCTGCCGGCAGAGCGGCCCGGTGAAGGCACCGTGGGCCCCCAGGGCACCCGGACACCCATAGCGGGGCAGGGCGGGGCGGGGCGGGCCAGCGATGGCACAGGGTCCCTCGAGGGCAGGCCAAGCACCCTGACCCCTAGGCTGTCTACCCTCCCTGCGATTCTGATGGATTTGCTGGGCTTGGGTTTGGAGCCACACCGGGGGCTACTCAGGAGAGACCACCTGCCAGGGGCCCGGCCCCGGTGAGTGCCCCACAGTGAGTGCCCCCGGGTTTCAAGCCCCCAAACGCTTCTGACCAGCTTCCTGACTTCAGATTGGCAGGAAGGCTTCCCTCATTGCCTGCTGTCTGTCATCTGTAGTGTGTGTATGTGTGTGCACGCACGCATGTGTATATGCATGTGCATGTGCATGCATGTATATGTGTGTGTGCAAGCCAATGTGTGCACGTGTGCAGATACGTGCGTGTGCATATGTGTGAGAGTGTGTGTGATGGAAGGCCCCCAGGTCCGGGCCCAGGGCCCTCAGGGAGGAGGGGGGCATCTGTCTCTTGCTGGGCAGAGTCTCAGCCCACAGCCAAGGCCAAAATACTGCTTCTCTCTCTCTCTCTTTTCTTTCTGACTCACACCCAGCGATGCTCAGGGGTCCCTCCGGACTCTGCACTCAGGAGCGACTCCTGGTGGTGCTGGGGGGACCCCATGGGACGTCAGGGATCGAACCCGGGTCGGCCGCATGCAAGGCAAACGCCCTCCCCGCTGTACTATGGCTCCGGCCTCAAGCCTCTCTCTTTCTCTACGGGTCTGACTCACCGTGAAGGTTTGGGGCTGTCTGTTTTGCAGAGCTGGGGTGGAACCCAGGGCCTGGACTCTACCCCTGGTCACACACACCCCAGGGCCCCAAATGTTTTCCTTGGCAGGGGGCACACACCAGCAGCGCTCAAGGCTGACTCCTGGCTCTGCACTCAGGGATCACCCCTGGCGGTGCTCAGGGGAACTTGAGGGACATGGGGAATCGAACCCGGGTCTGCCGTGGGTGAGGCCATGCTCCACCTGCTGCACTATCACTCGGGCCCCACAAACTGTTCCAATCCTGGGGCTTTTTTGGCTTTTTGGGTCACCCCCAGCGATGCTCAGGGGTTACTCCTGAGCATCCCATATGGGACCCCCACAGCTCACACCTCTTGGCAGAGAGGGAAACAGGCACAAAGGCACCGGGGCCCTATTCCGGCCCCTCAGCTGAGGACTCTGGGGCAGGACCTGGGGGGACACTAACCCTCACCCAGGGGTCGGGACACAACAGGCATCCCAACCCCGGGTTAAGGCATAGGCGCGGGGCCGCCTCCTGCCGCGCCCCCAATCTCCCAGCCCTCCCCGCAGGGCCCTGCGCTCACCAGTAGAAGTTCCAGTCCTCGTTCTCCGTCACCTGCACCCAGCCCCTCTTCTCAAAGTTGTTGATCAGCACCGACTTCTCGATGTCCGTCACCCACTTGACCTTCCCGGCCATGACCCTGGAGGAGAGCCCTCACTGAGCGCCGCCCCCAGGGGGGACCGTGGGCCTGGGGGACCCCGGGCGATGCTTCGAGGCACCCAGCTTGTCACCTCCGCAGTGGGGGGGAGGGGGAGGGACAGGCCCCTCTGGTTGTCCCAGACTGAAACCTGGAAAGTGCAGCGGACCCTCCCTCCTGCCCCGACTCCCCCCAGGCCCCCCTCTGCACACGGCCAGTCTCCAGGGAAGCTGCTTTCCTGGGAAGGTGTCATGTTTGAACTGTGCACCCCCAAAAGTTCCTGCTCTAGCCCCCACCCCACTGAGCAGAGACAGTGACCAGGGCCAACCTGCCCGCCCGCCCCCCAGCCAACATGACCCCCCACAGCCTCTGGCTGCTGCCGGGGTGGGGGGCTGCTCTCTTCTGCCCCGAGACCCCAGGGCAAGGCTCCTATTTTGGGGGTGGGGGATGGAATCGCCCGCACAGGAGGGGTCTCACCGGGAGACCTGGAGCCAGCCCCCGTCTGCCATCAGCTCTGACCACCCCCACGAAGGCCACACAGCGTGCGGGCACGTCCTGCTGCCCCGGGGTAACAGCCAGGGAGTGCTTCCGGGGCGTCAGAAGGGAGCCAGTGAGGCTGCCCCTACCCTGGGCACCAACCCCAGGGGATAGGTGGCCCCCGGGGGCAGCCCCGGCTGGACCTACCATAGGTGCTCTGGAACCAGGGGGGCGTCCAGCCGCGGCTTCGCTGCCCCACTCCCCAGGTGCTAATGCAAGAAAACAGCAGGGCGGGGGCGGGGGGCCGGGCGCTGGCCGGTCAGTCTGGAAGGACCCCGGGCCTGGCCTCGTCTCGGAGGTTCTGTGACTGTGATGAAAACCAGGATGGTGTGGCTGGCAGGAGCCGCTGGCCCCATGCAGCAGCCCCCGTGCTGTCCAGGCACCCCCCCAGACGCGCCCGGCCGGCTCAGGGCCACTTCCCAGCCCAGCGATGGGCACGCAGGAGGCCAAGAGTTGGACCCGAGCTCTGCCGAGCAGCACCCCCGTGGCCCCCTGAGCACTGCGGGCCTGATCACGGCCAATGAGAAACAAGACCCAATCCCTAAGGCAGCACACGGCCAGAAGCTTCTGGAATTTCCCCAGCCACGACCCTGGGCACCTTCCCCGGGCCCGGAGCCTGGGTCCCAGTTCCTGTGCCAGTGCCGCGGCTCAGTATCGGGGAGGCAAGAGGCAGTGCACACGCTGCAAGGCCCGGAAGACTCTAGAAGTTTCCAGACCCGCCCGTGTCTCTCCCCGCTCTCTGGGAGGACCGGAGCAGCCCGATGCGTCTCTCGATCCCCCCTCACCTCACTGTCACCGCCTCTCTGGCCACAGACCCGACATGCCTTGTCATGGCCTTGAGGACAAAAGCCACAGCCCACGGGGCCAGGCCAGCGCTACAGGGTGTGGACCCCCACATCTCCTCTCTTGGGGTCCCCCCAGCCATGTGCAGCACCCCCCCCCCGCCGCTGCTGCTCACACCCACCCAGTTGCATCCTGTCCCAAGGTGGCCACCTCCTCCAGGAAGGCCCCCATCTCAATGTCAACCCTCCCCACTGGGGCAAGTGCAGTGCAGTGCAGAGCTTGGCAAAAAGGGGGCACCCTGCCCTACCGGGTCTCTGGAGGGGCCCAGGAATCTCATCACAGTGTGAAGAGGATTCTTTGGGGGGGGGGGGGCGGAGAATGGTTTGCAAGCAGTTCTCAGAGGCGTCCTGGAGATTTTGGGTTTTTTGGGGGGTCATATCTGGCAGTGCTCAGGGGTCACCTCCTGACAGTGCTCGGGACCATATGGGGTGCTGGGGAATGAACCCAGGGAGCCGCATGCAAGGAAGGATTCAGCCCCTCCCAGGGATTCCGGGCCGGCTGTGCGAAACCATGCGGTACCAGGGACCGAACTGGGACAGAACCGGGTCGGTCACACGCAGAGCCGACGCCTGGACCCCTCGGGGATTCTCAGGCGTGCTCAAGGGTGAAGAGTTTCCGTCTAGCCCTGGCACTTGGCTCCGGGGGGCCAGCTGCCCTCGACACAGTCCAAGGGGCACGCAGTGCCAGCAGCCACCGTCTCAACGGTCCCGACAACTCTCACGGCTTCCAAAGTCTGCGTGCAGCCGTCATCAAAGAGCCAGGAGCACGTGGGGACCATCTCTGCCCGCCACCCGGAGAGCAGAACCCTGCCAAGAGGCTCCCACCTCCGAGGGTCCTAATAACGCGCAGACAAAAGCCAGGAGACCCGTCCAGGGGCTGAAGCGCCAACTGGCCTTAGCCGGACCCTGAGTCCAGTTTCGATACAGGCAGCCGGGCCAGACCCGAGGGCAACTGGATCATTTTCCAGATATTTCGGGGGTGGGGCGGAATGGGCCATCGTTAAACAGGCAATAGCCCGGAGGGCTCTCCGAGCAGTGCTCCAGGGCCCCTCCTCTCTGGGGCAGGACGCCCCGCTCCCGCCCCTGCACCCAGGTTGGCATCGCAGACGCCCCACCCCACCCCGCAGACGGCCCCCTGCGACGGCCCCCGCCGGCACCGAGCTGCCCCACCCAGCCCTTACTGAGGCGAGCGGGGCGGGAAACACAAGTGTCCAGGCTGCTGCCCGGAGCTGCGGGCACCGTGCAAAGGATGCCAGCAGGAGCGGGGCCGAGTGCCAAGGCGGGGGGCGGCCCTGGCACCGCGCGATCCTGGGAGAGGCGAGGAGAAGACAATGACGGCAGAAGGTCAGCCGCGGCGCTCGGGGGCGGAAAGCGGGACCCGGGGGTCCGCACAGGCTTCCCGAGGGGGGGGGGGGGGGCCGGCCAGCAGCAGCTGCGGCAGCGGCAGCGCCCGGGGCCGCAACCCCGCCCGCGCATGCGCACCCGCCCCACAGCCTCCCGGGTCACCGCGGCCGCGGCCTCACCTGCGGGCCCCGAGCAGCAGTGGGAGCGCCGGCCCCGCCTCCAGCCCCCGGCCCGGCCGCGCCCTACTTCCGGGGCGGCGCCCTGGCAACCGGGGACGCGGCCGCCGGCGCCGCGACTGCTTCCGGGTCAGCCCAGGTGCGGTCCCGCTGGGATGATGCTAGACCGCGCAGGGGTTCGCCGGGCTGGCCGCCTTCAGGGCCCAGAAATGAGGCGGAGAGGGGTCTGGGCGGGTTAGCTGCCATCACCCCCCTCCCCCGCTCTGCTGACCAGCTTCTGTGCTGGTAAACTTGCGAGTATTTTGGTTTTTTCTTTGCTTTTCGGGTCACACCCGGAGATGCTCAAGGGTCCCTCCTGGCTCTCCACTCAGAAACGACTCCTGGGACTGGAGTGATAGCACAGCGGGTAGGGCGTTTGCCTTGCACGCGGCCGACCCGGGTTCGAATCCCAGCATCCCATAGGGTCCCCTGAGCACCGCCAGGGGTAATTCCTGAGTGCATGAGCCAGGAGTGACCCCTGTGCATGGCCAGGTGTGACCCAAAAAGAAAAAAAAGACTCCTAACGGTGCTCCAGGGATCCTATGGGATGCCGGGGGTCGAACTCGAGTCGGCCATGTGCAAGGCAAATGCCCTGCCCGCTGGACTATCACTCCGGCCCCTGCAAGTGTTTGTTCTAGATTTTTGTTTTAGGGTCACCAGTAGCACTCAGGGCTGGAGAAATGGTTCAATTCCTGGCGAATGGGGTCGGCTTGGAGGAGTTATTGGGAGCTAGGTAGTCCCCCCAGAGGAAAAGCTAAGGAAATTCGGCAGCCTCTCAACCATCTGATCACGTAAACCCGCCCTCAAGGTGGCTAAGGCTTCCCGTCACTAAGATAACGTTCCTCAAAGAGCCAAACACAAGCCTTGCATGCCAGAGAGACCCGCGTTTGATTCCCTGACACCACCTGGTCCCCTTGCTGGGTTTCTGTTTTAACATGGTTAAAAACGTTTCTCTGGACCGGTGAGGTAGTATAGGAAATACGGTACTTGCCTGTCTTGGGCCTGGTCCTAGGTTCCACCCTCAGCGCTGCTGAGGATCCCCCAAGCACCGTCAGGAGTCACTCTTGAGCACAGAACCAGGGGTAAACTCTGAGGACCACTGGCTGTGGCCAAAATTAATAATAATAATATAATAGTAATAATAGAAGAAGAAAAAAGAGGGCTGGAGAGATAATACAGCAGGTGTTACCTTAAGTGTAACCAACCTGGCTTCTATGCCCAGCATCCCATATATGGTCCCCATTCCTTCCAGGAGTGATCCCTGAGCACAGGCCCAGGAGTAAACCCTGGTCACTGCCATGTGTGAATACAAGAAACAAAACAGAGAAAGAAAAGCTATGATTTAGGGGCCAGAGCTAATACAGGGGGTGAGGCGCTTGCCTCATACTGGTGACCCCACTGGGGATGGCCCCAATGCCTACAAACAAGTACTATTTCTAGTAATAAAAATTTGGGAAAATCTCTGAGTGTTTATTAGTAGAATTTTCTACGTTAAAGTTCAACAGTTTAATGAAATAATATGTGCCCACTCAAAGGGATGGGGTGGGCCTCTGCTAATCTAAAATATATAAATACAAGTTAGCCGACTGTTTATGCAGCATGATCTTTTTATCTGGGGGGAGTCCCTCCCTAGCAGTGCTCAGGGGTCCTGGGGGTCATCGTTAGTGATATTCAGCCCTGCTGCGTGGACCTGATGAGGGCCATCAGGGTCACACCTGGGGATGCTGGGGGTTGCATGCGTACCTGGGATCGAACCTGGGGCCTGGTGCATGCAAGATCTGTGCTCCAACCTTGGGACCATCTCTCCGGCCTTCTACTGTGTGATCTTATTTGTAAACTTTCTCTACAGAAACGTCAAATATAACCTAAAAAAAGCATTAAAATTCTGAAAAAAATAAATCCTCTTCCAAGCCTTTCTCTTTAGAGGTTCTTCTTTTCTTTTTCTTTTTTTTTCTTGGGGTCACACCCAACGATGCACAGGGGTTACTCCTGGCTCTGCACTCAGGAATTACCCCTGGTGGTGCTCAAGGAATCACATGGGATGTTGGGGATCCAACCCGGGTCGGCCGCGTGCAAGGCAAACGCCCTACCCGCTGTGCTATCGCTCCAGCCCTCTTCTTTTTAATGCATTTGGTTCTATGTCCCCCTGCCCTCAGCAGCTGCTGCAGTAGCCGGAAGTGGCACAGGCTTGGTTGTGGTGCTCGCTGGGTTTCGGCTGTGCTCCCGAGGTGCTGGATGCTCTGGGCTTGGCGCCTGAGTCCTGCTGAAAGCTCGGCCCGGCACTGTTTGCGTCGAGCGCCACCTACTGGCAACGGCGCTCATCTGCTGCCCCACTGACCGAGTTCACCTCCATGCTCCTCAGTTCTCACCTAGCTGAGAAGGAGGTGAGAAGGGCAGGACCACAGGGCACACACACGCGCGCACGCACACACACGTGTGTGTGTGCACACACCCAGGCACATGTGTGTGCATATGCACACATGCATACACATGCACATACACATGCATGCGCATGCGTGCGCACACACACAGAGCACTTGGGACCTCTAGCTCAGAGCAGGTGGGTCACTGACTGAGATGTGTGTAACCTCGGATGGTGCTTTGAACCCTCAGTTTCCTTCCCAGTCCCTGTCCCCAGAACGGCCTTATCTGAGGACCAGAACTGGGCACATGACTTGTAGGTCCCAGGTGCAAAATGAAAATGCAGGTTATGCTTGTTCAGAAAGCATCGGGAATCCCAAACAGTGCCAGGGGGTTAAACCAAATGTGGGGCCAGGGATGCTCAGGGGACCACGTGGTGCCAGTGAGGGAACTTGGGGTTCCTGCCAACAAAATGGAGCGATAGTCCAGTAAGGAGGGCGTTTGCCTTGCTTGCGGCTGACCCAGGTTCGATCCCTGGCATACTCTATGGTCCCCTCAAGCACCGCTAGGAGTAATTCCTGAGTGCATGAGCCAGACGTAACCCCTGAGCATCGCCAGGTGTGACCCAAAAAGAAAAAAAAATTCAGTAAGGGACAGGAGAGATGAGCAGCGGGCACAGCGCCTGCTCTGTGGGCAGCCAACCCCCATTCCATCTTTGTTTTTTTGGGGGGGGGGTTGGATCACATCTGGCAATGCTCAGGGGTTCCTCCTGGCTCTGCACTCAGGAATTACTCCTGGCGGTGCTCAGGGAACCATATGGGATGCTGGGAATCGAACCCCTGTTGGCTGTGTGCAAGGCAAGCGCCCTACCTGCTGTGCTATTGCTCCAGCCCCCATTTATTTACTCTTGTTTGGGGGCCACACCCGGCGATGCTCTGGGGCATGGAGAGCACTGTGTGTGTTTGGAGGATGAAGGAGGGTCCACTCAACGGTGGGACATACCTGTTAAGGTGAGCATGTGCACTGGCCTCCTGCTGGGGGCTTCTGGCCCCCCGGGAGCTGGGCCGGGAGAGGCCTCCGGAAGTGCCCCTCGGCAGTGAGGTACGGCCAGCAACCCTGTGCCCACAGGCCCGTGGAGCCAGCGCATGTCAGAAGGGAGGCCCGGCTCTGGTTCGCAAGGCTGCTATCATGCTGATAAGGGATGTTATTTCTGGGTGCGAGAGGCTCTGCAGATCTGGGGGTCCCTCCAGCCCAGCCTGCCCAAGCGATAGCCCAGGGCCCCGGGGTGGGGCCTGATGCTGGGGTCTCTGTGCGGTTCGGGTCAAGTCTCCCCACCCCTACTCTGGGCTCCTGAGACCGTCTGGGTGGGCCTCCTCCCCCCGACAGCTGGAGGTTAGGTTATTTCGGTCCTGCAGGCTGTTGGGGTTTGGGCCCAGGCGCGGATGGGTTCAGTTTCCTGGCCCTGAGTGGATCAAGCTGTCTGTCATCTGCTCTGAGACGCATAGCCACTGCTGGCCACCGCGGGGCTGGCCTCTGGGCTCCCACCAACTCTGGCCCCATCTTGGCCATTTTTTTTCTTTCTTTTCTTTTTTTAAAAATAAATTTAGGGGCTGGAGCAATAGCACAGTGAGTAGGGCCTTTGCCTTGCACGTGGCCGACCCGGGTTCGATTTCCAGCATCCCATATGGTCCCCTGAGCACCGCCAGGGGTAATTCCTGAGTGCAGAGCCAAGAGTCACCCCTGTGCATCGCCAGGTGTGACCCAAAAAGAAAAAAGAAAATTATTTATTGGATGCCCGCCTGGGCCGGGTGCATGGCAAACCCCCTCCCTGCGGTACTATCGCTCTAGGCCTCCAAACGGTATGGATATTTGAGCTCTGGCTTTGCACTTAACTCATTTCAGCCTTCTTATCAGTAACACGGGCCACCCAGGCCTTAGGTCCTTGGATGAAGCCGTGAGGAAAAACATGGATCTGTTGCATTAGAGATCCACATGCAACCGGTGGGTTCACCCACAAATGCTCCTCGGCGCCGACCGCATGCACGTGGGGCCTGGGAAAACGGCGCGGGACCAGACAGGCTTGCAGGAGGCAGACAGTAAACAATTACAAAGATCTTGCTGGGTGCTGGTCCCCGCTTCAGACACCGGGCCTGGGGGCGTGTCCAGAGGCGTGGCCTGAGGAGCGGGGCCGTATATAAGTGGGCGCGCCAAGGGGCAAGAGGCGTGACCAGAGGAGCGGGCTATGTATAAGTGGCCGCGCCGCAGGGCCTGGGGGCGTGTCTATGGGCGAGTCCGGAGAGCAGGGCCCTATAAAAGCGGGCGCGCCGGGGCTGGGGGCGTGGCTATGGGCGTGGCGTGAGGGGGCGTGGTGGGAGCCGCGTATAAGTGGGGCGCGCCCGCCGGCGGTCCCAGCCCCCGGCCCGCGGCTCCGCCTCCCCGTGGACTCTGGTGCCCCGTGGTCGCCGCCGCCGCCGCCTCCCCCGCAGCCGCCGCGAGGTGAGCCGGAGCCGGGTTCCCCCCGGCCGAGGGTCCGCGCGCGCCCAGCGGGGGGGTCTGGCCTGGGACGTCGGGGAGCCGCCGCCGGGTCCCCGCGTCCCGGGCATCTGCTGGGTGTGTCCCGCGTCCCGGGACCCCGCCGCCTTCCTCCAGCCGCGAGGCCAGTTTCCCGCCGGCCAGCGCGTCCGCCTTGGGCACCGTGCCCTGCGGTGTCCCCCCTCCCCCCCACACCTCGGACGCTTCCAGAAGCCGGGACCGACGGGCCGCAGGGCCCCCCGCACCGGACGCGACGCCGGTCCGGCAAAAGTGGCGCCGGGCACCCGGCAAAGTGGCGCCGGGCAGTGCGGGGACGCCCCGCCCCAGGGGCGCCGGCCTGGGGCGCTCGGAGGGACGCGGGGCGCGGCCCGGGCGCACCTGCCCGCCCTCCCGGAACAGGTGCCCGCGGGCGCGGCGGCTGCTGCGACCTGGGCCCGGCCTTGTTTTGTAAACCCGGAGCCCGAGCGTCCCCGGCGGGCGCGGGCTCGTGCGGGCCACCGGGAGGGTCGCGCCAGCCCGCGCCCCGCGCCCGCGCCCCGGAGCCGTTAGCTGTCGGGGTCGCGGGGAGCCGCGGCCCGGCGGGATGGTGGTGGGTGTTGCTGCTGCGCCAACACTTGCGGGGTGAGTGTTTGCTTCCCTGCCCCATGTTCAGGCTTTCTCTGCAAGCTTTGGGCCCCACGGAAGGAGGAGTCCCTCCCCCTGCCCCCCGTTTGGGGGCTGTTGGCCCCAAAATAGGGTGTTGGTGGGTTGGGTCACACCCGGCAGCCTTGAGGGACCTCTGGCAGCTCCGAGCCCTGGGGCCACTCCTTGGGGTGTCCGGAGCCCCCTCTGAGGTGCTGGCATGGAACTAGGTGCAGCCCACCTGCGGGCCAGGAGGGACACGGCCCAGCTGTGCCCATCCCCCGAGGACGGCAGGCCGGCCTCACCGCAGTGGAGAAACTGAGGCTGACCCCCTGACAGGAAGCAGGACTGGGATCTAGTGGCCAGCCCAGGGCCATGTGCTGAACTCGGGGCCCCAGGTCCCCATGTCTTTGCCACAGTTGGTCACTCGCTAGGGAAGGACAGTGCCTTCCTTCGGGACATGCCCGCGAGGTAGGCCCTTGGGGGTGGCCCATAGGGGTGCTAGTTGGGGGGGGTCCCTGTTCCCTCTGTGGCCCCTCCTGAGGAGGAGCCAGGCGTGGATTTCAGGGGACCCCCTGGCTGCAGGGAGCCCCCACGCTCCGGTCCCCATCCTGGTATGGGGTTCCCCCCCTCTGGGCCTTGGCCAGCGTGGCTGGTGTTTTTTTAATTAATTAATTTATTTATTTATCTTTGCTTGTTTTAAGTTTAAAGTGTCCAAAAGTGACTAAACTGTGGGGAGATTGGCTTCCAGGGGTCCTGAGTCGGAGTAGCAGGCGGGCAGCGGACGGGCAGCGGGCAGGCAGCAGGGGGCAGCGGCCCTACTGTGCTTCCATGGCGGCTGCCCCATCGAGCCCCTACATCAGCTGTGTTTTGGGGGGGCTGGTTTTCCTGGCAGGAAACACTCCAGCAGCTGTCTGGGAAGCTGCCAGGCCTCCCCAGGTGCCGAGGCCAGGGCAGGGAGCCGAGGGACACAGTCGCCCCGACCCCCACGGGGGTCCCGCCCACCCTCTGCACCGACTGGGCTTCATTGCTGCCTCCTCTGAGACGTCTTCCGGGATGATCACATCTCGGGGCACAGTCCTGCATCTCGGGCCCACTGTGTCTTATTCCACCGTCCCCAGGACACACAGGAGTCGGGCAGGTGTGGCAGCACCTGCCGGGGTGACACGGGCCCTGAAGATCCCTGAGGACAGGAGTTGGGGGCTCAGGGGTTTCCTGGGGGGGTCTCAGCTGGGCCCCCCCAAATGCAGGGGATCCAGAAGACAGAAACCACTTGCGTGCGCTGCCCTGGGGGAGCCCGCAGGCCCCGGGCAGCTGCCCCGGCGGTATTTCCCCTCCCTGGAAAGCATCCTGTTTGCCGGGTGCCGGAGTGTGTGGACAGTCCAGGGTTTCTGTCCGTCCGGCGGGACTCCGGCTGTTTTTCTCTCTGCTCAGAACAATTCCAAGAGGTTTCGAGGAAGTCGCTGCCGCCACGCTAGGGTTTTGTTGTTGCCGGCCACCAGGAAGCCAGCAGCGGGTTCCGAGTGGACGCGTGAGCCGGTCCCTCCCGCCTCTGGCCTGCCCGGGGGCGAGAGCAGGCGTGAGCGTAAGCAAATGAGCCGGCCAGGCCCGCCGCTGCCCTGCCCTGCCCTCCCCTCCCCTCCCGGCCCGGGCAGCTGGGCTGCTTCGTGTCAATATTGGGCTGTGACAACAAAAAGACGCCGCACGGCGCAGGCAGCGCGTGGGAACCTGCTCCCTGGAGTGGGGGGACACAAGGCAGAGAAGCGCGGGGGAGGGGTGAGACGCCCTCGGGCTAGGGGTGTCTGTGACTTGGATTGTGGGGTCAGTGTCTATTTTTGCGGGCTGCAGAGGCTTCCGGAGGGCCTGGGCCAAGGGTGCCGCTCGGGGAAATCCCCCCAGGACACACCCCCCCGCCTGCACAGGCTGGGACATGCCACCCTTGAGCGCCTGCTGTATACCTCCCAGGACGGTGCTCCCTCCAAGAGGAAGGGGAGTGGCCAGCCCCCCGTCCAGGTCTGGCCCTCATGCTGCCAGTTCTGTTGCCGCCTGCCTGCCTGCCCGCCCTTCCCCCACCCCATCCCCTCTTGCTCCTGTCTGCTCTGAGCAGACAGACAGACAGACAGACAGACAGGTAAACATTTCATGAGACCCAAACGGGCCGAGTGTCCACACAAGCTGTTTGCCCAAGTGCCGGGACAGTGTAATTAAGCCTGTCCTGGGGGGACCAGAAGGGGCCCGAGGGGCGGGTCTGTAGGAAGAAACGGTCTCTCCTGCGGGCCTGGGAGGCGGAGGGCGCAGGGGGCAGGGGCCTGTGGGTGCCCGAGGGCTGGGGTGGACCCTCAGAGGGAGCTCCCCGGAGGTGGCAGGAGGGGGAGCCGGGGAGCAGGTGGGCTGGCGGTGGAGGTCCTGAGACCCTCCATATTTCACTCTTCCCGGCTGGAGCCTAGAGCCGGCCCAGTGCCTGCCTGGGGACCCACATAGGCTATGCCAGGGGCCACCACCCCCCAAAGCCGACAGCCACCTGCCCCCCCCCCCGCCCGCCCCTTCTACCAGCCCCGTGGGCTTCAGCACCTGGCTCTGGGCTCAGGGGTCACTCCTGGCAGGGCGCGGGGACCCTGGGGCGTGCTGGAGATGGAAGCAGGCCCCTCCCTGCTGTCCTGCTGCCTCAGGCCGGTCCCTCTCTGTGACACTGATGAGAGTGCTCTGGGGCCCCTTCCAGCTGCGGGCGTGACTTCCTGGGGGCCCCTTGCTTGCTGCTCACAGCCCCTCGGCCTGAGCTGCCCGTGGGACGTTTATTTCTCACAGTTCCAGAGACTAGGCCAGTGTCGGGGTCCCAGGGGCTTCCTGTCTGCTAGGGCGCGCGCCCCATGGGGGACGAGGGGGGGAAGCCCTGATCCCAACCCCCCTCTTGAGACTGACCCGGCAGCCGGGCGGCCCGCGGGAGAAGGGCCATCCCGGAGAGGGTCCCTCACTCTCGCTTTACACATGGGGGGTCTCAGGGTCCTGGAGGAGGGAGGGCAGAGCCCGAGGGCTCCCCAGCCAGGACCCCTGTCCCCGAGCTGCATCAGTGTCTCGGTGTGGTCCCAGAGGGGCCGCCTGCAGCGAGCAGGGGTGGACGGTGCCCATGGGGCGGCCCTGAGGCTCGGAGGCCTGTGCTGAGTGGCCCCCCTGGCCCCCCTGCCCGGGGTCACATAGCACAGCGAGTCACAGCTCTCCGTGTCCCTCGAGGGAGGGAGAAGGGTCTGTTTCATTCCTTTGTTTGTCTCCTCGGGCTGCACCCCGTGATGGGCCGGGCTGACTCCTGGCTCTGTGCTCGGGAATTAGTCCCGGCGGTGTTTCGGGGGCCATATACGATGGCGGGGTTCAAACCCAGGACAGCCGCGTGTGAGGCAATGGCCCTCCCTCCCTGCCGTGCTGTCATTCCTGTTCCTTGTCCTCCCCAGAGGTGGCCCTGATGTCATCTTAGCCCCGGCCCTCCCATACTGCTCTGGATCTTTCTATATAAGGAAACGCAAATGTCTGTGTGAATGACGGCGCCAGGACCCTGTCTGGCTTCCGTCACTCAGGCTCCGAGACCTGCCTCCTTCCGTTCCCACCTGGCGCTCCTGCCCAGGTGCTTTCACCTGGTCCTTCCTGCCCACAGTCCTCGGTATCTGACCAGGGGTGCCCCGGGGCCAGGAAGCCGGGACCCCTCGAGCTGAGCAGGCACCCCGTCCACACACACACACACACACACACACACACACACACACACACACACACACACACACACACACACACACACACACGACCTAAGACTGCATGTCCCTAACATACACGGCCACTGAGCGCTGCGTGTGACCCCATCGCCTGCAAACCTCAGCCGCTTCCTTGTCTGAACGGGGGTGCCATGCCCCTGCACCCAGAGGAACGGTGACACCAGTGACAGCTGAACTCTGGACCCCTGGGTCCCCGCCACCGTCTCCCGGCTAAGCTGGGGATCGATGTGGTCAGATAATCCTGCTGGCCAGGGCTGGAGCGATAGCACAGTGGGTAGGGCGTTTGCCTTGCACATGGCCGACCTGGGTTCGATTCCCAGCATCCCATAGGGTCCCCTGAGCACCGCCAGGAGTGATTCCTGAGTGCAGAGCCAGGAGGAACCCCTGAGCATCGCCGGGTGTGACCCAAAAAAAGCAAAAAAAAAAAAATCCTGCTGGCCCCCTCGGGCTCCCCAGACGCCTCCAGCCCAGCTACACTCCCTCCTGTCACCCCTCAGCCCAGTTCTGGGGTCTGGGTCTGAGCGGGGGTGTGTGTGGGGGTCGCTGCACAGGCCGAGTGGTCAGACCTGGGGCCGAGGCTCCCGGGCCCACCCAGGCAGCCACTTTGTCAGTGTGGTCGCACTTGTCAACTTTGCCAGATGTCAGCAGTAGCCCCTTCCCACCCTCCTGCATTGGACTCGTGTCTCTCCTCCCCCCTTCCCCGTCTCCCTTCTCCCAACATCTCCCTGGGCTGTTGCCCCCTTGGGGGCAGGGGAACCAGAGGCCTGGCCGTGCTGGGGGGCGCACGCGGTGGGCGGTATCTACCGGGTCCCTCGTGCAGACTCCCCAGCCCCAGCCCCCCCCCTCCCCCTGTTCTTTCTCCTGTTTGCCCAGTTACCGAGATCTTCATCTCTCTGGGCCGGAAGCAGCTGCTGGTGCTGACCAGGCAGGAGGCGGGGCGAGGGGAGGGCAGATGGACAGACGGACAGATGCACGCATTGGTCTGATGCCTGAAGCTGCCCTGTCTCTGTTTCTGGGGATGCCAGCACCTGGGTGGTAGGGAAAGTTCCAGAAGGTGGGGAGCCTGGGGGATTAAAAGATAAACCTTGGGAGCCGGGGCCTCCCTGCGGCTCTCCCCGGAGCCGGGGCCTCCCTGCGGCTCTCCCCTCAGCGGGGGTCTGTTTAGGCTTTCTCCTCCTTGCTAGCAACACAGTTGCCACCTCAGCCCCCTGCCAGGTGGCCAGCCCCGCCCCTGGGCATCCTGGGATGGGGGGGCGGGAGGCAGCCCGGGAGGCCCAGCCCAGAGGCCTGGGAGCGGGCGGGCAGCTATGTTTGAGCCCGCCCCCAGGAGAGGCCGGAAGTCCGGCTGCTAGCCAGGCAGATCTCTGGGGCTTGTGCGTGACCCTGGTGGGGGTCCAGTGGGGCGTCAGCCCCACCTCCCTGCCCCTCCAGGGTCAGGGCCGGTGGCCTGGCTGGAAATAGGGGAGAAATCGGGGTCTCCATGCAGGGAGCCCAGAACCCTGAGGGCACCCGAATTTGCATCTAGAGCAGTGATGGGGCGGCTGGGGTGTCGGGCTGTGGGGGCACAGAGGGGAGCACAACACCCCCCTGGGCCCCTCGGAAGTACCCCAGGCTCCTCTCCCCACCTCTGCACTCCCGTGCCTGGGTACAGGTCAGGCATGTCCCTGCTTCCCACAGGGGGAAACTGAGGCTGCACGGAGCTCCAGATGGTCCCGGCGGTGTGGGCTAGCACCCCTCCACCCCCCCACTCCAGCTGTGGGATTTGCATCCGACCTGGCAGGGTCTGTGGTGTGTGGACTGCGGTCTGGGTGGGGACGTGGGTATGTGTCCGCCCCCCCAGACGGCTCTGCGCCGTGACCCCACAGTCGGCCCCTGCCCGGCCTCCATCTCTGCCCGAGGCCTGGAGGTGCCCACGGCTGCTGCCCCCAGACCCCCCTCTTCCTGGGAAGCTTCACTCTGGGCCCAGTCCGAGGCCTCAGCCGTGACCTCGGAGCCCGCCCTCCCGGCAGGGTGGACAGGCAGGCAGCAGGAGGTCCAGTAGCAGGACCCGAGTGCCCACAGTTCTCCAGCTGGACCCCTGGCTCAGATGGACAGTCCAGCCGGGGCCCTGCCTTCCGACCGTCCCTCCAGGCGCACGGCACGGCCCCTTGCTGCCCACCATCCCCCGGGGGGGGTCCAAGGAGGCCGGGGTGGCGGGTGGGTCAGGAACAGGCAGGAGCATCGCCCCCCCATGGCCCAACTCTGACCAGGGTTGCCTGCGTGTGGCTGCGGTGGGGGGGGGGGGGCTGTGGCATGTTTCTGGTGTGGCCTGACGTCCTGGAGGAGGTTCCAGTAGGTGACTCGGGGGATCCATCTGCACCTCCCTGTCCCATCCTCCTGTCACCTCCCCTTCCCCCTCCCCTCCCTCCAGAATCACCTCACCTGCTTTGTGTTCTGGGCCTGGCCCTTTAAATCCTGACAGTTGTTCTTAGCTCCTAGTCAGTGGAGCCCAGAGCAGGAAGTGCCACGCAGAAGGGGGGCACCCCCAGCAATATAAGTGGGGGTCTGCTGCGTGTGGCTGGAGCAGGGGACTTGTGCCTGGGGTGGGGGCCCGGGGGCTGGTCCCGCAGGGAACAGCAGAGGACAGGACTGTGAGATGTGCGCTGCTGGCTCCCGGCGGGCCTGTGGCCGGCTGCCTGCCGGTCAGCGGGGAGGGGTCAGGCCCTCCAGTGCGCATAGCCTGCACTCGGGCCTCTTAGCTGTCACGGAGAGTCCCCAAGATGGCCTGGGCCTGAGGCCTCCATGACTGTCCCAGTCCGGGCTCCGGGCTCGCTGCTTTGGGGGAGTCGCGGGGTCTCTTGGTTTTTGTTTTTTGTTTTGGGCCACACCTGGCGATGCTCAGAGTTCACTCCCGGCTCTGACTCAGGAATCACTCCTGGCGGTGATGGGGGACCACAGGGGTGCCGGGGCAAGAGCCCTCCCCGCTGTCCTGTCGCTCCAGCCACTCAGCCTAGGCTGGTGGGGGCCCCGCCCTCTCTTGGGGGACCGCCCCTCCCCTCCCCCACCCCATGTGCCCTGACAGCAACTTTCAGCCCTGGGGAAGGTGCCAGCAACAGGTGCGCTGGCATATGCCAGGCCGCGAGCCCTGCGTGGCTGCGGGCGCCCTGTTTACGCGTCTGGTTCCTGAGCCTCCCCACCCCCCTCTGGTCCGCCGCCCCTCACCCCCCACCCCTTCACCCCTCGGCCTTTTATCTAGAACAGATGCCAACTCACCCGGCCCCTGCAGGAACCGAAACTCTCGCTCTCTCGGGGATGGGGGTGCCGGACCGGCTCTCCGGGAACAAAGCCGGCTTCTGTGGGTCCCCTGCCTGCGTGAGGGGACACCTGCAGGACCGCGGCCGCCCTGACGCGGGCCCACACGCCATCACATTCCTCTTGGGGGCGCCCCCCTACTGCACCCACCGGGCGGGGGTTGGGTGGGAGACTTGGGCCCAGCCCCAGCCTTCCAGCTCGCAGCCCTGGTGGGCTCCAGCCACAGCCAGGAGAGGGAGGAGCTGAAGCCACACGGGGCTCACGGGCCCTTTGGGGGCACTGCTCCTCGGGGTTGGGGTGGAGGCGTCCTTCCCGGAACCCCCCACGTCCCCAGCCTCCCGCAGCCCGTGCTGTGCCGTCAGCTGCCACGCGGCACTCCCAGATCCGAACGCCAGGGCCACACACACTTCCCCCCTGTCCTCTGGGCCACGGCTCTCGGGTACCGCGGGGTGAGCAGCCGGGCCCTCAGGTCCAGTGGTCAGCGCCCAGCCGTGTGGGACCAGCAGCTGCCATGGGAAGGACCCGGAGACGCTCCAGGCGACCAAACAAGCCTCCTTTCACCCGCTGGTTTGTTTATGCTTCGGGCCCGTAGGTGCTGCGGCCACTCCTGGCTCTGTGCCCCACTGGGCACTCCCTGCAGTGCGGTGCCAGGAAACCAAGCCAGGGGCGCCCGCCTGCACACCCGCCACTGCCCTCCCGGCTCCCCAGCCCCAACCTGCTTCCGTTTTTCCTACCGAGTTAGGGGGGTCGTGGCTGGTCGTAGTTTTGCAATGGCCCGGCTGTGCCACGGAGAGTGTGGCTCTCGCCACCCCTCTGCCCTGGCCGTGGCCAGGCTGCCGCTGTCCTTCCCCCGGCTCCGTGGCAGGCCTGAGCCAACTCCGCCACTGCCCCATGCTGCAAGGGACGCCGGGAACGGGCACGTGGCTGAGACGGACAGGGTCTCGCGTCACAAAATGGGTCCTGCTGCCAGGAGAAATTCCTCAGTGCAAAGCCAGGAGTAACCCCTGAGCATTGTTGGGTGTGACCCAAAAAGCAAAAAAAAAAATAATAATGGGGGGTTGGTTTGCTCGGGGACGCTGTGGTGGTGGCTGACCGCCCCACCCTGACGCCAGCCGGGGGCTTGTAGGTGGGCTCCGGGCATTGGGGTTGACCCAGCCGGCCCGTATCCAGGCCATGTTCAGGCTGATTTGATCTCATAAAGAGGAACGTCACTGCTCGTGGACATCCCCTCAGGGCCTCGGGCTGGACGTGGCCAGAGCAGAGGGACGGCACATGCCCACAGGCTGTGTCTCTCCCCAGAGAGATGCCCCGAGCCAGGCCTGTCACCAGGGACCTCTTTGCCGACTCCTTCCTGCGCGAGCATCTCCCGGGTGCTGGGACCGTCCCTGGCATGACAGACGTCACGGACGCCAGCGCTCCTGCACCCCTCCGCCACAGGTAGGGCCCAGGGAGCCCCTCCCTCCCTCCCTCCCGCTCATCCCCGGGGAGACTCCCCAATGTGGCTCTGGAGGGGGGCCGGGCACACAGGGACCTTCAGCCCGCTGCCTCCGTCCCCCTCGGACGCTCCCATCCAGCAGGCCCGCGGCCCGTGGCCATTCATCAAGGGCCACTCGGGAGAGAGACCCGGGCTGAGGCAGTGAGGAGTGGGGCCCCAGCACGTGGCTGGCAGGCTCGAGGCCCCAAGTCTGATCCCTGGTGCTGCACTGTCCTCCCTCGCCCCTCACCACCCTGCCTGTGCCATCGGGGAAACCCTAGCAGCCCCCCCTCCCCTGCTTCTCCAGGCCCGAGCAGCCACACAGCAGGGCTGGGCGGGCATTGCCGGGAGTGACCGGCTGCCAAGAGCCGCTAGGGACATCCCCGCGGAGACCCAGAGTTGGGAGGGGACGCAGGTACCCTCAGCTCTGGTCCCACCTTGGCTGTGGGCCAGCACAGAGGGTCAGGCCTGGGCCCACAGACCCAGAGCCCAGGCCTGGGCACCCCGTGACAATGGTCGGGGGGACACTCGCCCATGTCCCCCACCTCCTGGACTCAAGGGCCCCACACAGGGGGGATGGGGGGATGGGGCAGGTGGCTGAGGAGAGTGGGCGAGGCTCAGCCCGGGCCCTAGGAATTCCCCGGACGGATCGACGGATCGTCAGCAGGGTGGAATGTGTGGGCACCCCCCCCCACCCCCACGGGAGCAGAGGTGTCGGGGAGGGGGAGGGCTGCGGGCACTAGAGGGAGATAAGGTTCCATCCCCCGGAGCTGGGGGGTGCCGCTCCCTAGTAAGAGTGGGGGCCCCAGCGAGGGGTGTCCGTTGGGGGCCCCCATGGGAAGCAGCCAGCTCAGAATCCCCACTGGGGGGTCCTGCAGGTGTGTGGTCCCTGGCAGGGGCTGGGGAGGGGTCAACCAGGTCACAAAAAAAATTGCTCGTGCTCAGAAGAGGACCCCGCAGGCTTCTGCTGCACCCTCACAGCCCTGTGCCCCCCCCCACCCGGCTTCCCCGCAGGGCGCACCCCAGCGGCCCGAACGACGTGGCCATGCGGCTGGCCTTCATCGGGGACGAGATGGAGGTGCGGTGGGCGCTGCCCGGCCGGGCTGTGCACAGGTGAGCTGGACACTCGGGCCACTGGCAGCGCCTGGACCACAGTGGGAGCCCAGGGGGGTGCCCACTGCTGCAACACTGGGGTCCAGGGTGCCCCAAGGTGCGGGGGAGGGGACGGAGTTAAGTGGACGCGGCGTCTCGTCCCTTCCTGAGCATCCAGAGCATCCCCCTGACAGGACCACAGCACAGCCTCGGCGCAGGGCAGACCAGCAGCTGAACAGGGGCGGGGGGGAGGTGGGCGCGGGAGGGCTGGGCCGTGCTCTCCCTGCAGCTGTGTCCCCCCCGACCCCCTTCCCCACCTGATTGTCCTCCAGCCTGGCCGTCACCTACAGCCGGACGGGCCTGCGGGGCGTCCTTAGGGGCCTCGTCAGGAACCTCAGGGAGAGCGCACGGATCTGGGGCTTCCTGACCCTCCGGGCCCGGGTAAGAGCCTTGCGCCCCCCACCCCTCCACCTCCGGAGCTACCGTTTGCCACAGTCCCCGCCGGGCCCTATCGACACCCCCTTCCCCAGAGAGGCCCCGGCCCCCACTGCTGCCCCCTGCCCAGGAGGCTCGCCCCGCCTCCCCCTGCACCAGACTGCCCCACCCCTGTGCCCCCAGGGCCCCTTCTCTGAGGCCCCTCGTCTTCCGGTCACGTCGTGCCAGGCTCAGTCTCCCTGGGTCCCCAGCATCCCCAGCCCACTCCACCGGCCGTCCCGGAACCCTGCGGGGCTCGGCGCAGGCCTGGAGGGGTCCGAGGTCAGGACTCACGGCTGTCTCCCCCGCAGGTGCCCCCCGCCCTGGGGCGCGAGCTGGTGCTGTCCGTGGTGCTGGTGCTGCTCGTGGGCTGGGGTCTGCGCTTCCTGTGACCCTGCGGCTGCCGGCAGCCTGGGGGGCTGGACCCCCCTCCCGCCACCCTGGAGGTGGCCTCCTTGGTTCTCTTGTCTTTTTAACCCTTTTTGATATTTAAGCGGAGTGCTGGGACACTGCTGAGGTCGCTACTGGTTGGCTTTCCCTCGGGTCTGTTTTTGTAAGACATGGATTCCCTGGACCGCGGGCGTTACTGGTTAACGGCTCGCCGGCTGGGCCAGCAGCAGCGCTCCCCGCCCCGGCCCCCGCCTGCACCGTGCTGGGACTGTCGCCTGGCAGGCGGCCGGGGGGAGTGCTGGCCACACCCCCGTGTCTGTGGGGCCCCACGAGAACATCTGCTGGAGTAGGTTTCTGAGGGGTGGGAGAGCACAATAAACTGTTGGTTTCCAGCCGGTGTCCGTCCTCTCTGGGGTCCGCCCCGCCCAGGCAGGGCACAGGGCCACACTTCCCGCCTCGCGCCCCTCTGGCACCTGGGAATCCAGGGGTGTGGCTGTGGGGGGCCGGGCCAGCCCCTCCCGCTCTGCCCCCATTAAGGATTGTTTGGCTTCAAGGCCCCTGTAACGGGGGTCCTGAGCCCACCTGCCAGGGGCTCCTCCAGCACTTCCTGCTGATCCCAGTGTTCCTGTGTGGGGGCTGCTTCTGGCGCTCATGGGCAGAGGGGCCTGGCGAGGGCAGTTGTGTGGGCGTGGGGACTGAGGACACAGCCTGTGTAGATGCACTGACCCCCCCGGCCCTGGGGGCCCACTGTATAATCAGTGTGGCCAGTAACAAGGCCAAACCCAGGGCCACCTCTTCCAGGAAGCCCTCTGGTAGCCTGCTCTTGCAACGGGGCTCTGAGACCGGCTGCCCATGGGTTGTGTGTGAGCGCCTTCTGCATGGCCATGGCCCTGGTGGAGAGAAGAGGTACCTTGCGCTGGGGGCATTGTGGAGGACACGCATGGGTGCAGCATCCCCGACTGGGTGTGGCTGCAGATAACAGTTGGGGAGCCTCTGATCCCGGCCCCATTGTGGCAAGCGGCCCCAGCAGGGCCCCCAGCTCACCTCGTCCTGGCAACACGTGGCAGGACCCCTGGGATAGTGCAGCTGTGGGGGGAGGCCGGTGGGGCTCCACATCCAAAGCTGCTTTCCCGGCGCTGGACACTTCAAGGGGGAAAACGAGCAGCAGGTAGAGAAAATCCACCTTTAATGCTTTGTCCCGAGTTCGTGCTCACAGCTCTGGGCCGCAAGCCCCACCGTGAGGGGGGGAGGTGGGCGGGTCCGCGGGCGGAGCTCCAGCGCTGTGGGCGGGGCCTGAGCAGATGGGTGTGGCCTGAAGCAGTGGGCGGGGCTCCGGCACAAGTGGCCCCACGGGTGGTAGTCCAGAGTGGTGGGCGGAGCCCTGCCAGCAACGGCGTCTCACGGGGCCGTGGCCGGGCCCTGGTCCACGTCCTCCTCGTCGGGCGCCACCACGTCCACGTTGCTGTAGGACTTCCAGGCCTGCATGTTGCAGCTCTTGAGGATGCTGCCCAGCTGCCTGCCGGGGCCCACCTCGAAGGTCCTGGGGAAGGGGGTGCCCTTCTTCCTCTCGTAGATGACGTGCATCGTCTGCTCCCACTTCACCGGGGCCACCACCTGCTGCACCAGCAGCCTGGGGATGTGCTTGGGGTCGGCGTAGCGGTGCCCGCTGACGTTGGCGTGCACGGCCACCAGGGGCTTGCGGACGCTGATGGCGCGCAGCGCCTGTGCCAGCGGCTCCTGCGCCGGCTCCATGAGGCGCGTGTGGAAGGCGCCGCTCACGGGCAGCAGCTTGGCGCGGCGGAAGTGGAACCGGGCCGAGTTCTTCTGCAGGAAGCGCAGGGCCTGGGGGGCGCCGGGAAACGGGTGTGGGCCGCGCTGGGGGCAGCCCTGGGGGGGGGGCCCTGCAAGCGCCCCGGCCCGAACCTGGCTCTGGGAGTGATGCCCACCCCGGGAGTTCCCGCAGCATCAGGACCGGGCACCCCTGTCTGTGACCCGCACCCCCAGCTCCCTGGTTGCCGCGGGGGTTCTCCAGCCCCCGCCCCCACCCACTAGTCTCCTCTGCCCCTGCCCCCCCGCCCCCCCCTCTGGCCCTGCCTCTGGCCCTGTGTCCCCGCTGAGCAGGCTTCCAGGATCTGTGAGAACAGGCCGCACCGTCCAATGCCCTTCCCGGGTGGGCCCCACCACACCCACCTCCAGGTGGCCGGAGATGACCCTGCAGTCGGGGAAGAGGTAGTTGGACACCTCGCACACAGGGTCCTTCAGGCCTGAGGCCGCACAGTGCTCGCGTGCTTCCTGGCAGGCGAGGGCGAACTTGGACTGCGGCTGGCCGAGGACCGACAGCATCCCGCTGGGCACGGCCTCCGAGGCCTCCTGCATGGCCTCCGCGCGCACCTTCACCGCGTGCAGCCCTGCGGGAGGGCAGCGCAGCTCAGGCCCACGCCGGGCACTGCTGGGGGGGGGGGCTCTGCCCGGCGGGGCTGTTTGATGGTCACAACTCAAGGGCAGGGCGCTCCTGGCTACCCGTGGGCCGAGCCCCAGGGTGGTGACTGACACCTCCAGGCTCTCCCTGCACCCCCAAAGAACGAGCCTCCTCAGCTCCGGGTGCAGGGTACGAATTACCCGCGAGTGTGAGTTTCCATCACTTCCGACAACCAGAAGCCCAGAGCTGGGGGCAGCGACTGGTGTGGGGACCGTGGAGTGGGGGCCGGGCAGGGCTGTGTCCCCACCAGTACCCTCACCTGGGCCTGCTCCGAGCGGGGGAACAGACTCGGGGGAGGTTCAGACACCGCCAGGCCGGAGGGGCGGCAACGGATCTGTGGAGCAAACCCCAAGCCCTCCCCGGGGCTCAGCCTTGCTGGGGCTTCCACAACGCCCACAGCATGTCAGGACAGGGACAGGCACCCGCCCTACGGCCACCCACGCCACCCGCTGAGCCAGCCTGGGCCCAAGTGCTGTGTTTATGTTTACTCGTGGCTGGGGCTACTCCTGGCCCAGCACTCCGGGAACCAGGTGCTGCTAGAAGGACCTGGGTCTCCTGCATGCAAACCCTGTGCAGTCAGCAGGCTTTCTCCTGGCTCAGTGCTCTCTGGAAAAAGCAGAGGGGCCGTGGGGATGGAGTGATAGCACAGCGGAGAGCGTGTTTGCCTTATACGCGGCTGACCCGGGTTCAAATCCCAGCATCCCATATGGTCCCCTGAGCACCGCCATGGGTGATTCCTGAGTGCAAGAGCCAGGAGTAACCCCTGTGCATTGCTGGGTGTGACCCAAAAAGAAAAAAAAATTATATATAAAAAAAAAAAGCAGAGGGGCTGTGGCTCAGGTCCCAGCTTGACCCGACTCGCCCCCACCTGGGGGTCCTCCGAGTGTCGCCAGTGTGGGCACTCTGCCTGTCTGTGGCCCAGGCTGACCCCGGCAGGGAGCAGCAGGCCTTCTGGCTTCCGGCCCTGGGCTGCGACAAGCTGTTCCCCGGCACTTTCCCTGTGGCGAGTCTTTGCGCCTGCCAGTCCCTTGGAGCAGATCTGTGGGTCGCGCTGTGGTGCTGCCACTGTCCTCCCTTCCTGCCGTGTCCCCACGGCCATCAGCACTTGCACTTTTTCCCCGTTTGCTGGTTTTAGTGCACGTCACCCTAGCTATGTGAAATGGGTCTTGCGTGGTCTGATCTGCATTTCCCCGTGGGCAGTCATGTGCAGTTTTAAATTCCATTTTTTTTTTTTTAGGGGCCATGTCTGGCTCAAGATCAACAGTCACTGCTCTTTCCTCTCAGTGGCAACTCAGAGGCTGCCAGGTGAGGTGGGCAAGGCAGCAGCCAGCAGGTCACCCAGTGTCCCCTGTGCCTCCTTCAGACTCACTCCTTGGGCTCCGAGGTCCCCTGCCACCCCGAGCGCAGCTAGCCTCCCCGGGCCCTTGTCCAGTGCATCTGCGCACGCTGAGCCCTTCCCGAGTACCTTCGGCAAAATCCATGGCTCCGGCAAACACGAGCGCGGCAAACTCTCCCACGCTGAAGCCCGCGGCGGCCACGCAGCCCTCAATCACCTGGTGGAGGACGCACAGTGAGCCGGGCTGGGGACACCGCCCTTGGGAGCCAGCTGGGTGCTCGGGCGCTCTGAGCCAGGTCCTGGTGCTAGGAAAGGGCACACGGGAGTGACCTGGCCACTCAGGGGCTCAGCCACCAGGGCTGAGCTGCCCCAGCCTCTCCGCCTGCCCCTCTGACCCTGGAGCTTTCTTTTGGGCCCTGGGGGTGAGTCACAGAATTCTCGCTCTGAGTATCACCCTGGGTGAAGCCCCTAACTCTCCGAGACTCAGTGAACTCCTCTGTACATGGAGTGGGTGGATATGAGGCGTGCACAGTGCTGGGCATAGAGACGCCAAGACCCTCAGTACCACCTGCAGGATCCCGGGAGACCGACGCCTGCCTGGGACACCTGGGTCTCCTTTCCTCACCCAGATGCCTGCATGAGGGTGAAAGTACTAGAGACCACGATGCACAAGGGCTGCTCCTGGAGGTGCTCGGGGGGCCCTATGGGATGCTGGGATTCCAACCCGGGCAGGCCGTGTGCAAGGCAAACGCCTCCCCGCTGTGCTATCGCTCCACTCTTCACCGGGCTTTGGCAGTCGCTTAAGGATGAAGGCGTATCGCTGCAGCTTCATTCTCTGGTGCTTAAGCCAAGGGAGCCGAGGTGGTTAGAAGCCGCGGCTCCCGCACCCGCTCCGGGGTCCTGCCTGGCCCTGCGTCCTCTCCACCCTCGGCGGCGGCCCATGGGGCCTCCGGCTTCGCTCAGCTCCGCGTCCCCGGGGCCCCTCGCGGCTGCACCCCGCCGCCCCGGGCCCGGCGCGGGGACCCACCGCGGGCTGCTCCTGCTGGAGCTTCTCCACGGCGGCCAGCGACGCCACGAACACGGCGGGCTGGCAGTGCACGGTGCGGTCCAGGGCCTCCCGCGGCCCGTGCAGGCTCAGCTGCAGCAGGTCGTAGCCCAGCACGCGCCGGGCGGCGGCGTAGAGGGCGCGGGCGCGCGGGTAGCGGAGCAGCGCGCGGCCCATGCCCACCACCTGGCTGCCCTGGCCGGGGAACAGCAGCACCGAGCAGTGCTCGGGCCGCCGCCGCGCCGCCGCCGCCTCCCGGGGCTCCGCCGCCGACGCATCGCGCAGGAGCTCCGCCACGTTCACCACGTCGGGCGGCGGCGGCGGCGAGTTTGAGGCGGCGCGGCGGTCGCGCGGGGCCCAGCCCGGGGTCCCCGGGGTCCACGCCGCCCGCGCCGCCCGCGCCGCACGGACGCTCATAGCGCAGACACCGGCCGGGGCGCGTTTGCCCGGCGCCCGCGGCTCACTGCGGCTGCGCGGCACAGCGCGGTCCTGCGCGTGTTTCCGGCCGGGCGGGACCCGGCGCGTGCGGGGGAAAAGGTTCCGGCGTGAACGGTTCCGGCCGGACTCTGAGAGCCCACCCGACCCGATCCCCACGCTCACCTGAACCCCCGCCGCAAAGACACCGCAGGGACGTGTACTGAAGAAACAACGCAACTTGTATCTCTTATACCGGGGTTCTGGTCGCAGAGAGACCAGTTCCAACTGTGAGAATGCAAATGCAAAAGGAACCTTTATTGCTAGCTCGAGCTAAGGTCCAAGTCTTTCTGGGTCCGAGCGAGGGTCCGAGTCTCTCATACCCGGCGATGCACAGGGGCTACTCCTGGCTCTGCACTCAGGAATCAGTCCAGGCAGTGCTCAGGGGATCATGTGGGATGCCGGGGATTGAACCCAGGTCGGCCGCGTGCAAGGCCAACGCCCTCCCCGCTGTGCTATCGCTCCGAGTCTCATCCAAAGCAGAGGAGTCTCGACGAGGACCCCGGCCCAGGTTCCAGAGAGCATTGTAGGGCATAGTGTAACATAAGCAGTCTTGGCAGTTTTCCCAAGAATTGGGAGGAGGCCACCACAAGTCTGAGCGGATTGCTCATGCCCACCTGCTGTGCCCAGAGATATCCTACTTATCCCAGGGCTGGCTGCAGGCATCTAGGGGATTTCCAGCCAGGACAGTGTCAGGGAATTCTTTGGGGGGAGACAGAAACTTTGGCCTCCCGCTTGTTTTGCTGAGGTGCAGCCTGTCACGGCGCATGTGAGGTTCTTTCTCGGCCTCACAGTATCGGCTCCTTGCACCCAGCCTGGAAGCTGCCACCTTCTTCCTGGGCTTAGAATCTCAGCAGACCCAGGCACTTTTATGGGGGGCAACCCCCAGCGGTGCTCAGGGGTTACTCCTAGCTCCGTGCTCAGGCACCCTTTGGGGTGTCGGGGAGTGAACCCCTGTTGGGGTGGGCCACGTGCAAGGCCCCTGTTCTTCCATTCTTTCATGAACTTTTTTTCTGGTTTGTTAAAAGGCATTCCAGGGACTGAGGATCTAACCCCTTGAGAATATATATATATATATATATATATATATATAACATCTATATCAAGGGCTGAAGCGATAGCACAGTGGAGAGGGCGTTTGCCTTGCATGCGGCCAACCAGGGTTCGATTCCTCCATCCCTCTCGGAGAGCCCAGCAAGCTACTGAGAGGATCTCGCTCGCACAGCAGAGCCTGGCAAGCTACTTGTGGTGTATTCAATATGTCAAAAACAGTAACAAGTCTCACAATGGAGACGTTACTGGTGCCTGCTTGAGCAAATCGATGAGCAACGGGATGACAGTGACAGTGATCTATATCAAATGTTAGCAATATTTTTAATTTAGTAATCATAAAGCTTGGGGCCTAATGGCATCATGCAAGTTAATCTGATTAAAGCTCTCATAGGGGCTAGCGCTGATATAGGCAGGTAGATAGGGAAAGGTTCTCGGTAATAAAATTTAGGTCAACAGAACTTCTGGAAAGAAAATCCTAAGACTGATCCACCCTGTGAATACAGAAAACAGACCTGATAAGGCCTTCTGCAGACCCTGAGGAGGTTGGACCCCCTCCCAATGAAGTTCCTAAGACCCTTGGACCTCTCCCTTTATCTGATTAAAATGTGATCCAGCCCCGAGAAGACTCCAGAACTTCCAGATCAAGACAACCCGAGAAGAGTCTATAAAAGACACCTTGAACAAAGGAAGAATGTGCATATGTTATCTAAGCCCGTGTGCTGCTTTCGCCCGAGTGGCCAAACACATGTGGTGCCTGAGTACATGTGTCACCTGCACCTCCCCTCTTGAGATGTGGACTTTCATGTTTTCCTGTCTAACGCTGGAATGTGTGTAGGGGCTCTCTCCACCCTTGAAAAAACCTGCATTCTCTCTCTCTCTCTCTCTCTCTCTCTCTCTCTCTCTCTCTCTCTCTCTCTCTCTCTCTCTCTCTCTGGGTCACACCCGGCGATGCACAGGGGTTACTCCTGGCTCTGCACTCAGAAATTACTCCTGGATGGGGCTGGAGCGATAGCACAGTGGGTAGGGCGTTTGCCTTGCACGCGGCCGACCCGGGTTCTAATCCCAGCGTCCCATATGGTCCCCTGAGCACCACCAGGGGTGATTCCTGAGTGAAGAGCCAGGAGTAACCCCTGTGCATCACCGAGTGTGACCCAAAAACCAAAAAAAAAGAAGAAGAAGAAATTACTCCTGGCGGTGCTCGGGGGACCATAAGGGATGCTGGGAATTGAACCCGGGTCAGCCGCATGCAAGGCAAACACCCTCCCCGCTGTGCTATCACTCTAGCCCCCCTGTATTCTCTCTTACTCTCCACTCTCCCACTTTTTCCTTTCTCCTTCCCTTCAAAAACCCTCCAAATAAAATCTGTTTTACTTCACTGCTTGTCTACTCCTGAAATTCTTTCCTGCGGGAGAGACAAGAACTCAGGAACCCTGGGATCAGGAGAAAGTGACTGTCTTCCTCCTCCCAACTCATGTGAGCCACCCGTGGGGTCCACCGACATCAGAGCGATAGGACAGCGGTTTGGCTGCTTACCTTGCACCTAGATGACCCACGTTCGATCCCGGCACCCCATAATGGTCCCTAGAATATTTCCAGGAGTGATCCCTGAGCACCACTGGATGTGGCCAAAAACCCAAAGTAAGTAAATAACGTGTGCCCAGAGGCTTTCAACATGGTTCTCAACTGGACACAGAACTAGCAGCATTTAATCCTGCCCCTGTGTGGCAGAGAAAGAACCTCACATGCACCATGACAGGCTGCAACTCAGCAAAACAAGCAGGAGGCTGGAGTTTCTGTCTCCCCCCAAAGGAGTCCCCGAGACTGTCCTTGGCTAGAAATCCCCTAGACGCCTGTAGCCAGTCCTGTGATAAGTAGGATATCTCTGGGCACAGCAGGTGGGCACGACCAATTAGCTCACAGACTTGTGACTGCTTTGTCGCAATCCTCAGCAGAACTGCCAACATGGCCTACCTAACCACAGGCCATATAATGTCCTCTGGAACTTGGCTCGGGTCCTTGGCGAGACTCCACTGCCTTCGATGAGGCTTGGACCCGAGCTCGAGCTAGCAGTAAAGGTTCCTTTGCGCTTGCATTCTTTTGTGGAACTGGTCTGTCTGTGGACAGGAAACCCAGAACCCGGGTCTAACACCCCTCCCCAAACCTAGAGGAGTAGAAATGGATCCCCGGCATCGGAAGAGATATGTGCATGGACATGAACACTTGAAAGTATTTGAAAATTTGAGAATTTGTTTCTTTTTTTTTCCTTTTTGCTTTTTGGGTCACACTTGGCAATGCACAGGGGTTACTCCTGGCTCTGCACTCAGGGATTACTCCTGGCCGTGCTCAGGGGACCCTATGGGATGCTGGGAATCGAACCTGGGTGGGCTGTGTGCAAGGCAAACGCCCTCCCCGCTGTGCTATTGCTCCAGCCCTGAAAGTTTGAGAATTTGGACACCGCTTTAGTCTATCTCTTTTGACAGAGAAGAATCAGGCCACTCAAGGACAGGAGACATCAAAAACACACCACTTTTATTTTATTTTATTTATTTATTTATTTATTTTTTGCTTTTTGGGTCACACCTGGCTCTGCACAGGGGTTACTCCTGGCTCTGCACTCAGGGATTACTCCTGGCGGTGCTCAGGGGACCATATGGGATGCTGGGAATCGAACCCGTGTCGGTCGAGTGCAAGGCAAACGCCCTACCCGCTGTGCTATCACTCCAGCCCCGACACACCACTTTTTAAATTCTGTTGACTAATTGCTTTGTTTTGGGGCCATCCCTGACTGTGCCCAGGACTTACTACTAGCTCTGTGCCCAGGGATCACTCCTGTCAGAACCCAAAGGACCATAAAAGGTGCCAGGGACAACCACATGCAAGGCACTCGCCTAATCCCAGTATGTTTTACTTTAAAGACCTCACTATTAACCCCGAACCACCATTGCATTAATGACAAATCAATGTTTCACTGAGATATAATTTACAATACCGTTGTTGTTTTGCTGCTACAGAGCTACTGCACCAATTCTAACCCCTTGGGAATGAATAAGATCACAGCATTGAAAACTCGAGTGGGGGCTGGAGTGATAGCACAGCGGGGAGGGCGTTTGCCTTGCATGCGGCCGACCCGGGTTCAAATCCCAGCATCCCATATGGTCCCCTGAGCACCGTCAGGCATAATTCCTGAGTGCAGAGCCAGGAGTAACCCCTGTGCATCGCTGGGTGTGATCCAAAAAGCAAAAAAAAAAAACAAAAAAAACCTCGAGTGGGGGCTGGAGCAATAGCACAGCGGGGAGGGCATTTGCCTTGCATGTGGCCGGCCCAGTTCGATTCCCAGCATCCCATAGGGTTCCCCTGAGCACCACCAGGAGTAATTCCTGAGTGCATGAGCCAGGAATAGCCCCTGTGCATCACCGGGTGTGATCAAAAATGCAAAAAATAAAAAATAATAATAATTAAATTAAAAATAAAAACTTGAGTGGTTTATAAAATAAAAAAAATTAAAAAAAACTCAAGGGGCTGGAGCAATAGCACAGCGGGTAGGGCGTTTGCCTTGCACACAGCCCACCCAGGTTTGATTCCCAGCATCCCATATGGTCCCCTGAGCACCGCCAGGAGTAATTCCTGAGTGCAGAGCCAGGAGTAACCCCTATGCATTGCCGGGTGTGACCCAAAAAGCAAAAAAAAAAAAAAAAAACCTCGAGTGGTAGGGCTGGAGGGATAGTACAGAGGGTAGGACGTCTGCCTTGCATGTGGCTGACCCGGGTCCACCCCGGCATCCCATCTGGTCCCCCGAGCCCATCAGAGTAATTCCTGAGCACAGAGCCAGGGGTGACCCCTGAGCACCACCAGGGTTGTGGCCCCAAACCAAAAGATAAATAAAAATTAAAAACCAGGGGAGGAACATGTCTCAAAGACAGAGCAAGCCCAGCACTGAGTCTGTTTGCTTTGTTGGCAGGGGGGGCACCCTCAGTGCTTAGGGGGACTCCCAGCTTGGTGCTCCAGCCCCTGGAGCCGTCCTCCTGCCTCAGGGCCCTGACTTCAGTCCTCATGGCTGCATCTCCCGGCTCCCGGCCCCGCCTGGCGGGACCCCCACACAAGCTCTCCATGTCTGGACAATCCGTGAAGTGACCTTTCAGCCTGACAGGGCCTGGGTGGGGCTGCACAGAGCTCAGCTGGTCCGGCGCTTGCTGTGCCTGCAGCTGACCCTGGCTTGATCCTCAGGACCATGTCTGGCCCCCACAGAGCCCCGCCAGAAGCCACCTCAGAGCACTGAGTCAGCCTGAGTCAGCCCTGAGCAACACGGGTGTGACCCCTCCCAAAACGAAACACTGAAAGACAAAAGAAAGGGAAAGAGCCTGGATACAGACGTCTGGGTCAACGGGGCCATCAACGAGGGGGCACTCCACTCATTTGTGTGGCCGCTGGAGGGTGACACGAGGTCACACTCGGCCCCAGGACAGCTTGCACCCGGCCGAACACCTCGCAGCCGCAGGGTGGAATGAGTTCAAAAGTGACTGAGAGAGGCCGGAGTGACGGTGATGTTCAGGGGACCCCAAGGGGGAAGCGGGGAGGAGAGAGACAGCCACCTTCTCCCTATTCGCCTCTGCCACCCGGGACCCAGGGTTACTGGGTTCTTGTCTCGCCTTGCAGAAAGGAATTTCAGGAGTGGACAAGCAGTGAAATAAATGGATTTTATTTGGAGGTTTTTAGTTTTTTTTGTTTTGTTTTGTTTTGTTTTGTTTTTGGGTCACACCCGGCGATGCACAGGGGTTACTCCTGACTCTGCACTCAGGAATTACCCCTGGCGGTGCTCAGGGGACCATATGGGATGCTGGGAATCAAACCCAGGTTAACTGCGTGCAAGGCAAACACCCTACCCTCTGTGCTATTGCTCCAGCCCCTATTTGGAGGTGTTTTTTTTTATTTGGAGGGTTTTTGAAAGTGTGCAGGGGGAGAGAGTGAGAGAGAGATTAACGCCCTCAAGAGAGAACCCGGGCTTCTCCAGGGGCAGAGGGAGCCCCTAGACACATCCCACGATTGGACACGAAAGCATGAAAGTCCACATCTCAAGAGGGGAGATGCGGGCAACACATGTGCCAGGCACCACATGTGCTCGGCCACGTGGGTGCAGGCAGCACATGGGCTCGGGCAGCGTATGCGCTGTTCAAGGTTTCTTTTTTTGTTTTGTTTTTTGGGTCACACCCGGCGATGCACAGGGGTCACTCCTGGCTCTGCACTCAGGAATTACCCCTGGCGGTGCTCAGGGGACCCTATGGGATGCTGGGAATCGAACCTGGGTCGGCCGTGTGGAAGACAAATGCCTTACCTGCTGTGCTATTGCTCCAGCCCCTCAAGGTGTCTTTTATAGGGTTTCTCCAACCTGCCCCATGTGGGGTTTCTTCCTAGGTAAAAGCCCGTTGCTAAGGAGGTCACCAAGGAGGCTGGGAGTGGCGATGGTTTTCTTTGGGCTGAATCACTACAATTAGGGTATTGAAGGAATTTTCTTCATGGGGAGGGGTCCGATCTCCTAGGGTCCCTTGCTGCTCAAGGTCTTATCAGGCCTTCTTGGTTCCTATTTTCTGCAAGGTTGGCTTTTGCCATTGCCTTGGGAGGGGCCTTTCCTACCCTGCCTACATCAATAGCACAGCAGGGAGGGCGCGGGCCGGATCCACAGCCTCTCCCAGGGACCGGTGCACTGCCAGAAGTGATTCCTGGACGCAGAGCCAGGAGTAACCCTGAGTGGCTGCCCAGAGTGACCCCCTCGCCCCCCCCAAAAAAATGAGTGTGAGCTGTTCAGGAGGGGCCATGGCTTTGCCCCCATCCCTTCTGCACGCTCCCCGGACCCCGCTGAGGGCAAGCTGGGTGTAAGGGCGCCCCCCCCCCCCCCCAGCACCGGCGGGAGGGATTGGCGAGCCAGCAGGGACGGAGCCTGCCCAGCAGGGGGCAGTACAGCCTGCAGGCCCAAGTCGGCCGGTTCTTGTGGGCCGTGTTTGATCAGGGGCAGCCCGGCAGCGGCGCGCGCTGCTGAGGAACTGACTCCACTTCCCAGACGTGTTGTTTTCCCCTCCTGGCATCTGCACGTGGGCGGGTGCAGAGAGGTCGGAAGCCAGAGGACAGAGGGGCCCCACCTCTGGGTATTTCCTCCATCAGGGCTGGCCGTGACCCAGTGTGGCACCCCCTGCCTCTCTCTGCCTGCCAGGGGTCCCAGGCTGTCATGCCCAGCTGTGGGTGCCCCCTGGCTGTTCAGGCAGTTCCGCTGGGGATCAGCAGGGAAGCAGAGGGCGTGCGCGCAGGGCTCAGAAGGGAGGGGAGAGGTGGCGGGAGGAGCCCTGGGTCCCAGCCAGGAGGCGCCAGGGGCGCTGGTGGCATTCTGGGCGTTCACTTAGGCACAGAATGTTCTTAAGATCGGTGCGAAAGGAACAGAAGCGTCTGGGGGCCGGAGTGATAGCACAACGGGGAGGGCATTTGCCTTGCACACGGCCGACCCAGGTTCGATCCCCAGCATCCCATAGGGTCCTCTGAGCACCGCCAGGAGTGATTGCTGAGCACAGAGCCAGGAGTAACACCTGAGTACTTTTGGGTGTGGCCCCAAAACAGAAACACCGAAATGAACAGAAGCGTTCTTTTTTTTTTCTGACCACACCTGGTGATGCTCAGGGCTTACTCCTGACTCTGTGCTCAGGGATGACTCAGGATCCAGCCCAGGGTGCGGTCAAGTGCCCTCCCTGCTGTACTATCTCTCCGGCCCCCCAAAGCCGGTGCTTTTATGTCCCTTGCTGAACATCCCCCATGAAACACAGTGAAGGGGAATGATAGTAACGGAGCCGGTTTCCTACACGCTGAAAAGGGAAGGAAACAGCTACGACGGTGTGGACGGCCAGCGGCCATCCTGGGAAAGGCAGGCGAGCGGCCAATGAGTCATCAACACAACACAGAAGGAAAGAAGGTTCCAGAGCCCGGCAAGAGCTGGCGCCTAATGGGACACAGGCCCCGGGAGAGAGAGAGAGAGAGAGAGAGAGAGAGAGAGAGAGAGAGAGAGAGAGAGAGAGAGAGAGAGAGAGAGAGAGAGAGAGAGAGAGAAGAGAGAGAGAGAGTCCACTGCGTGAGCCGAGTGGCCATGGGGCTGTCCCTGACCTCACCACGCTGAGGGGAAGGGCACCCGGTGTCCTCCCAGAGAACCCGGTTTTTTGGGCTCTATTATTGTGCTTCCTGAAAGGCTCCCCCAAAGAGGCCCCCATGACAGTGCTCGGGAGCTGGCTGAGTGTAGGGGTGGCCCCGAGCCTGAACCCGGTCCCGGGGAAAGTTCTAGAAAGCCAGGCTGGATGTGCAGAGAGATGCAGGGCTAAGGTTGAGGGAAACTCTCGGTGGGGTTAGGGGGCTGGCACAGGAGTGGGGGTCGGGGGAGGGAGTTTGTGATCCCATCCTGGACCCTCAGGCCTGGGAGGGTCCTGAGCAGAGGAGGGGTGTGGCGGGGCCAGGGAGGCGAAGGGCAGTTAGGGGCCCGGCCTCTGCTCAGAGGGACGGAGGGTGCAGTTTAGGTATTTTTTTTGGGGAAGGAGGGCGTTGTTGAGGTTGGACAGGAAGAAGCCAGAAGCACTGGGGGGCTGCCAGGCACACGGAGGGGGGCGTCCAGAGCTGCGTGGGATTCTAGGGCAACAGCTGGGCCCTGAGGGACACAGGGATCTCCTCCGTAAGGGGCTTAGCTCCATGGGGGCTTATGTTTGCGCTCTTGCCTGGCCATCAACAAGCAACAGACAGGGGCCTGAGCGATAGCACAGCCGGGAGGGCGTTTGCCTTGCACTCGGCCGACCTGGGTTCAATCCCCGGCATCCCATAGGGTCCCCCAAGCACCGCCAGGAGTGATTCCTGAGTGCAGAGCCAGGAGTAACCCCTGAGCAATGCTGGGTGTGACCCAAAAAGCAAAACAAAAACAAAAACAAAAACAAGCAGCAGACTGGGGCTAGAGCGATAGCACAGTGGGTAGGGCGTTTGCCTTGCACGCGGCCGACCCAGGTTCTAATCCCAGCATCCCATATGGTCCCCTGAGCACCGCCAGGAGTAATTCCTGAGTGAAGAGCCAGGAGTAACCCTGTGCATTGCCGGGTGTGACCCAAAAACCAAAAAAAAAAAAAAAAAAAAAAACAAGCAGCAGATACTTGGGTGCAGAGATACCTGCCTCCCGGGGGTGCCCGCGTGGACCTGGCCGCCAGTGTGTGACAGCGAGGGTGGGGGGGGTGGGCTGCGGGCGCGGCCTGGCCCCCTGGCCACCAGACTTCCGGGGGAGGAGAGTTCCCCCCCGCCCCCCCGCCCGGCCACCCCGCGCGGGCAGCGCCGACAGGAAGGGGGCGGGCCCGGCAGCCCGCGGTGCCAGGAGGACTCGGTGCCTTTAGGGACCCGGGAAACGGTTTCCGCAGCCCCCTGGGCTCCGCGCAGGCTTTGAATGGAAGGAAGGCTGCCAGGGGCTGACCCCCGCACAAGAGCCCCCAGCATTACTGGACGTGGCCCCCCAAATACCCCCCAGGGCGCTGCAACACAAAACCAAGGGCAAGGCGGGGGCTGGAGACTGCGGCCTGGGACCCCGCAGCGCCCCGGAGGCGGCCGCAGCCTCCTCCCCCTGAGAAGCAGCCGAACCTCCCCTCGGCTCCAGGCGGACCAGTTTGGGCACTTGTGGCCGTTGTAGGCCGAGGGGCGCTGGGCCGCCAAGTCAGCCAAGGGTGGCGCGGGGGCAGGGCGGCGCGCGTGCAGACGGGGGAGGGGGTGCCGAGGCTCGGGGAGCACGGGGCCGATCGGGGGTCGTGCCCGCCCTATCCCGCCCCTCTATGACCCCCATGAGCTTGGGTCTATTTTACAGACCAGATGGGGGAGCCTGCGAGGGGCGTGTCCGGGGCGGGGTCTGGAGCGTGAGGCGGGGCCTGGCAGGCGGGGTGGGGCGTGCCCGGGGCGTGTCCGAGGGCGGGGCGTGTCCGGGGACCTCGGCCATCACCTTCCCTCCGCGCAGAAGCTTCGCGGAGCGGATCTCGGCGCTGGTGAGTCCGGGAGTCCGCGTGCGGGCGCGGGAGGTGGGCCGGGGGACCCCGCGAGGCTGCTGGCGCGGGGAAACTGAGGCGGCAGGGGGCGGGGCGGCACGCGAACGTGTGGCCGCGGGGCGGCCTTGGCGCTCGGCTCTCGGGGCGCCCGGCCCTTGCCGCTGCGGCCGCCGGATCCCGCGGCCGGGTCCCCGGGTGCCCCGCCCCGCCCCGCCGCGCCCCTGGCACCCCACCCTGCCGCGCCCAGCCCGCGGGCCCCGGGGAAGCGCGCGCGGGAGGGGCTGGTGAGCCAGCGCGCGCGGGCGGCAGTGAGTAAATGCCCGGGGGACTCGGGGCCCGCCCCGCTTGAGGCACCCCGTTTCCAGCAGAGGGAAGCAGGACGGATGGGGCGCCAGGGCCCGTGCCAGGCCTTAGGTTACCAGGGCGCCGCTCTGGGGTGCCCCTGGCTCTCTCCCCCACCCGTGTTGGGGGCCCCGGGGTCTCCAGCTAGGACGCACAAGGTCCCGGTACCTGCCACCAGGTGACCCCTGCGTCATGAAGCCGACCGAGGGGGGTTGTGTCTCCTTGTCAGTGAGAAGCAGGCTAGGCGGTGGGCTGGTCCCAGGGCCCCCCCCCACCCCGTGGGGGCGTGGCCTCACGAAGCAGTGCTCAGGGCGTTCGCGGAATCATGCCGTGCCAGGGTCTCCCCGTGCAAAGCCTGCGCCCAGCCTGTTGGACTCTCGCCAGCTTCCAGCAGTGAGGCCCCCTGGGAGGCAGTGGGGAGCAGCTCAGGGACACCCAGGCTTGGCTGGACCCCCAGCTCCCATGCCCAGCCCTAAACACTGCCCTATGTCCCCAGTCCCCCTTTTTTTATTTCTTTGCTTTGGGGGCCACCACCCTTCACATGCCCCCCCCCTCGCCCAACCGTGCTCAGGGCTTGCTCCTGGCTCTGCGCTCAGGGATCACCCGTGACGCGGCCCCGGGTCCATATGCGACCCGGGGGTTCCAATCCAGCTGGGCTGTGCGCAGAGGCAAGCGCCCTCCCTGCTGTCCTCTCGCTGCAGCCCCGGGGTGCCCGTTGGCATCACGCCCCTTAGAGACGCAGGGGCGAGGGCAGGGTGGAGCGGAGCTGGCCGTGTCCATCCCGCAGGGCTTTGGATCCCGAGCTGCAGGCCGCGGAGGTCAGTGGCCGAGAAGGGGCAGCTCCCTGGCGGTCGGTGCTCGCCGGCTTTTCCCGGGAAGGGCTGTGGGCGCCGCTGACATCTGCTTGCAGGACGTTTCCAGCTCCGACTCCGTGCGGTGCGCTCAGGGGCTTCGCTCACTGGTGGAGGAGCTGGCGCAGCGCTGCAGTGGCCACACGCGCCCGCCAGGGGTCGCTCTGCTTCTGCGCTGCTGCTCGCGGGGGGTCGCGCACCACCTGCGGGGGCGGCTTCCAGGGGGCAGGGCAGGGCCCCGGGAGCCCCACGGCTCGCGCGCTCTGTGGCAGCCCTGGAGGCCGAGGACAGCGAGCCACGCGGGGTCCGTGGGGCCCCGCCAGCTCGCAGCACCCGGCCGCGACGCTGCGCGCGGACTCCCGCGGCTGCAGCCCCTCGCAGGACCTGGGGGCCTGGGGTGGGGGCACGCAGGTCGCGCCCGTATTTCCTGAGACTCTTACTTTGTTATGGGGCCACATCAGGGAGTCCTCAGGAATGCTGAGGCTTGAACCTGCAAGGCTCATGTAAGGCAAGTGCCCTCCCCACTGTCCTGCCTCTCCGGTCCTCAATTTTTATTTTTTAATTTAATTTTTATTAAAACTTTTATTTATTGGGGGCTGGAGAGATAGCACAGCGGGTAGGGCGTTTGCCTTGCACGCGGCCGACCCGGGTTCAAATCCCAGCATCCCATATGGTCCCCTGAGCACGGCCAGGGGTAATTCCTGAGTGCAGAGCCAGGAGTAACCCCTGTGCATCGCCAGGTGTGACCCAAAAAGCCAAAAAAAAAAAAAACTTTTATTTATTTATTTTTTTTAAATTTTGGGCTTCACCTTGGCTGTGTGCTCAGGGCCCTGCACTCAGGGATTACTCAGGGTGGGCTCGGAGGGCCAGATAGAGGTGCTGGGGACTGAACCCGGGTCAGCTGCGTGTAAGGCAAATGCCCTACCCACTGTGCTCTCTCTCTGGCCCTGGATATTTATTTATTTATTTATTTATTTATTTGTCACACCCGGCGACGCTCAGGGGTTACTCCTGGCTCTGCACTCAGGAATGACTCCTGGCGATGTTCAGGGGGACCCTATGGGATGCCGGAGATTGAACCCGGGTCAGTTGCGTGCCAGGCAAATGCCCTCCCCGATGTACTATTCAGCCCCCATACACGCGGGTTTAGATTCAGCCGGCTGCGCCCTGCCTGGCTCACTGTCCCCCGCCCAACTCCCCCCCACCCCAGACTCCCATCCTGATGCTGGACCCAGGCTCCGGCGTGCAGGCTAGGCTGTGGGTCTGGATTCTGTCCTCTGGCCACTCCGTGTGGGGTCCTTGTTTCTTGCCAACAGACGCCTCTAGGTTCAGCTGATCCTGGTGTGGTTACAGGAGCATGGCCCCCCACTCTATGAAGGGACAACCCGGGCCCAGTCAGGGAGTGTCCAGGCTTTGGTCCAAACAGCCTTCCTGGTCCCCTTTCTCCACATTTTATGTTTTGTTTTGTTTTGCTTTTTATTTTTTTGCTTTTTGGGTCACACCCGGCGATGCACAGGGGTCACTCCTGGCTCTGCACTCAGGAATCACCCCTGGCGGTGCTCAGGGGACCCTATGGGATGCTGGGAATCGAACCTGGGTCGGCTGTGTGCAAGGCAAACGCCCTCCCCGCTGTGCTCTCACTCCAGCCTCCCTTTTCCCACTTTTGACATCCCCCTGTCAATCACTTTTTAGAACAGATCGCAAATATCCGGGCATAAATGTCAGCCAGGTTGCCCCCATGGATGGCTGGAGGGTGGCAGACCCGGGCCTGAGATGGGACCCTGTGTGCCCTGAGCCCGGCCGGGAGCGGAAGGTCGTGCCGGGATGCCCCCCCACTGGCCGAGCCCCGAGAGCTGCATTGATGAGGCCACAGGAAACCAGTTGCGAGCCTGGATGGGTAGATCAGTCGGAGGCTGAGTGTCAAATGAGGAAGGCGGGGTGAGCGGATGAATGAATGCAAGATGAATGAATGAATTCAAGACAAATGGACGAATGACTGCAAGGTGAGTGAATGCAGGATGAGCGAATGCAAGGTGAATGAATGAATGAATGAATGAATGAATGAATACCAGACAGAATGAATACCAGACAAATAACTGAAGGAGTGAATGCACGATGAATGAATGAATGCACGATAAGCGAATGAATGCTGCTGGAGGAACGGATGAGCGGGCGTGGAGGACATGAGGCTCAGTGCGGGCTAGCGCTGGCCTGGAGGGGGTGGCGGGTTGACATTTCTGCCTGCAGAGACCCAAGGTCAGGGTGCGGCTGGGAGCAGGGGGCCCAGTGGGGCAGGAGCTGAGCGCGAGATGGAGGCCAGCCTGTCCAGCACCCAGGGGTGTCTGGGGCCTGCCCCTCCCCGCCCTGCACCTTCCTTGTTTCATCCAGGATGGAAGGGGGGCCTTGGGGGACCCTGAGGTGACACATCTGCCCCGGGGTCTGAGGGGGAGGCTCGCCCCGGCCCTGGAGCGCCCCCCACCTCCCGCTCATCTTCTCTTTCAGAACTTTCTGGAACCACAGCTGCAGCCGCCATGGCCCCACCCTGGGTGCCCGCAGTGGGCTTCACTCTGGCGCCCAGCCTGGGGGGCTTCCTGGGTGCCCACTATGTCCGGGGCGAGGGTCTCCGCTGGTACGCCGGCCTGCAGAAGCCGGCGTGGCACCCGCCCCGCTGGACGCTGGCGCCAGTCTGGGGGACGCTCTACTCGGCCATGGGGTAGGTGGCAGCCGGGGTTGCACAACTGAGCTTTCTGCACTGCGCTTCCTGGCCCGGATGGCGACAGTTCCCGTCCACGCGGGCCTCCTGGCAGTCTCCCTCACTGGGCCGGGGGTGGGGGGCGGGAACCCGTCAGGTGTGGGCGGCAGCAGCATACAGGTCACGCTCTGACCCAGTCGGTTTTCACAAACCCTCACCTGGACACTGCCCAGCACTGCCCAGGAGGAAAGGAGGCGCCGGGCAGGAGGGCACACTCTGGTGGCCACGGTGGGAACTGCACCAGGAGGAGCCACCAGGGACCCCGCTACGGCTGCAGGGCAGGGGGCAGTTGCCAGGGGATGTTGCGAGGGTCCGAGGCCAGATCTGCACTGGAAGATATTTTAAATTTGGCTTTTTGGGTCACACCCAGTGATTCTCAGGGGTTCCTCCTGGCTCTGCACTCAGGAATTACTCCTCGCAGTGCTCGGGGGACCCTTTGGGATGCTGGGGATCGAACCCGGGTCAGCCGGGTACAAGACAAACCCCCTCCCCACTGCACTGTCGCTCCAACCCTGCACCCGGGGTTTTTACGGGAATGAGACCCCCCGGGCCTCCTGTGGCCCGTGGCTCCTTCCTTACCCCATAAGGCCCGACCTCTCCCGGAAAAAACAGCCACCATGGCCCTGGCCTGGCTTTCCCGGCCGCCTGCTGACCAGGACATGTCCTTGGGCTGGCCCCGGCTTGTAGATGACTGACGGCCAGCGGCGTTGTGCGGATGGAGGGAGGGCCCGGATGGCCCGGGGTGGGTTGAAGGCTCTCGTCTCTCGGGGTGTTCCTGGCGTCTCCTGCCCCAGCACCCCGCCGCCCCTCCCCCCCACATACCCCACGGGGCTCTCTGCTGACCTAGGGTTCCCGCCCACGTGCCCCACCCCCTCCTGTTCACTGTGCCACCTGATGATGGCAGTCCTGGCAGATACTTATCACATGCCCTTGGCACTGCCAGTCCCCACGGCAACCTCTTGAGAGAAGGCAGCCCAGAGAGGGCAGGCAGCCGCCCCAGGGTCACACAGCAGGGTGTTGACTGCTGCCCTCTGCCCCAGATACGGCTCCTACATGGTCTGGAAAGAGCTGGGGGGCTTCTCGGAGGACGCCGTGGTGCCCCTAGGCCTCTACGCTGGGCAGCTGGCCCTAAACTGGGCATGGCCCCCGATCTTCTTTGGCCAGCGGCAGATGGGCTGGGTAAGTGGCCTGCGTGTCCCCCGAGGTGTCCCGGAGGGTGACATGGGAGGGACTGGTGTGTGGCGGGGGGGGTCCCGGGAGAGGCTGGGCTCATGGCTAGCTTTATTGGGGGGGCCACACCCAGCAGCGCTCAGGGGTCGCTCCTGGCGGGCGGATGGGCTCAGGGGGGGGAGGGTCATATGGGGTGCCGGGGATCGAACCCAGGCAGGCCCGGTGCAGGGCAGGGCCCTCCCCGCTGCCCTGGGTCTCCAGCCCCTCTTGGTTAGTTCGTGGGACCAGGGCTCCCCCTGCTGGTTGTCTAGGGAAAAGGTGGGGTGGTGGGAGGCTGCCAGGCAGTGGTTTCCGTTTTGCCCATGAGGAAACTGAGGCAGAGAGTGGGGTGGGGCCTCGGCCGGGTGCTTAGGCGTCCCCGTCCTCTCCCGCATCCCTGCAGGCCCTGGCGGACCTCCTGCTGACCGGCGGGGCGGCGGCAGCCACGACGGTGGCCTGGTACCGGGTGAGCCCGCCGGCCGCCCGCCTGCTCTACCCCTACCTGGCCTGGCTGGCCTTCGCCGCCGCCCTCAACTACTGCGTGTGGCGGGACAACCGCGGCTGGCGCGGGGGCCGCCGGCTCCCCGAGTGAGGGCCCCGCCCCTGCAGGGCAGCTGGGGGGGGGCAGTGGGGCCCCCAGCCCACAGCCTGCACTCCGTGCTGAGTTGGTGGGGGAACTAGTAACTTCTGTTTGATAATAAAGTTCCTGACGATTTCCACCTGCCGAGTTTCATTTCATTCACACGTGCTTCCCATGTGCCCGGCCCCGGATCCGGGGGTGGGTGGGAAGCAGGAGCGGGGTCGAGGCCGCGCCCCTCCCCTTCCTGGTCTACAGTGCTCTTGGCGGGCAGAGCTAAGCCGGGAGTGATGGGACAGGCAGGCAGGGCGCTTGCCTTGCATGTGGCGGCCCTGGGTTCGACCTCTGGCATCCCATAGGGTCCCCTGAGTGATCTGCCAGGAGTGATCCCTGGGGGCTGGAACAATAGCACAGCAGGGGGGAAGGGGGCGTTTGCCTGGCACGCGGCCGACCCGGGTTCGATTCCCAGCGTCCCAGATGGTTCCCTGAGCACCGCCAGGGGTGATTCCTGAGTGCAGAGCCAGGAGCAACCCATGTGCATCGCCAGGTGTGACCCAAAAAGAAAAAAAAAAAAAAGACCAACACGTGCGGTGGGGTGGGCTGGGGCGGCGTGCTTGGCTGTTAACCTCCAGGGCCACCAGGGGGCGCCACGGTGCGGGCCAGCAGCCCGGCCTCTCCTGCCCCTTCCCCCCAGGTGACTCAGCCCCACCCTCGAGGTCCTGTCCCAAGATTCGTGTTGAAACCCTGACTCCCCGGCACACTCTGTGTCTTATTTACTGAGTCACAGTGAGATATTCACGGTCAGGTTTAAACGACGTTCCAGCGCCCGTGTCCCCAGTTTCCCTCCCGCCCTCTTTTTGCCATGCGGGTGGTGCTCAGGGGGCCCGTGGGGTGCCAGGGAGGGAGCCCGCCATCTCCCCTCTGCCCAAACCTGGTTCTTTTCGCACCTTCTCCGGCCAATGGGGGCGCCCCCTGCTGGCCGCGGCAGGACCGCCCCAGCTCTAGTGCCCGGAGTCACCCCTGGCACTTCCCCAAGGGGCGGGGGCCCAGGTGCCCCAGGCCCACCCGCATAGGGAAACCGAGGCAGAGGAAACGAAAGCAAACACTTTAATGCAGAACGATGGATCCCAAACTGAGGACGCCACAGCCTGTACCCCCAGAGGGAAGACCCCGAGGGGGCACCCCGACCCCCAGAGCCCGTCGGGAGGACAGCCTGACCGCAGGAGGGATGCGCAGACGTCTGTCCAGTTCACTCCAAGAACCCCTCTGGCTTCCAACCAGAGCCCACCAGCCACGTCCTGGAAAGGAGGGAGAAGGGGCGGGCGGACAGACGGACACGTGTGCGGGACAGGCCGGGGTACGGCCGCGCGGGGCTCTGCCGGGGCCTAGGTGAGCCGCGTGACGTTGCAGCACTCGAAGTCGTCCAGGTAGAGGGTGCTGAAGACGTCGTTGAAGAAAGTGGGGTGGAACTGGCACGCGCGCTCGCAGTCGGGGTTGAAGTTCACCTCCAGGATCTGCGGCTGCATCGTCCGCGTCCCTGGGGGCACAGCGGGCGGTGGGTGGGTGGGTGGGGGGTGGCGGATGCCCTCCCTCACCGGGGGGGTGGGGGTGCGGGGTCTCACCATCGGGGCGGCGGTCCCACTTCAGCATGAGGTCGATGGCGTAGACGGCGCGGGATGAGGGGTACCCGCACAGGCCCAGCGGCGGCGGCCGGGCGCTGGCCGCCTCCAGGAGCTCGATGAACATCTGGAAGATGGACGCCTGCGGGCCCGCGGCGCATGAGGCGGGGGCTGGGGGGGCCGAGCTGGCTGCGCCCCGCTCCGCCCCGCCCCGCCCGCCGTGTGGGGGTCCCGGCAGAGCCGTAGCCCCGGGCGGGGGGCTCACCTGCACCTGCTTCCAGCGGAAGCCGGGGTTCTGCTTCTCGAACTCGGGCACGAACTGCTGGCAGTGGACCTGCACGGACAGGCTGGTCAGGCCGGGGGCTCCCTGCGGGGGACTCAGTAACAGGACTGCGGCCAGCAACGCCGCCCCCTGCGCCTGCCTGCGGGGGGCGGGGCGGGGCTCCCCGGCGCCCCCGGCCTCCGCCCCGACCCCCCCACCTGCTTCAGGGTCGCGTCCGGCTTATAGTTCATGACGGTGAAGTGCTTCTCGTAGTCGTCCAGGTCGTCAAGCGAGAAGGGCCTGGCACAGACGAACGGACACACGGACGGGCAGACAGAGGTCAGCCGGGGGCCCCGCGGGGGTCGGGGGCGGGAGGAGCGGGGGCGGCGCACGCACCGGTTGGAGAAGCGCAGCCAGAAGACGTCGTAGACGAAGAGCCGCAGCGGGTCCACGGAGCGCAGCAGCACCACATAGCGCAGGTCGAACTTGACGAGGCCCACGTCCTCGCGCAGGAACAGCACCGGGTCCTCGATGTACTTGCACACCACCTGCGGGCGGGGTCGCAGTCACGCAGGGCCTCCCCGCGGGCCCCGCCCCCAGCCCCGCCTCCTCGCCGGGCCCCGCCCCCAGCCCAGCCGCAAGGGCGCCTGGCGCGCACCTTGGGGGTGCTCTCGCGGTGCCGGATGATGCTGTTCAGGTTCTTGCTGATGTGCGTGTCCAGGCTGCGCGCCAGGTTCCAGGGCTTGCAGATCCAGTGGTTGTCCTCTCCCCTGGGGGCACAGGACAGCTGGGCGGGGGCCACGAGCCACGTACACACGGGGGGCTGGTGTGTGTGCACGGGTGTGTGCGTGTGTGGGCGCCTGTGTGCGGGCGTCTGTGCACGCATGAGTGCCCGTGTGTGTGCCCACACGTGTCTGTGCAGGCATGTATGCGTGTGTGTGCGCGTGAGTGTGTCCGTGTGCGTGCACGCCTGAGCCTGTGCGCGCTCACCGCTTCTCCCGCTGCTGGAAGTAGCTGACGAACTGCGGCAGCTCCGTGCGCAGGTTGAAGGTTCGGGGGAGCCAGGGCGGACCCTCTGGGCCCGCCACGCGCCGGGCCACAGCCGCCAGGCAGTCCTTGACCGTGAGCAGACTCTCACAGGGAAACTGGTTCAGCATCACGTGCGGCCGCTCCCGGCTGAAGCTCCTGCGGGCCGGGGTCAGCAGTGGGGTCAGCAACGAGGGGCAGCAGCAGAGGTCAGCAACGAGGGGCAGCAGCGGGGGTCAGCAACAGGGGTCAGCAATGGTGGTCAGCAGTGAGGGTCAGGAACAAGTATCAACAACAGGGGTCAGCAGCGGGGGCCAGCAATGGGGGTCAGCAATGGGGGTCAGCAGCGGGGATCAGCAGTGGTGGTCAGCAGCGGGGGCCAGCAGCGGGGGCGGCCCCACCTGTAGTCCTTGAAGTGGGAGAAGTGGTGCAGGATGTCGGCCTCGGCCTCCCGCGAGGTGAAGACGAAGCGCGGGTGCGTGAGGTTCTGGTACACCTGCAGCACGTCCGTGTGCACCCTGGGGGCGGCCGGCGTCAGGGCACGGGGCAGCCGCCCCTCCCCGGCTCTGCACCCGCTGGCGAGGCCTGACCCCAGCGTGGGGGAGCGGGCGCCCCCCCCCGGCCCCCCGGCCCCTACTTGAAGATGTGCTCGCGGGAGTACTGGGGCGTCTCGATGAGCACTGGCAGCGTCTCCTTGCTCTCCTGCAGAATCGCCTGCAAAGCCGCGGCCGGTGAGTCCGGCAGGCGCCGCCTCCCCCGCCCCGCGCCCTTCTGCCCGCGCCCGCGTGTCCCGGGCCGCCAGTGCTCCCGCGGCAGGGATGGGCGGGAGGCTTGTTCCCCCACCTGCCGCTTTCTGTCCCTTTTGGTTATTTTTTGGCTTGTGGGGTCACACCCGGGGATGCTCTGCACTCAGGAATTAGTGCTCGGGGGACCCTATGGGATGCCAGGGATCGAACCCAGGTCAGCCGCGTCCAAGGCAAACACTCTTCCCTACTTGGGCCCCTTCCTGCCATCTGAGCTCTGGGCCACACCCACCAGGGTTTGGGGGTCACTCCAGGCTCGGTGCCGGCACACGGGGGGGACAGGCCCAGCGGGAGCACACGACCGGCCTGGCCCCGGGTGGGTCGGGTGCCCGGGCACCCCCAACACGCCCGCCAACTGCTGTGAGTAGGAGGGAGAGCAAGTCACCCGCTTCCGGGGCTCGGGAGAGAAGCATGACCCCCCCCCACCTGGTAGTGCTGGTCGGGCGGCTCGGGCGTGTGGCAGCTGACGTCCTGCAGGTCGGCGGGGAACCAGGGCAGCAGCATGCACTTCCGGATCAGGGGGTCCGTCTCGCCGTAGGCGTAGTCCCGCGTCACTTCCTCTGCACGGGACCCGTGCGGCCACATCAGGGACACGCGTGTCCGCAGTGGGGGGTGGGGGGGCAGGTGGGGGCAACTCACCGCCAGTGGCCAGGTCCCGCAGGGGCCAGAGCAGGGTGTAGGCCGCCTCCTGGGGGGTGTAGAAGAAGGGGGCCATGGCGAAGCTGGGGGTGTCCGAGTGCTGGATGCGGGACCCGAACTCGTCCATGATGTACCACACCGGCACCTTCTCCTCGGCCGTCTGGGGGAGGGGACAGAGCAGGCCCCTCAGGTCAGCCTCTGTCCACACGCCGCGCCCTCCAACCCGGGGCTCATGGGCAGCACGTGTGCGGGTGGCGGGGGGGAGCACGGGGGCAGGTGGACTGGTGCAATCAGGGAGGACTTCCCGGTGGGGACGCCATCCAGGCTGAGGTTCTGAGACCTCAGTCTTCCCAAGTGAGACCGGGGGGTGCCTGTGGCGTGGGGTGGGGGTGGGGCGGGGGGGTGCAGGCAGCGGCCGGCCACTCACCCCGTGGGCCAGCTGGTAGGTCTGGTTGAACTTCCACATCTCCTCGAGCACCTGGTCCACGACGTGGGCGCGGGGCAGCTCGCCGTGGAAGGCGATGCCCATCAGGCCGGCCATGCGCTGCAGGAGGCCGGGCAGCTGCTGCAGCTGCCGGCGGGCGTGGTCCAAGCGGCACGTCCAGGCGTGGTCAACGAGGAAGATGCTGCGCACACAGCCCCGCTCCAGGGTGAGGGGTCGCTCGCAGGGGGCCGCTGCCCAACCCCCCCAATCCCCCCCGGGGGGCTGGCCAGGCGAGGGCCCCACCTGTTGGGGTCATCGGCGGAGAGCCCGTCCTCGTGGGTGACGATGACCTTGTAGCAGAGCTCACGGCCCGGGCTGGACCGACACCGCACGGCGCCCCCCGCGTCCCCGCCCTCCTCCTCCTCCGCCTCCTGCACCTGCATGATCCCGAACATCTCCCCGGCGTCCAGGACCTGGGGGCCACACACGGGGCTTCAGCAGGACCCCCCAGCAGAACCCCCCCGGGGCAGCGTGGCTCAGGGGCACACCTCACCCCCCCCACTCCACGGGTCTGCTGGACCCATGGGCACACTCGGGGGCACCAGCCTCAGCCACAGGGGCCGAGGGTCCAGCTGTGACCCCGAGGATCTCAGACCCGGCTGCCCAGGGCCCCCCAAGGAGGCGTCATGGGGAGTGATGGGTCCTAGCAGCCCCCAGCGCCTCCTGGGTATGGGGGGTCCCCCAGGTGAGTGGTCGACCCCAGCACACACACAGCTGAAATACCCCAGTCGGAGCCCCCAGGTCGACATGGGGTCGGGGTGGAGGGGGAGAAGGACCATGCGGGCCCCCCCCCCCAGCCTGAAGGCTCAGGTCTCTGTTTTCCAGCATCAGAGACACATGGAAAGGCCCTGAGCTGGGACTTGGTCCTGCACCCCAAAGCTGATGGAAGAGGGGCGCTCTGGGGGCCTTCACCCACTCCCGGGGGTCTCCAAGGCCCCTTCCTCTGGCGTGGGGTGGGCTGCCTGGGTGCCCTGCCTGGGTGCCGGCCGCACAGCAGGAGGCCACAGCCGCCCAATGCCTACAGAGTGGCCGCGCAGGCCGGGCGCCTTCTATCCCGGCCCACTAGGGCTGGGGTCCCCCCACAGCCGGCTGGACCAGGCCAGGGGAAAGCGGACGGGAGTGAGGGCGGGTCCCAGAGAGGCAGGACGCAGGCGGGACACGCCCGGGGCTCCGGGCAGGACCAGACCAGCCCCAGACCAGCCGGGAAGGGCGGGTGCCACCTCACCGTCGCCCCAGGTCGGCATCCTCAGCTCCCCAGCTCCTAGGACCCCCTCCCCCATTTGCAGCGGGGGGGGGGAGCCCGGGGAGGGTGGGGCAGGAGTGATGGCTCAGGGCAGGGACCCAGGAACCAGCCCGACACCCCCAACGGTCCCCCAGCTCCGCCAGGGGGATCCCTGAGCAGAGCCGGGAGTCAGGCCCCCACCCAGAGAAGCACGCTGCGGCCCCTAGGAGAGAGCAGGAGGGGCGCACCCCGGCCCCCCCACCCCCGCTCCGTCCCGCCCCTCCCCTCCGCGCGCTGACGCCAGCGCCGGGCTCCCGGGCTGCATGGTCCCCGGCACAAGCCACGGACAGCGCCGCGGGGGCCGGGGCCGGGCCGGGTGCCCCCAGCTCCCCCCCTCCTCCCCGCCCTCCCTATCCCGGCCCCGCGCCCCCACCCCCGCCCCCCCAGCTCCTACCCCACCTGCTCCCTGTCCCATCCCCCATCCAATGCCCGCCGCCCACGCCTTATCCATCCCCGGCTCACCCCCCCGCCCCCCGCCGTCCATCCCCGGCTCACCCACCCCCGCCCCCCGCCCAGCCTCCCGCCCCCGCCGCCGCACCTCGTGCTGCAGCTTGTGCAGGAGGCGCGCCCAGTAGCGCTCGGGAACGCCGGACGCCCGCAGCGCCGGCCCGTACAGCGCCGCGAACTCGGCCTGGGCCCGCGCGGCCGCCTCGGCGTCGGGCTCGGGCTCGGGCTCGGGCTCAGGCTCGGGCGGGGCCCCGGTCGCCGCCTCGGCCTCGCTGCGCTCGGGGGGGCCCGGCGGGCCGCCGCCACCCGCGTCCCCCTCCATGGCGTCTGGGCCGCAGCGCGCGAGGCCGGCCCAGGAGCGTCGGGAAGGGACCCGCCTCCCCGCGCGCGCCCGCTGTCCCGGGAGCGCGCCCGCACGCCGCGCGCCCGCGCCCGTACGCCCGGGCCGCGCCGCCGGGGGCGGGGCGGGGATGGGGCCGAGCCGGCGGGCCGCAGGGCGCGTGCGCGGGGAGGGGGCGGGGCCGGGCCGGGGAGGGGGGGCCGCGGGGCGGGGGCGCGCGGGAGGCGCCGCTGCCTGTGTGCGCGCGCGCGCCCGCCCGGGCTGCGTTTGCTCACGCACCGTACGGTTTGCGCCGGTTCCCGCGATGCCTTCGCCATCAGGGTGGGGGTGGGGGTTCCGGTTCGTCCTTGGGGGAAATTGAGACCTGGGGCGTCGGGTGGGGCACAGCTGGGCCCACGCTGATGATTTTTCAGAGGGTTGCAGCAGATTCAGGTGCAGCCGAGAACTGGTCCTCTTCGGTTCCTTCCACTGAATTGGGGCATATAAACCGTTGCAACGAAAACCCAAAGCCTTTTTATTTTTTTCTTTTTTGGGTCACACCCAGCGATGCTCAGGGGTTACTCCTGGCGGTGCTTGGGGGGACCATATGGGATGCCGGGGATTGAACCTGGGTCGGCCGCGTGCAAGGCAAACGCCCCACCCACTGTGCTATGGCTCTGGTGCCCCCAAAGGCTTTTTCTTACAAGGTGAGGCATTGAGAGGTGCTTTCAGAATTCAAAAATCATTCTCTTTGGGGGCCAGAGCGATGCTGCTGCGTGTAAGGCGCCTGGCTTGCACATTGCTCTTTGATCCGGCCCCCTATGGTAGCCCAGACCCAAGACGCACCAGGAGTGCTCCCTGAGCGCCCTGAGTAAGCCCTGAGCACCGCAGGCCGTGGCCCCCAAACAACCAAAAACTCACTCTCGAAGGGGCTAATTTTTCACATCCTAGTGTCTTTCCTAAACAGTAAAACCCTCTGAGGGGGCCATGCACCCCATATGGCCCCCCCAAGCCCCACCAGGAGCAACCCCTGAGCCCAGAACCAGGAGTAAACCTCGAACACAGCCAAAACCAACACCCAACAGTGTTGCGCTGAACTTGAGCCAAGAACACCAGTATGGAAAGCTTGTTCCATGCCCAAGGCGTTTTGCAAAGACTCCAGCGTCCAGGGCTGCGGGGGACCGAGCACTCGAGGACCGTCTTCCTGGTCCCTGGGTTGCCGTGGTGACCTGGGGGGACAAGCATGCCTGACTGACTACACTTGACTGAAGAAGCGGCCACGAGATCACACGGGCTGTGGTATTCGGGGCCCCAGGGTTGAGCTCAAGCCTCAGGCCTGCCCGGTGGACCCTGAGCCACAGAGCCACGTCCCCAGGACCCCCTGAGTGTTCTCTCATCAACAACAACTTTGCCACAAAAAAAGTCTAGTTCCAGGGGCCAGAGAGATTATGCAGAGGGCAAGGTGCGCACAGAATACACACACACACACACACACACACACACACACACACACATTGGATTTAGATTTTTTGGTTTTGGTTTTGGGTTTTTTTTTTTTTTTTTTTGCTTTTTGGGTCACACCCAGCGATGCTCAGGGGTTACTCCTGGCTCTGCACTCAGGAATTACTCCTGGCAGTGCTTGGGGGACCATATGGGATGCTGGGAATCGAACCCGGGTCGGCCGCGTGCAAGGCAAACGCCCTACCCGCTGTGCTATCGCTCCAGCCCCCTTGGCTTTGGTTTTGAGGATACACGCGACAGTGCTCAGGGCTTACTCCTGGATCTGTGCTCAGGGTTCACTCCTGGCAGTGCTCAGGGGACCACAGGGGTTTCAAGGCAAGCGTGCTCCCCTGTCCCATGGCTGTCCTATGGCTCCGGTGTCTGGCCTTGGATGTTCTGAGAGGAGCAGATCTCTGGGTGTAATCGCTGTGACTTCTTTTTATTTTTTATTTTTTGCTTTTGGTCACACCGGGCAATGCACAGGGTTTACTCCTGGCTCTGCACTCAGGAATTACTCCTGGCGGTGCTCAGGGGACCCTATGGGATGCTGGGAATTGAACCCGGGTCGGCCGCGTGCAAGGCAAACGCCCTACCCACTGTGCTATCCCTCCAGTCTCCGCCGTGACTTCTTGATAAGACCCGAGCACGGCAACAGCATGATTCTGTGGAAGACCTCCTGCAGCCCTTTAGCGTCTTTCCCCGAGGGTTCGGGCGTCTCGTCTGCCTCGGGACACACAGCTGTATCCAGCTGCAGCTAGGAAGGCGTCGTCACCTGCTTCACACCGTCCCGTGGGCTGTCGGGCTCTGCCAGGGCGGGGGACAGTGCATCCAGCTCAGACTGGCTCCCGCAATGCTGTGAACTCGGTATTTGAGTGCTCTGCAAATTCATAGGCTGAAGCCCCGGGAGCCAAGATGACTGTTTGGAGATAGAGCCTGTGAGGAAGTGATAAGGCCAGGAGGGTGGGGTCGCAAGACAACAGGGCCGGGCGCTAAGGAGAAGCAGCCCCCCCAGCCTCCACACGAGCTCTGTTGTTCAGGCCTCCTGGTCCCTGTGGGACACCAGAACGCTCACCTAACACACAACAAAGACCTCTGTGTCGGTTTCAGGCCCGGCTTGATCAAGGAGCACAAACGACCCAGATCTTGTCCTTCTGTCTCGACTCCCAGGTGTGTTCTGGGCACTGCTCTGGCCCCCAAGGCGGTGCCCTCTGTGTGATAAACACCTGCTGGAGCTTTAGCCTCTGACCCGCAGGGATAGCCGGGAAACTTTATTTTTCTTTTTGGTTCACAGCCTGCAGTGCTCAGGGGTTCCTCCTGGTGGTGCCTGGGGGACCATATGTGACGCCGGAGATGGAGCCCAGATCAACCTCGCACAAGGCTAACGCCCTCCCCACGGGACTATCACTCTGCCCCCACATCATCAGATCCTCTGGAAAGCTTCGCCCAGTGCTCAGGCTTCTGGGTCTCTCTCTGTCTCTGTCTCTTTCTCTTTATTCTTTCTCCTTTTTTTCAAGGGGCACATCCAGCAACGCTCAGGGGCTATGCCCGGCTCTGCACCCGGGAATCACTCCTGGCAGGCTCAGGGCCACGCAGGGTGCCGAGTGCAGTGTCTCAGCTGCTGCACCATCTCCCCGGCCCCGAAACCCGCCACTTTGCTTCCAGCAGCCCCCAGGAACCCCTGCAGCGCCCACACTCGCCCCACAACCCCCCACTTTCATGAGACCAAGGACCAAGCGGGAAGGGTTCTTTCGTTTATTGTGACACTGACCCCCACTGCGGGCGATGGCATTTATATCTGAAAGGGAGGCCGGAGGCGACAGAAAGAGCAATGTGGCCCCGTGGATACTGGAGCCTCCGCCGCGGAGACCCGAGTGCTGGCCGGCCCGCCCCCACTGGGGTTCAGAGGTGCGAGTTGGGGGGGCAGACTGGGGGGCTGCGGGCACAGCACCCACTCTCCTCTGAGGTGCAATCAAGCTAGCGTAGGGGGGGAGATTCCACACCCCACCCTCTGCCCGGCCCCCCCAGCTGTAAAGTCCAGTCCATCGGCTTCGTGGGGGCTGACGTGCAGCCGTGGTGTCCAGGCCCGGCCCCTGCGTGCCGGTGGATGATGTGAGCGGCTGCCGTTGGCACCCAGGCCCTCATGCTTCCTGCTGAGACTTGGGGAGCAGAGGGGACCCCCGGGACTGGGGAGGCCTGGGGCCGCCTGGGGAAGGGGAGGGAGCCCCTTGCCGGCCCCCAGGGGGCTCAGAGTGGTGACAGAGTGTCCTTCAGGGGCGCTGCCGGCCCCGTCCCCACACGTGAGCGTCCGGGTGCCCGCCCGCAGAGGTGGGGGCTGTGGGCGGGAACCGGCGGCCGGGCCGCCTCCTCGCGTCTGTGCCCACGCGGGAAGGGCAGGAGGGCAGCGCTGCCCGGAGGCTGGAAGCCTTGTGCGCCCCCTCCCCTCTCTCGGCCTTTGTAGGAGCCCCTGAGACTGAGCCCAGCACCTCCTTTCCTGCGGGGGCCCCCAAAGGCCCATCACACATGGCCACAGCAGCAGGGCCATGAGGAGCCCCCTCTGAGGCTGCTTGGGGTCGTCGGGGACCCCCGTGCCTGGGACAGAGGCGGGGGGAGCCCCAGATTAGCGGGGGGGTGTAGTGAAAGCCCAGGAAGGGAAGGGGGGATGGGGCCAGTTCTGGGAGCAGCGGAGGCCATGGCCCCCGCGGTGACCCCGACACCATCTCCCCCCAGGGCGCGGGGGCTGGCCTCTGAGGCCGGTCCCCTCTCCTGGGCTCGGGGTGGAGCTGAGCTGGGGAGGGGTCTGTGCTGCTGCCCCACCGACTCAGTCTCCGGGGGGCGCCAGCTTAGTCCAAACTTCGTGACAACGTTTTGCTTCCAGAAGTTTCCTCCTTGGCTCCTTTTCAGCGAGGGCAGGTGCTGCAGGGCTGCAGGCACTTCCTGCCGGCTGCTGGGCGGGAGGGTGGTTCTGGGCTGGTCCAGGGCAACTTCTGGGTGCAGCGGGCGCCGCGCCCCACCCGCCGCTGTCCTTCCCCGGGCCTCTCACCCGTCACCCCTCCCACCCTGCAGCAGGGAAGCAAGTGAAGGGGGTTCCGGGGGCAGGGTTGCTCCCTCGATGGGGACCCCCAAATCCCCAGCAGGAAGTGGGGGGCAGAGTGGGGGCTGCTCAGAGCTGATGGTCACTGGTGCCTGTGGGTGCAGATGAGGGCCCGCCTCAGAGGACCCCAAAAGCCCCCCATCCAAGCCAGCTCCTCCCTGCTGGGCCAGGCTGGGCCTGGGGGTATGGGGCGGGGGGGGAGGTCTAAAGGGGGCTGGCTAAGACCTGGGTGCTGGGACCCCAGCATCCACCCAGCGCCCACCCCCGGCCTGTCAGACAGAACAGATGTTGCCCCGCGTCGGGGTGGGCTGTGGGGCTCAGGTCCGTCCCTTCAGGAACTCAGAGAGGCCCCCGAGGTCCCCGTCCCTGGACACGGCACCAAGGGGCCACATCTGGAGAAGCGTCTCAGCAACGGCTGGACTGGGGGGCAGAGGAGGACGTGCCTCCGCACCCACGAATAGAGAATATATAAATTTATATTTATATTCATATATATATATATAGACAGCACTTCTCAGACGCCCCTCACCCGGGGACTCCGCTAGCAAAGCCCCCACAGGAGCCCGCACACCCCCGGCCTGGCCGCTCCGCCCCACGCCTCGGGCGCGCCGGCCACCCGGGCGGCTACTTGTAGGGCCGCAGGAAGCGCGTGACCTTGGCGCGCAGCAGCCGGATGAAGGAGCGCGGGAGCATCTCCTTGGACTCCTGCGCCGTGTACTTGAAGTAGTTCTGCGGGTGCGCCAGCACGTCGAACAGCGCCTGGATCAGCTTCTTGTCCTGGGCGGGGAGGGGGCGCAGGGGCAAGTTTGCGGTGCGGTGGAGACCTCCTGGCACTGCCAGCCTGACGCTGGGGAGCAAACCCGTGGCACGTGCTCCGGCCCTCGGTGCGACCTTCCCAGGCCCGGCAGGTGGGCGGCGGGGGGGGGGCTTGGGGGGTTCCGGTATTTGATTGGAAATGGTTTTGTGGCCAGGACCCCAACATCGCGGGGCGCAGAGAACCCCGCGCAGCCAGGAGGGGTGGGCACAGCGGGGGCTGGTGCTGTTCCGCAGGGACGACCCGGATCTGAGCAGGGGCGCCTCTGGACCCCTCCCCAGCTCCCCCCACATCTGTCCCCGCCAGCAGCCCAGAGGAGCCGAGCCAGGACTGAGCACGGGGGTCGCAGGCTGCCTAGCCTGGAAGGACCCGCGCCGCTGCCTCACCCGCCCCGCCCCGACCCCCTTCCAGGGTCCCGCGGGGGCCTCGTCGCTCACTTTCAGAATCTCCTGGTGGTTCTCGGAGGCATAGAGCCGACCGTCCCGCACGATGTCCTCTATGAGCCGCTGGTAATCCTCTGCGCCCAGGGACCGGCAGGGGAGAAGCAGGTGGAGCAGACCCCTCGAGGCGGTTAGAGCCCCCCAGCGAGCCAGCAAGGCCCGGCGGCCAGGAGCGCCCCGCCCACACCCGCTCACCCCGCCCACACCCAGTGATAGCCCCGCCCACACCCAGTGCTACCCACGCTCACACAGCGCGTCCCGCCCACACCCAGTATTTGTCCCGCCCCACACAACACTCGCCCCGCCCACACCCGTGCGCTCCGCCCACACCCACTCTTCGCCCGCCCAAGTCACCCCGCCCACACCCGCGAGCTCCGCCCACACCCAGCGCGAGCCCCGCCCACACCTACCATCGTAGGTGACATAGGGCACCTGGAAGCCGCGGCCGCTGTTGCCCTCGTTGGACTTGAACTGGATCCAGAGCTTGCGGGAGCGGGAGGTGAAGGCGATGGGGCGCTCGTAGGTCTGGCACGTCTCGTAGGTGGTGATGGACGTGGGCGAGGCTGGGGGTACGGACACGAGCCCCCAAATGCTCCCGCTCTCTGGACTCCACCCTGCTCGCGCTGGTTCCCAGGCCCTTTCCCACTCCCCAGCCCAGTTCTGACCCCAGCTTCTGAGAATGGTCTCGGTGCCCTCTCCTCCAGGAAGCCTCCCTGACTGCTGCATGCCCAGGCTATCTCACTCCTGATTCCAGACCTGCTCAGCGCCAGGAGGAATGCAGACCTGCCTCACGCAGGGGTTCTGGCCCCTGCTGACCCTTCTGAGACGTGCTGGGGTGTGTGGGGGAGTGTGTGTGCAAGGGTGCACAGAATGCGCCTGGGCTGTGGGCACACATGTGTGTGTGCGTGTGTGCGTGTGTACATGTATGGAGTACCCTCGGCTGTATATGTGTGTGGCATGTAGAGTGTGTATGCATATGTGTAGTATATGGAGCATGCGTGTATATGGTGTACCCCAGGCTGCACGTACGTGTGTGTGCATGTGTAGCAAGCATATGGTGTGTGTGCACGTGTGTATAGTATATGAAGTTTGTGCATGTATATAGTATATGAAGTGTGTGCATGTGCACGTGTGTGTAGTATATGGGGTGTGTGCATGCACGTGTGTGTAGTATATGGAGTATATGCGTGTGTGGGTATAGTATATGGAGTGTGTGCATGTGTGCATGTGTGGCGTGCCCTGGGTTGCATGTGTGTTTATGTGTGTGTAGTACATGGAGTGTGTGCATGTGTGTAGTATATGGGGTGTGTGCGTGCACGTGTGTGTAGTATATGGGGTGTGTGCATGCTCGTGTGTGTAGTATATGGAATATATGCGTGTGTGAGTATAGTATATGGAGTGTGTGCATGCCCGTGTGTGTAGTATATGGAGTATATGTGTGTGTGAGTATAGTATATGGAGTGTGTGCATGTGTGCATGTGTGGCGTGCCCTGGGTTGCACGAGTGTTTGTGTGTGTAGTATATGGGGGTGTGTGCAGTACATGGTATGTGTGTGTGGTACATGGGGTGTGCATGCATGTGCACGCACAGCGTGCCCCGGCCCTGCGCCTGCACCTACCGCTCTTCCTCATGACCAGGACGTCTCCGCACTCGTCCTCGATGGGCAGGAAGATCTCGGGGACCACGACGAGGATCCTGCGCTTGGGCGGCGGGGAGATGTGCCACACGCACTCGGCGTTGGCAGGGTACTCGCCGGGGTAGTTGGGGGACTCGATGTAGCCCGTGTAGTCGCCCAGCTCGCCTCCGCAGTGCTGGTCTGGGGGAGCCGAGGCGGCTGGTCTTCGGGGGACCCGGCTGGGCAGTGCCCCGGGGGGCAGGTCCCCTTTTGGGGCCCCCTGCTGCCGGCAGAGCCAGCTGTGGTGTGCGGGCCCTGGGCGCCCGTCCCCTCCCTCCTTCCTCAGTTTCCCTCACGGCTGCCCAGCCTCCACAGGGAGCAGGAGGTCCCCGAGGGGTGACACGCTTCCCTCCCGGTGGCCCTGAGGGGTCGGCCAGGAAAGGGCTGTGGGCGGGACAGGGGCGGCGAAGGGCCGGAGAGTCCCGGGCTGCCTGTGTCCACCCTGACCCAGACAGACCCGAGGAGACACACACACACTCACATGTACTACTCACACAAGACACGCATATAGACACACACGTAGAGACACACAGACACTGACACACACGGACATACTTAGATACACACATCCACACACACACACAGACACACAGATACACACCCACACACAGACACATTCAGATACACATCCACACACACATAGACACACACAGATACACACCCACACACAAACACACTCTCAGATACACACAGTCACATACAGACACACACAGACGTAGACACACACACAGATACACACCCACACATGGATACACACAAGCACACTCTCAGATACACACAATCACACACAGACACACACACTCACCCAGACACACACGTGGATACACTTACATGCTTACATACCCAGACACACATGTGTATACACAGTCACCCCCTGACACACTCACATGCTCACACACACAAACTCAGATACACACTTTCACCCAGACACACAGAGGCAGACACACACCCACACACTCAGATCCTCAGACACGCACAGAGGACCGCCCCTCCCCTCCCCCTTCCCTAGCCAGGGAAGTGGGCAGCGGGCCGGCGGGCGGCCCAGGGGCCCAGGGCCAGGCTGGCAGTGCCACGGTGGGGGCCCCGCTGGGACCTACTTTTGCAGTGGCTGACGTTGGTGGAGCCGTCGGAGTCGGTGCTAGTGTTGCCGGGACAGGCCACGCAGTGGTTCTGGCCGAACTCGGGCTGGTAGGTGCCCACGGGGCAGCGCAGGCAGCGGTGGCTGCTGGTGTTGTAGCGGTGGCCGGGCGAGCAGTGCACTGTGGGGGGGCGTGAGCGGGGTCTGCCCTGGGAGGGGCGGCGGGGGAGGGGCGGCAGGGCGTGTCTGGCCAGGGAGGGGTGAGGAGCCCGAGCCCCCCGAAGGGAGCGTCTCTCCTTGAAAGCCCATCCCCGGGCGGCAGAGGGGGGTCTCGGGATGGAGGGTCTTCCACGTCGCAGGGAGGGGGCCGGGGCTGGACGGCTGCGGGCCCCGGGGTCCTACCTTTGGTCTCGCAGTCCTGGAAGGAGGTGGTGCCCCCGTGCTTGGTCAGCAGCCCCCCGCCGCAGGGGAAGCAGCTGGTGCGCCCCGGCTCGGGCTGGTACGTGCCCACCGGACAGGCCTGGCATGGCCGGAAGCCGTCGGCCGAGAAGGAGCCTGGTAGACACTGGCCTGGACGGCCGGGCAGCCTGAGTGGGCGCAGCCACCCCCGAACCGGGGGCCTGGCCGGGCCCCACTCCCCGCAGCCAGTGGGCGGGCTCCTTGTGTCTGTGTCCCCCGGGGCCGAGGTGGGGGGAGAAGAGGGTCTGCGGGGTCCCGGCCCACACATGCTCATAGAGAGCAGGGGGCAGAAGCGAGTCTGCACGGGGTGGGGGGGAAGGTGCTCGGCCCGTCCCAGGGTGCCACCAAGACAGGATGGGGCTGTGGGCGCTCGTGGCGGCTCTGCCCCACAGCCGGGCGCCCCATCCTGCCCCGTTCCCAGGAGGGGATGCCGGGGGCCCATTTCACAGGTGGGGTCAAGGTCGGTGGACTGAGAAGGGGCTTCTAGGCCGCCCCCAGGGCAGAGCATGACATGCCCGATGAGCAGATGGCACACGCCAGCCACACACGTGCCACCAGGACGGGAGCCACGGCACGAAGGAGCCTGTTGGCCCCACAGGGCACCGAGTGCCTCACTGCAGCTTCAGGGGGCGGCGGCTGTAAGCCATGCAGCCCCGTGCCGTGGCTCGGGGCCCTGTCCGTGTCTCGGGGCCCTGTCCGTGTCTCAGGGCCTGTCTGTGTCTCGGGGCCCTGTCCGTGTCTCGAGGCCTGTCCGTGGCTTGGGGCCCCGTGCCATGTCTCGGGGCCCTGTCCGTGTCTCGGGGGCCCTGTCCGTGTCTCAGGGCCCTGTCCGTGTCTCAGGGCCCTGTCCGTGTCTCGGGGCCTGTCCGTGGCTTGGGGCCCCGTGCCATGTCTCGGGGCCCTGTCCATGTCTCGGGGGCCCTGTCCGTGTCTCAGGGCCCTGTCCGTGTCTCAGGGCCCTGTCCGTGTCTCGGGGCCTGTCCGTGTCTCGGGGCCCTGTCCGTGTCTCAGCGGCCCTGTCCATGTCTCGGGGACCCTGTCCATGTCTCGGGGCCCTGTCCGTGTCTCAGCATGTGTCTGCTGCCTCTTTCCCGGGCAGGGCTGGCATCTGGCCTCACTATGGAGACTCGAGCTTTACTGCGGAGCCGCCACCCTTGCCCACGCAGGTGTGGCCGGGGTGTGCTAACGGCAGCCTGAGGGAGCCTGTGGGTGCTGGCCCACATGGCTGGGGTCCCCCCGGCTCCCCACCCACCCCCCACCCACCCCCCGCACCCACCCCCGCACCCACCTCCACACTCGGACACGTTGCGGGCGCCGGCCAGGCCCAGGCCGTCTCTGCTGGGACACGGGGTGCAGCCGAGCTGGCCCTCCCCATCCTGGTAGGTCCCTGGCGGGCAGGGCGCACACTGGCCCAGCTGCCCGTCGAAGTGGGTGCCAGGGCCGCAGGGCACTGCAGGGACAGGGCGGGGGTACGGGGCTGAGAGAGCCCATCCCCCAGGAGGCCCGACCCTGCTCTGTGCGCCCCCCCCCGCCGTGCCCGTTCCCCGATCCTCCCCATGGCTCCCGGCTCAGCCCGGCTGTGTTCTGTCCCCTCCACGTCCATCCTTCCGTCCAACCCACATGCCCGTCCCTTCTCCCGTCTGCACGGGGGCCCAGCTCCTGGGAACACGGGCAGGGCTGTGGCAGGGCATGCAGGGGCAGGGGTGTGCCTCTGTTTTTATCACACGCACACACATGCACAGACGACACATACTCACATGGCAATGCATGTGTGCCACATAAGCACACGCACACAGGAACGCAGTCACACATGACACACAACACAACCTACAGACATGCATGATATGCACATACTACACACGCACACACAACACACCAGACATAACAGGCAACATGTGTATACACAACATATATGCACACAATACTCATGTGGCACAAGCACACACAGGAACATACACACACAACATACATACATGACACATGTACACAGAACAAGGAACATGCACGACATACAGCACATGCAATACACATACATGACTACACACACCACACATCAACACATGCACATACTACATGATACATGCATATACAACACAGGAACATACAACATGACACATACACACATACAACATACACATATACATAACAATGCATGGCACACAGAATACACATATGCACACATGGAAACACACAGGACACACATGCACATAGGTTGCACACGCACACATACATTCACACACAGCAGTCACCAAAATAGTCTCTGTGCAAATCTACTCCCCACCCGCCCTGCCCAGGGGGCCTAGACACAGTGTCCCCTGGTCCCCGTGGCACCGTGGCCCATGTCTCCTCCTGTCCCTGCATCCGTGGGGGCACCGAGGACCCAGGCCCAGCGGCAGGGGTGACCGCGGGCTGAACAGGGGCCGCCCCAGCTCTGCGCCCGACTCCGCCATGAGCACAGAGTCCCCGAGGCACCGCCCAGCCCCAGGCCACAGACACGCCCGTTCGGCATGAAGGAGGGACGAGGGACGCCCTGTGTCCGCCCGGCCACACTTGCAGGTAGCCGCGAGGGCCGGGTCCAGCCGTCCTCGGCAGGCCGCCTGGCCCCAGAGGGGATGAGCTGGAGGGCGGCGGGGCCTGGCGGGCAGCAGCGTCCTGGGGCCACGCGGGCTCCCTGCCCGGCGCGCACCCAGCAGCGTTCCCTCCTGGCCCAGGGGACCCAGTCCTGGCAGTGCTCGGGGACCCTGGGGGGTGCCGGGGATCTAGCCCGGGTCGGCTGTGCCCTGCCCTGCAGGACCCCGCCCCTCGTCCTCCGCCCCGCCCGCTGTGACCCCGCCCGCTGTGACCCCGCCCCTCCGTCCTCCGCCCCGCCCGCTGTGACCCCGCCCCCCGCAGGACCCCGCCCCCGTCCTCTGCTCAGCCCGCTGTGACCCCGCCCCCCGCAGGACTCCGCCCCTCCATCCTCCGCCCCGCCCGCTGTGACCCCGCCCCCCGCAGGACCCCGCCCCTCCGTCTTCCGCCCAGCCCGCTGTGACCCCGCCCCCTGCTGGACCCCGCCCCGTCCTCCGCCCAGCCCGCTGTGACCCCGGCCCCCGGGCCCCCGGCTCCCCCGCGGGCGGAACTCACCGCACTTGCCGTCCTGCAGCGCCTGGCCCAGGCTGCACGGCCCCTGGCTGTCCGGGGCCTTGGCTGGCCGCTGGGCCACCTCGTACTCGGTGCCCGCGAGCCGGACGGAGAAGAGCTGGCGGCTGATGGCCCTGCGCAGGGCCCTGATGGCGGCCTGCAGGCTCTGCTCCACGCGCTTCTGCAGACAGTGCGCCTCGCAGGAGTCTGCGGGAGAGCCGCACTCACGCCCGCCCCTCTGCTTTCTGAACAGGCCCCTCCCCACCCGGCTCTCTCTGACCTCTGACCTTCGCCTCTCCTGTTCCCTCAGGCGAATGCTGTTCCCTGCTCTGGTCTGACTTGCCTCTTCCAGGAAGACTTCCTAGGTGCTCCCCTGGGAGAGGCCTCTGCTCTGTGCTCCCTGCTTGTTCTAAGGCCCCGCGGCCCCCGCTGTGAGGGTCTCCTCAGAGTGTGGGGGTGTGGACCTCGCCGGGACCCTCAGCACCCAGGAAAGATGGCGTGAGGTGCTAGGGGCTGTGCCCGGGGACCCCAGGCTCCTGCCCTCAGTGGCCGTCCTTGCCCGCTGCCCCACCGCCCCCAGGCACCCCCACCTGAGGCCCCGTCCGCCTCCGTCTCCACCTCAAACTCGGCGGTGATGTGAGTCGCCTCCCTGGACGGAGCCACGCGGCCGCGGTGCTTCTTCTTGGACGAGTCGCACTTGAGGGTCACGGAGGTCACGTGGCCGTTCTCTGGACAAGGATGGGGCGGCTGTGGCCTCGGGCTCGCCTGTGGCCCCTCTGCTCAGGGCCCTGGGGCCCCAGGACAGGCCACCACAGGCTGCGGGGAGGGACCGTCCCCCACCCCCAGTTTCTCCATGTGCTGCCCACAGCCCGCGGCCTCCATTCTGATTCGGGGCCACACCCGGCCGTGCCCAGGGCTGACTCCGGGCTCTGTGCTCGGGGCTGACTCCTGGCTCTGTGCTCAAGGATGACTCCTGGCTTTGTGCTCGGGGCTGACTCCTGGCTCTGTGCTCAGGGCTTACTCCTGGCTCTGTGCTCAGGGCTCGTTCCTGGCTCTGTGCTCAGGGATGACTCCTGGTTCTGTGCTCAGGGCTCACTCCTGTGCTCGGGGCTGACTCCTGGCTCTGTGCTCAGGACTCTCTTCTGGCTCTGTGCTCGGCGCTCACTCCTGGCAGTGCTCTGGGGGCTCTCTGGGCTCTCGGGGATGGAACCCGGGTCGGCCACGTGCCAGGCCACTGCCCTCCTGCTGTGCTATGGCTCGCGCCCCTGCAACCCCGTCTTGGCCACCCTCATCCTACACTGCCACTGGCGGGCCCTGTGGCTTGTCCCCCTGCCCCGCCAGGCTGAGCAGGAAGTGGGGGTGCCTGCGTGCCAGGGAGGGGGGGCAGCGCCCTCTGCCACCGTGTGGGAGGCCGGGGGACACCAGCCCAGTCCTGAGAACCTGCCCCAGGGCCCGGGGCTCACCGGGCAGCAGCTGGCGGGGACCGTCCTGGGCGGGCTCCCGGCCGCGGGGCTGCAGGCGGCACTTGGCGTCTCGGATCTTGAAACGAGCCTTCTGCCTGATGGGGGCGGCGGGGGCACCTGGCAAAAGCCCAAAGCCCCCCAGGTGTGGCCTCACCTGTGGGCAGGTGTGGGAGGGGCTGCTGGGCGGCCGAGGGGGGGTCGGCGTCATTTCTCTCCCGAAGCGTCTGTCCAGTGCGTGTGTGAGTGTGTGTGCGTGTGTGTATGTGTGTGCGTGTGCGTGTGTGTGTGTGTGTGCGTGTGCGTGTGTGTGTGTGTGTGTGTGTGTGTGTGTGTGTGTGTGGTGTGGGGCCGGGCTCAAGTTGGGGGATCCCGGGGAGGAGGATGAGGCCCCCAGCACCCCCAGCCTCTCATGCTGAGCAAAAGGGGGGTGACCGGCAGAGAGGGGAGGGGTGTGGGGGGGACGAGGGTCTGGGGAACCCTGAGCCCCTCCCTGCTGTGTCGGGGGCTCCGCGGGGCTGTGGGGGTCGTACGGCATGGTCAGAGGTCGCCACCGCAGCACCACCCACCCAGAGGCCAGGACACACGGCCGGGCAGGGGCGCGAGGCCGGGGGTTACCTGGGCAGCCGGGGCCAGTGCTGTTGCGTTTCTGGGGCGCCCTGCCCCGGAGCCCGGCGATGCCGCAGCTCAGGCTGTAGCTATTCTCCGAGTCTGCGGGGAGACGCGGGTGAGAGCCAGGCGGGGAGCTGAGGCCTCGCCCCCCCCCCACCCCTGGCACGCCGTTACCTGGGGCGGAGAGTGTGTGCACGGGGCAGGAGAGCGAGCAGCTCTCCACGCCGCCCGCCCGGCTGCAGGTCAGCTGCGTGCGCGGCCAGGCCCTGGCCCTGGACAGGCACTGACCCGTGTCTGCGGGAAGGAAGACGCGAGAGAGGGCTGCAGGGGGGTTGCGGGGCGGGCCGGGGGTCAGACCAGGGCTCCCCAGCACTGGCCCGGGTGAGGACAACAGACCCACGTTTGAAACGGGCAGCGCCCGGGCGGGCTGAGTCACGGGCGGGCATCTGGAAGGCCTGGAGACGCTCTGGCCGAGCTCCGTAACCTTGGCAACCGGGGACCGGCCTCCCGATGCGTCCTTGCGAACTAGCGCGCTTGGGAATTCCTGCCTCTGTGCCCGCCGGCCAGTAGGTGCCCCGGTGCCACAAAACAGACGCCCCCCCCCCACCAGGCTCGGGCACAAACCGGGAACAGGGGCTCGGCTGCGGGTTTTTGGGCTCGGAGCGTGAGCACGCCCGCTCCTCAGCACACGTGACTCTGCGTGTCCACGTGGCCAGTTGGTGCCAGCTCTGGAACAGGGTGCGCGGGGGCAGGGTGGTGGTGGGGGGGCAGAAATGTTTTTTTTTTTTTTTTGCTTTTTGGGTCACACCCGCCTATTGCACAGGGGTTACTCTTGGCTCTACACTCAGGAATCACCCCTGGCGGTGCTCAGGGGACCATATGGGATGCTGGGATTTGAACCCGGGTCGGCCGCGTGCAAGGCAAACACCCTACCCGCTGTGCTATCTCTCCAGCCCCAGAAATGGGGTTTGTAGGGACCGGAGCAATAGGACAGCGGGGAGGGCATTTGCCTGGCATGCGGCCGACCAGACTGGGTCCCCGGCATCCCATGTGGTCCCCCAAGCACTGTCAGGAGTGATTCCTGAGCACAGAGCCGGGAGTGACCCCTGAGCACTGCTGGATGTGACCCCCAACCCCCAAAAAGAAACGGGATTTTATTTATTTATTTATTTATTTATTTATTTATTTTTGCTCTTCAGGTCACACCCGGCGATGCACAGGGGTTCCTCCTGGCTCTGTACTCAGGAATGACTCCTGGTGGTGCTCAGGGGACCCTATGGGATGCTGGGATTCGAACCCGGGTTGGCCTCGTGCAAGGCAAACGCCCTCCCCGCTGTGCTATCGCTCCAGCCCAAGAAACGGGACTTTAGTCAGAAAAAGAAAAAGGTGTCGTGGGAGAAGGACGCCTCGGACCCCCCTCTCCCGCATCTCGGCAGGACAGGCTCCGGGAGAGACATGAATTCATGAAGAAAAGCAAACTCACGGCTCAGGGGACCCGGAGGTCCGCCTCCCCCCAGCTCTGTCTTAATCTGTTTCCTTGTTTCCTTTCGGGCCCCACCGGGCAGTGCTCGGGCTACACCCAGCTCTGTGCTCCAGGGACCCTGCTGTCCCGGGGATGGCCCTGGGGCCGAGCCCGGCCCGAGCATCCACCAACCCCAAAGGTTTTTTTTCCTTTTATTTTGTTTTGTTTTGGGGCCACACCACGAGGTGCTCAGGGCTGACTCCCAGCTTTGTGCTCAGGGCTGACTCCCAGCTCTGTGCTCAGGGCTGACTCCCAGCTCTGGGCTCAGAGCTCACTCCCGGCTCTGTGCTCAGGGCTGACTCCTGGCTCTGTTTTCAGGGCTGACTCCTGGCTCTGTGCTCAGGGCCCACTCCCAGCTCTGTGCTCAGGGCCCACTCCCAGCTCTGCACTCAGGGTCACTCCTGCTGGGCTCAGGGAACCGTTGTGTGGCCAAGGATGAAAGCACGTGGCCTTCCTGCTGTACTATAGCTCCCGCCTCAAGCCTCTTACTGCTTCTGTTCCCTCAGGCCCCGGCAGACTCAGACAAAACGAGCTGAGTGGGGTCTCACTGGGGACAGCATCGGGGGCTCCTGCCACGTCCAGGGGCTTCCCTGCAGCTCGGGTGCGGGGCAGGCTGAGCCCAGAGGAGCCGGGCCGGTCCAGCCAGCGCCCAGCGAGGCTCCGGCCTTCTGGGGGTGAAGCCCCCTGCACCCCGACCCGGGCGCCCTTCCTCCCCGCCCTGCTCACGCCCCCAGGGGAGCCCCCCTCAGCCCCCGCCGCCCCACTCACCCACGCAGTCCTTGCGGTTCCAGTGCAGACGCCGCCCAGGGGGGCACACGCACTCGTAGCTGCCCTCCGTGTTTACGCAGCCCTGCTCGCAGCTCCCGTTGTTCATGCTGCACTCGTCCACGTCTGCGGGCACACGCGGGTGAGGCGCTGCGGGCTCCAAGCCCACGGGGCGGGGCTGCCCAGCCTGATAGCTGCATCCGAGGCCAGCCACACGGCGAGCAGCACAGCGCCCCACGCACATGTGTGCACACAGGAGCACACACACGTGCACCGCATGTGCGCACATGCCCAAGGCACACATGTGTGTGTACATCATGTGCACACACTCATGCACTGTGTGTGCATGTATGCCCGAGGCACACACATGCACATCATGTGCACACTCATGCACTGCGTGTGCACGCATGCCCAAGGCACACATGTGTACATCATGCGCACACACTCATGCACTGTGTGTGCATGTATGCCCGAGACACACACATGCACATCATGTGCACACTCATGCACTGCGTGTGCACGCATGCCCGATGCACACATGTGTACATCATGTGCACACACTCATGCACCATGTTTGCATGACAAATGCATGCACGTGTACACCACATGCATACACATGTGTACTCATGTTTGATGCACACACGTGCATATGCATGTCTGATGCACACATGTATACACCACACACATGTACCACATGTGCACACATGTCTGGTACACACATGTATATACCATGTGCACACATGTATGCATTATATTTACACATGCTCAGCACAGACATTCCTGGTGCACACACATGTACATGTCACGTTCACACACGCCCAGAGCCAGCAGAAACCTGACTGCCTGCTTCCACCCGGGGTGCCTGGACCCCTGCCCTCCCCAACTTCCTAGAGCCTCTGCTCAGTCCCTCCTCTCGGCCTCACCCCCTCCTGGCCCCCAGGCTGGGCCTCTTGGCTAGACCCCCCGCCCCCCACCCGGAGCTCTCAGCTGCCTGGGGTCCCCCTAACCGCCATGTGCATGGCCATGCCCTCGCTGTTCTCCCTCCCGGCCCCTGCTGCGCTCAGGCGTCCCCCCCCCAGGCCCAGCGGTCGGGCGCGTGCCTCGGGGAGGTGGCCCCGGGCGGCGGCTGCAGACCTCCGCAGTGGGTGGCGCCGTAGAGCGCGTAGCCGGGGCGGCAGAGGCACTGGAAGCTGCCGGGCGAGTTGACGCAGATGTGGTCGCAGGCGCGTCGGAAGGAGCACTCGTCAATGTCTGCGGGACAGCGCGGGTTGGGGCGGGCGCGGCCCCCGCCCTTCGCCCTTCCCCCCGGGGGGGCCAGGGGGTAGCGCTGTGAGAGGGGCTAGTAGGACTCTGATAGTCTAGTTTCTCCTTTCAGCTCTGGTTTGGGCGCCATGCCCAGTGCTCAGGGGTCACTCCTGGCGGTGCTCGGGGGACCCTGTCTGGCCGGGGACCAAAGGGGGCCACCCACGTGGAGGCTCCCAAGCAGCCCTGCCCGCTCCCCCTGACCCTAGTATAGGTATAATACTGCAGTGTTATTATTATTAATAATGCGTTAACCTAATATACACTAACATAATGGTATTGATACATAGAATACATTGTATATAAGATTTGGGACCACGCCCAGCAGTGCTCAGGGATGACTCCTGATGGGGATCAGCTGAGTGTCTGGGGTACTGGGGCTGAAGCGCCCTCCCCGCTGTGCTCTCTGTACCCCCCTGCCCCCCCCAGCTCTCCCACTGCCTCTGCTCCTAGGTGCGCCCCTGGGCAGTCTGGGGGAGAGCCTCTGCAATGTGCGGTGCCTTCCACCAGGTGGCAGCATTCTCCCCCAGCCACGCAGGGGCAGAACCACGCCCCCAACACCCCCCACCTCATTGCCGCCAGCTCTGTGACCTGACTGCGTCCTGGCTCCCAGTGGCCCCGGGGGCTTCCCTGGCGAGCCCCCCTTTCCCCCCCACGCCCGCCCGCCCCGCGCCCCCGCCCAGCCCGGCTCACCCTGGCAGCTGCGCTCGTCCGTCAGCAGCTTGTAGCCCTTGCGGCAGCTGCACTCGAAGCTGCCCACCGTGTTGCGGCAGAAGTGGTCGCAGCCGCCGGAGTTGGCCAGGCACTCGTTGATGTCTGCGGGGGGGGCCGGGGCAGGGGCGGGGGCGGTGGGCCGGGAGAGAAGCCCAGCTCAGCCCGGGCGCTGGGGCACTGAGGGGAGAGCTGGGGGCACGGGGACAGCCAGGCCGGGGTCCCAGGCGGGAAGGAAGGTGGTGGTGGGGGTGGGCGCTCACGCACACGCACTCGGCAATGCCACGGAAGCAAGTTTCTTTTTTTCCTTTTTGGGTCACACCCGGCGATGCACAGGGGTCACTTTTGACTCTGCACTCAGGAATCACCCCTGGCGGTGCTCGGGGGACCCTATGGGATGCTGGGAGTCGAACCCGGGTCGGCCGCGTGCAAGGCAAACGCCCTCCCCGCTGGGCTATCACTCCAGCCCCAGAAGCAAGTTTCTTGTGGTTTGTTTTGGGGTCACTCCTGGGGGTGCTCGGGGCTTACTCCTGGCTCAGGGACCACTTTAGGGGGTTTGGGGGGACTATCTTGTGGCCCTGGGGGCAGCTCCTGGGGAGCCCAGCGCCCCCTCTGCTCGCAAACTTGCTGTCCTGGGGAGGGTGGTCCCGGCTTCTAGAACTTTCTCGGGGCCCCTCCCAGAGTGAGTGGCCCCCATATTTTGGGGTGATGGGTCTGGAGGACAGAGATGGGTTTGGCTATGTCTCACGGGGTCTGCAGGGCGAGGGGTGAAGAACGAGGAGGGGGGAGCAGAGGGCCCCCTGGCTAATTCTGGAGGGGGGCCATGGCGAGGTCAGGAGGCCGGGGGGGTCACTTGAAAGGCATCTGCTCCCCTGTGCCAGGTGGGGGGTGGCCAGGAGAAGGGGAAGGAGGGCGTGGACCAGACCCCCCCCCGGGACTCTGAGGTTATACTTATTCATTATTATTATTATTGGCTTTTTGGGTCCCTCTCGGCAATGCTCAGGGGTTACTCCTGGCTCTGAACTCACTCGGGGATCACTTCTGGTGGTGCTCAGGGGACCCTATGGGATGCCGGGGACCGAACCCAGGTCGGCCGTGTGCAAGGCAAACGCCCTCCCTGCTGGACTATTGCTCTGGTCCTGACTCTGAAGGTTAGGCACTCCCACGAGGGGAAGGGGGGTGGTTCCCACGTGACCCTCGGTCCCGAGGCTGGGCAGCACATTGGGACTCCCAGAAACCCCCTAAAGCCCCCCAGAAGCCTTCCTCTGGCACCCTGGGTCAGCCAGGCTGCGTGTCGGCTGCTGCTCGGGGCAGGGGATCTGGGCTGGGGGCTCCAGGCGGGGTCTCGCCTCTGGCGTCTGAGACGGACCCCGAGTCCATCCTCTTGGGCCGTAGCTGGCCCAGCCGTGGGCCACAGACATTCTCCTTCACAGACCACGGGCCACGTGCCACCTCCCGCCCCCCTCGACCCCAGAGGTTCCCTGGGCCTCACAGCTGCCCCCCAAAGCTGGGGGCACTGGGAGGATGGGGGGGTTTGGGGTCCCAGGGGTGGCCCCTGGCTCCTCGCGTGGCCTTCTGTGCTGGGGACCCCCGGGCCTCTCCTGTGCCCCTTCACCCCTGGGGGTCCCTGAGCACCCCAGACCCCGTCCCCCACCCCCACCTGTCCTTCCCCGAGATGCGTGCAGGGTCCTCGTGTCCAGCCGGGGCAGCCCCGGGACCCCCACAGCAGGGAGCCTGCTGCCCGCCCACCCGGAGCCACGCGGGTCCCTCGGGGACCGGGCCGGCCTCTGACCTCTGACCTTTGCACGTCTTCCCGTCGGGCTGCAGCGTGAAGCCCACGGGGCAGCTGCACCGGACGCCGGTGGCCGTGTCCTTGCACGTCCTGTCGCAGCCGCCGTTGTTGACCGCACAGGTCTCTGGGGAGGGAGAGACGGGCCTGAGCCCCGGGGCCTGCTGGCGAGCAGCGTGGGGCCACGGGGTGGGGCGCCCCCGGCCGGGAGGTGGGCAGGCCCCGAGGGCCAGCCCTGCACCCCTGGACAGACCCCCCATCCCAGCCCTGCACCCCTGGACGGGCCCCCCACCCCAGCCCTGCACCCCTGGACGGCCCCCCCATCCCAGCCCTGCACCCCTGGACAGCCCCCCCAGCCCTGCTCCCCGGGCGGGCCTCCCAGCCCAGCCCTGCACCCCTGGACAGCCCCCCCACCCCAGCCCTGCACTCCTGGATGGCCCCCCAGCCCAGCCCTGCACCCCTGGACAGCCCCCCCAGCTCTGCACCCCTGGACAGACCCCCCAGCCCAGCTCTGCACCCCTGGACGGCCCCCCAGCCCTGCTCCCCTGGACGCCCCCCCAGCCCTGCACCCCTGGACGGCCCCCCCAGCCCAGCCCTGCACCCCTGGACAGGCCCCCCCAGCCCTGCTCCCCTGGACGGCCCCCCCAGCCCAGCCCTGCACCCCTGGGCTTAGCGGCCCCCCTTCCCGCTGCCGGGGTGCAGAGAGCCAGGGGCCCCGAGGCCCCCATCAGGAGCATCTGTACCAGCCTTTCTCTGTGGGTCCCCGACTCGGTTTATTTATTCTTCCCACCGGCGGCTGGGGGTCCCGGGGAGCGGGGAGAGTGGGGCCCCACAGGAGGGGACAGTCACAGGGTCCCCGGCTCCTACGAGAGGGACCCGCAGGCCTTTGCCCTTGTCCCGTCTGTGGGGGGGAACCCGGGTTGGGGGTGACGGCCGTGACAGGGGCCGCTTAGCCCTGAACCCCACGCTCAGTGCTCGGCCACCCCTCCCCCCGCCGAGGACCCCCACAGAGGAAGGCCACAGCCGCAGGGTGGGAGGGGCCGGGGACGCCTGCAGCCCAGCCCTGAGTCCGGGGGCCTTTTTGGGGGCTCTCAGAGGGGGCGGGGCACAGGATGGGTGAGATGAAGCCCCCAGAGAGGCGTCCAGTTCTCAGAGGCGTCCAGCCACTCCCTTCCCAGAGGCCCCGATGGGATCAGGGGGTCTCAGCCCCCAGAGCGAGGGTGCCAGGCATGGAGGCCACCGCTGGCTCTGCAGCCCCCGACCCTCAGAGCCGGCCCCCCCGCAGACCCCCGGTCTTCCCTGCAGCCCCGAGGGCGGGGCACGGTCCTGGGGCGGCGTGCGTGACAGCTGTGTCCGGCTGCTGCTGACCTTGGGGTTCCCCGGAGCCCCCCGGCTGAGGGTCCCGAGCCCTGGGGAGCTGCACGCCATTGTGGGGGGCCGAGGGCCTATCTCGCTTCTCCCTGGGTGTCCGTGCTGGGGTCAGGCCAGGCTGTCTGGGTGGGATTGAGGGGCTGGTCCCGGGGGCGAGGGGGCGTGGGGAGGCCTCGGCCTGGGTCACCCCCGGGGCCAGGAGCCCTCGGTGCCCACGACAGAGACCTCTGTCGCCTCAGAATCCCGGGGTCGCTGCCCACGGGGACACCCAGGTGTGTCTCGGACCCTGAGCTCTGGGCCCCCGCATGTGGCCTGCAGCCTGGCACCCTCGAGAGCTCAGGGCCCTCCTGAACCGTCTCCCCCAAACACCCCCTCTAGAAACGGGCTTGGGGGGGTCGCGGACAAGGGTCCCCGTCACTGGTCACAGGTGTGGGAGGCTCCGAGGTCGCCCAGGGGAAACAACAAAACAGGAAGCCAGAAGAGGGCGCGGCCCTGGGTTCGAGACCTGACGGTCTGGAGACGACAGTTCCCGCCCGCAGCCCCAGAGAACCAGCCCGAGGAGTCAGGGACCCTCGTGAGCCCCCTGCGCTGCTCTCCCAGGCCCGGGCGGGACCCCCAGCAGCCACCTGGGCGGGCCGGGTGCACCGTCCCTGCAGACACGCGCGCAGCAGAATATGTGTTTGTGCTGCCCTGGGGCGGCAGTAGGGGGCTGGGGGTGGGGCGGGGGGCACCGGCACAGTCGGGGGGACCGCAGGGGTTTGGGGCCCAGCATACGGGCCTGGGGGGCAACGAGACAGGGCCCCCGGGCAGGCCCAGAGCTGGCCGGCTCTGTCAGGGGTCGGGGGCCACCCCCTGGGCCTGGCCGGCAGGGTGGGGGTCCCGCGGCCACCTGCGCTTTTGGCGGAGGCCAAGGGCCTGGGGCGCCCACCCCCCCCCCCCGCCCGCCCGGCTGGGGCCTTCTGAGCATGGCCAGAAGGCCGGCCCCCTGCGGGCTGGGAGGGTGGGGGGTGATTTGCAACCCCCAGTGGGGCCCTGGCATGGGGGTGGCTGGGGAGGGGTCTCGGGGGGGCCCCGGTGTGCGGGTCCCCCGGGGGAGGGGCTTTTGGACTCCGCTGGGGGCCGGGTCACGCTCTCAGCTCTGCTCCGGCCAGACCAGTCTCAGGGCAGGTCAGGGCGGGTGACCCCTCGTCTGAGGCCACCCCAGGGTCTCGCTGGAGAGGTGGGCAGGCCGGGGGCAGCTGGGGCCTCGGGGGGAAATGTCCAGGGCGGCTGGGGTCCGGGACCCCTGACCTGCCCTGTCACCCCCCGGATCCGGCTCCCAGCAAGGCGGGTACAGACCAGGTGTAGACCCCAAGAGGCCCCCCCACTGCCCGGGTCTGCTCGCCTGGACCCCGCCAGGCCGGGCACTCGGGGGCCCAGACACCCCCGGCGGGCATCCGTCCGAGCAGCCGCGGCCCCAGGTGTGAGGGGATGCGACGTCCATCAGGGCTGTGGAAGACCCCGTCACCGAGCGCGACCTCCCCACGCACGCCCACCCCGGCCAGCGCCCGGCCCACCACGCAGCTGGCCCAGGGCCCCACGGAGACTCGGGCCGCTCCAGGCTCCGGCCCCGCCCCACCCACAGCCGGCTGGCCGGGGCATCCGTCGCGCCACCCGCCTCCCGTTCGGACTCCGAGCTCTGGGCTCCACACCCAGGGACGAGCCGTGCTGTCCAGCCCCTCCCCAGAGGACTGTGTCCATCCCCGCCTGAGGAGGAGACTCTGGGGGTGTCAGCTGCCCCCCAGGCCTGACTGGGCTGCGAGGAGCCTCCTTGTTCCCCGCAAGGGCACGGCCCAAGGCTGCAGGGCGGGGACTGGAGAAGGGGTGCAGGAAGGGGTGTGTGGGGGGGGAGGGGGGAGAGACGGAGGGAGAGAGAGGGAGAGAGGGAGGGAGGGAGAGAAAGAGGGAAGAAGAGAGGGAGGGAGGGAGGGAGGGAGAGGGAGGGAGGGAGAAAGAGGGAGAGAGAAAGGGATGGAGAGAGAGAGGGAGAGAGGGAGGAAGGGAGAGAGAGAGGGAGAGAGGGAGGGAGGGAGAGAGGGAGGGAGGGAGGGAGGGATGGAGAGAGAGGGAGGGAGGGAGGGAGAGAAAGGAGAGCGAGAGAGACTGTTTCAGAGAACCCTGCTGTGTGGCGGGGCTGTCCCGCATTAGAGACGACTGCCCACCTCTCAGGAGTGTCACTCGGGCACAGGTGCCTGGCCTGGGCTGTGCCCCGCGGGGACCCTCACTGGCCTGGCTGTTCATCTCTGGGGGGGGTGCTGAGCCCAGAGTCTGCGTAAGTCCCGGCTTGGCGGTGCAGACACTGCAGCTGGCCGGTGCCCCGCCCCCGCCCCTGTCAGGAGCGTGGGAACAGCCTGGAGGGCAGGACCAACATCCTCCTCAGCACTGGGGAGGTGCCCTGTGGGGGGCTCGTTGGCGAGGGTGTATGGGGGTGCTCTGATGGGCTTCTGGGGGAGGGTCGGTGTGATGGGGCGGAAGGGCGGAGCGGGGGTGTCCCGGAGTCTCGGCGGGGGTGGGGGCGGGAGCGGGGGCAGGAGTGGGAGGGCCCCAGCAGCTGGGAAACCCACGTCTGGGGGCCGGGCGTGGACAGCGGGGGCTGAACGGTCAGTGCCGGGGGTGAGGGGCCGGCGGGCACCCCAGAGAGCTCAGGCCCGCCCCCATCTCATCCTGCTGCTCCTGCACCCCGGAGGTGGAGCTGACCCCCGGGTCCAGGCGTCCACGCGGACCTTAACCCGGGTCTCAGCCCAGTCACACGTCTCCAGGCCTCGCAGGGGAGCCTGTGCCCAGCGGCCCGCAGGCTCTCAGAAACAGCACTGCCGGGTGGGACGGCCCAGGACTCTCCCCACAGTGCTCCGCACCCAGCCCCGCTCCGGACCCACTGCTGGGGACGCTCTGAGCCTGGTCCCTTTGCTGCCGCCCCGCAAGCCGCAGGGATGGAGCCTCCCAGGACCACAGGACAGAGACCCTGCTCGCCCCGCTCCCGGGACCTGGGAACCGGGCACTGCCGGGAAGCCGTCCGGCCACCTTCGTGCCCGCCCTCCTCTGGCCCGGGTGACGCTGGGTCTGCGCCCGGGTGCCACCTACTTCTGAATAATCCCCGCCCCGCCCCTGGGGCGGCCAGGCCCTGAGGCCACCCCCACCCCCGGCTGCCTTCCTGCTGCCCTGCCCCCTTCTTGGAGCTTGTTGGGGGTCCCACATCCTCACCCTTCCCTGCTCCCCTCCCAGAGCCCACGCGGCAGCTCTGGGCAGAGCGGGGCGCGGCTCTGTGCCACCAGCGGCGACCTCAGGGTCCCAGGCACTGCCAGCCCCCCAGGGCTGCTCCTCACTGGGGGGCTCGGGGCACGGTCCAGCCCCGACAGACCCCCGAGGCCAGCCCGAAGTGACCACAGTCCAGGGCCACTCGGGAGCCCAGGCTAGCCTGCTGGCGGTGGGGCGGGGCAGGCAGCGCGGGGGCGGGGGCTGGACTGAGCGACCCAGGCCCGGGAAGGTGGGGGCGGGCAGAGCTGCGTCCGTCCCGGGGGCCCTCCTGCGCGCCCAACGTCTGCTCCGGGCCACCAGGTCCTGCTCCGCTCACTTCGCTCGGCGCGGCGGCCCCTCCTGCCCCTCGCCTGCCCACCAGCGGCTGACTCAGGAGCGCGCCCCTCCCCCTCGAAGTGGACCCAGCCCAGGGTCGGGGCGCCCCGTGTGGGGCTAGGGCCAAGGGGCCTGGGGCTGGGCCTCCCCACGAGCTGGGCAGCCCGCGGGTCACGAGGTCAGTGGCGCCCTTGCCCAAGCCGCAAGGGCCCAAGTGGACCCTCCCCGGCCGCGCGCCTCCGAGATGCCCCGCCCGAGCGAGCGGGAGGTGGGGGGCGGGGCGCTGCAAGGCTGGACCCCCTGCTCTACCCTGCAGAGCCCCGGACACGCCTGCGGGGTAAGTACTCAAGGGGGCGTAACAACTTATAAAGGGGAAAGAGGGTGCGCAATCCGGAGAGGAGCTCCCGCCTCGCACAGGGAAGCACACGCAAGGACGCGGCCCACGCACGCGCACGCACGCATGAACGCAGGGCACGCACACTCATGCGCGCGCACACGCACTCAGGAGGCACGCGCATGCACATACATTCACACGCACAGGCACGTGCACGCCGGGAGACGCACATGCACGCGCACGCAACTGTTCGGCAGTTATGTGCACACATACATCCCTTCAGCAGGAATGTGCGCACACATGCATCTGATCAATGGCAGGTGCACAGGCATCCACATATGCACACATGCAGGCACACTCATGCACACACGTGCATGCGCACACGCGTGCATCTGCTGGATGACACGTGCACGCACACACGCACCCGCTCAGCAGGCACGTGCACGTGCCACGCTCACACGGGCACACGTGTACATGCACACACACATGCCCATGGGCACACGTGTGCATTTGCTAGGCAGGCACACGTGTGTGCACTCACACGCATGCATCTGTTCAGCAGGCACAAGCACACACATGCGCACTTGCATGTGCACACACCCCCGCGTGCACACGCATGTGCTCGGCAAGCACATGCATGCACGCACACGCAAGTATACACACATGCATCTGCTCAGCAGGTGCATTCACGCACACATGCTCGTGCACAGACGCATGAATCTGTTCGGTAGGCACAAGCACACACGAGAGCGCACACATGTGCTCCGCAGGCACATGCACACACATCGCACTTGCGCACACATATACACATGCACACTTACACACATGCATCTCCTCGGCAGGCACATGCACACACATGCACACTCATACACACGCGCGCGCACACGCACGCACGCAAGCGCGAGGGCAAAGGAAGTGGAAGAAGAGTTACCCATGAGGAGCCGCCGTTTCACACGCTTGTCCACATCAGCTACTGACGTGGCATTGAAGCGCGAGCGCTCCATTGCAGCCTCATCCTCCTCTAGAACACAAGTAGGGCAGAGACGGGGCGGCTGGTTAATGCGAGCCCGCGCGCGCGCGCCCAGCCAGCCCCGGGCCGCTCCCGGGACCTGCGGCAGGGGCGTGGCCAGGGCGCAGCGGAGAGGCGGGGCGGGCGGCGTGCAGAAGAGGGGAGGCCACACGAGGACACAGACGGGACACAGCCCCCCCGCCCCCCCCACCCCCCTCCATCCGTAAGCAGGGCGGGGCGGGGCGCGCGGGACGCAGAAGAAGCAGGCGGGCCCCGTGCTGCGGGGGGGACGGGGGTCGAGGGCAGGGGTGTGAGGCCGGGGGTGATGGGCGGGGGCGGGAGCACGCCATGCACCGCGCACGGGGGTCCCGGGGTGCCGCGCGCACACGCACGCAGGGCTGCGGACCCCACGGAGGGGCTGCGGGAGCGCGGGGGGCGAGTTTGCTTGCTTGTCTAGAGGGACCCAGGGCGAGACAGAGGGTGCTCCGTTAGGACATGAGCCGGGGTCTGTGGGGGTCTGCAGAGGCTCCGCCGAGGTGCTTCCCACGAGGGGGGAGCCGGGGCTTGGGCTGCCCGGGGGGGGGGGGCTGGTGGGGGGTGGGCGTGTGTGAAGCTACGTTAGGGGCGGCCCCTCGCATGCAGCGACACTCAGGGGTGACAAACTAAGAGGGGGTGTCAGGTAGACGAAGACAGATGGGTTAGAGGAGCAGGGGGGGAGTGGGGTGGCCGCGTCCGCAGAGGCGGCCGGGCTGGAGGGAGGAGGGGAAGAAGGTTCTAGATGGGATCAGGCTGCAATAGAGATACCGTCTGAGACAGGGGTTGGCTCATTGTTTTGGTTGGTTTTTTTGGCTCGGGCTCGTTTACCAGACAAGAGAGGCACCCAGGCACCACTGACAGAAGCGGCAGGGGAGGGCCGAGTGGACGGACAGGAGGGTGGGGGGGCCCACGCAGCAACAGCAGGGACACGGGGACCCAGCGGCCCCCAGGCCAGGGGTGCAGAGCGAACCCTGGTTGTACTTTTCATCCAAGGCTCCCCCAGAGGTGCTTGGGGCCCCCGGGGGCCACTCCCGCATGAGGTGGGGACCCCGCGGATCTGGGGGTCGAACTCGGGGCCTGGCAAGCCAGCGGACCCCGGCTCTTAAAAATGAACAGAAGTGACTTTGCAGGGGGGCGGCTACAAAGTCGGCGGGCACCGAGGAGGAAGCAGAGTGGGGTCCCGGCACCGGTGCAACCCTCTTCTCTCTCACACCCCAGAAGCTGCTGAGTCCGTTCCCGCCCCTCAGCCAGGGGCCCCCCCGCCCCGCCGTCCCCAGCACAGGGCATGGCGGGCGGGCACGGGCTGCAGACGCTCTGGGGGGTGGGGCGGTCCGGTGAGAGCCCCCTGCCCCAGCAGCCCGGGACGAGACAACGCCCCCCAGTGCACCCAGTTGGGGCTCAAGTCACCCATCGCACCCCGAGGAAAGCCTCTCGCGGCCCACGGACACCTGGGCACCCCACGAGGGGGCTCACCCCACCACTGCGGACTCGGGCAGGGACCAGCGGCCTCTGGCCCGGCGTCCGGCGAGCCCGCGCCCAGGATGAGGACCCGTCCGGGCACGGACGAAGGCCCGGGGTCTCTGGAGAGCAGAGCCGCAGCTATGCCGTCCCTGGGCGCCGTCCCGGAGGCGGGGCTGGGACACTCACCGATGCAGGTGCGGCCGTCGGCGTGCAGCGCGTACTTCTGGTGACAGCCGCACAGGGGCCCTGCATCCGTGTCCTCGCAGCTGTGCTGGCAGCCCCCGTTGCCATAGTTACAGGTGACTAGTGACCGCCATGGCCGTCCGTGCGGAGAAAGAGGAGCCGACAGAGGGGTTAGTTTCCCCGCGGGGCAGCGTCCTCCGGCCCCTCCCCCGGACTCGGGGCCACCCACGGCTGCTGGCCGGACGGTCCCTCCAGGGCGGCTGGAGACCCTGTCAGTGTGCTGTGTCCACTCGGCATGGCCACGTGGCACATTCGTGCGGCGTGTACATGTGGCATGTCCACATGGCGTATCCACATGGTATGTCCACGTGGCATGTCCACATGGCATTCTGCATGGTATGTCCACACGGTGTGTCCACGTGGCAAGTTTGCATGGCATGTCCACATGGCTTGTCCACATAGCATGTCTGCATGGCATGTCCACATGGCATGCTCGTGTGGCATGTCCATGTGGCGTGTTTGTGTGGCGTGTACATGTGGCATATCCACATGGCATTCCCACATGGGATGTCCGTGTGGTGTGCTCATATGGCATGTCTGCATGGCACGTCCACACGATGTGTCCACATGGCATGTTTGAGTGGCGTGTACATGTGCCATGTCCACGTGGCATATTTATGTGACATATACATGTGGCATGTTCACATGGCATTCTGTGTGACATGTCCACACACACTGTGTCTATGTGGCATGTCACATGGCATGTCCGCATGGTGTGTCTGTGTGGCGTGTCTGCATGGCGTGTCCGTGTGGTGTGTCCGCTGTCTTGCAGCTTGCTTCCCTCCACCCCAGCCGAGGGTGCTGGGGCCGGATCCCCTCCCGAGTCCGTATCCCTGAACTCAGCAATGAAGCCCCCGAGTGTCCCCGGGGTGTCCTTCTGGAAAAGCCCACGTCCCACCAGCGCTGTGACCCAGCGGTAAGGCACAGGGCCTGAGGGAGGCGCCCGCATCTCCAGCCGCTCCAGCTCCTCAGCAAGCCCTGCTGAAAACGGGTGCCGGGAGGGGCAGGGGAGGGGAGCACCTGGGCACTGTGTGGCAGAGTCTCTGCGGGGTGGAGGTGCCCCCACTTTCTGTTGTTCGTGGACCACCCAGGCCTCTATTTTTTTGAGTCAAACCCAGCGATGCTCAGTGGTGACTCCTGGCTCTGCACTCAAGAATTACCCCTGGAGGTGCTCAGGAGACCATATGGGATGCTGGGAATCGAACCCGGGTCGCCCACGTGCAAGGCAAACGCCCTACCCGCTGTGCTATTGCTCCAGTCCACCCAAGCCTCTACTGTCCAGATGCAAATACCCGCCGGGGTCTAGGGAACAGGGTCCACCCGGAGCCTCGTCTCTAGCGAGCGCCTGAGTCGACTGACCCCACAGTGACAGGCGGGGTGTGTGGCCGTGGGGGGCGTGTGAGGGACAGCGCACCAGCACGCAGCACCTGAGTCACGGGGACGGTCCCTCTCCTGCTGACTGTCCCTGAGCTCCTGACCGCTGGGCGGGGGAGAGTGAGGCAGGCCCAGCCGGGGCTGGGACGTGCTGCCGCCTCCAGCCCTGGAGACGTGCACACGGGGGTCCTCTCGCCGAGACGAGAAAGTCCCCTGGCCTGAGGGTGTCCAGGCCCCTGTGGGGGTGAGCTGGACGCCTGCTCGGATTCGGGTTTTTCTGCCGCCTGAGCCCTGGCGGGGAGCGGGAGCAAGTGTGACCTACAGGTGCAGGGCCCCACCCCGCCTGACCGCGACGGCCCCTCGAGGTGTCCCCCGAGCAGGGACAGGGAAAGGGCCGGTCCACCTGTGCCCACGTCGGGCGTGGCAGTGGGCGCCCCCACTTCCTGCCTTGGGCGATGTCGGCCCTTCTGGGAGCCTGGACGCCCGTCCCCGGGTTCTCTCCACGGCCAACGCCCAGGCCCAGCGTGCATGCTGGCTGCAGGCCAGCCTGGCTGGGGGCGCCACACTAAGCTGCCCTGCAGGTGGCCTCCGGCCCCCCCGCCCCCCCAGGCTCGGGCTCTCCCCCCGGGATGGGCGCCAGGGGAACCTGGGGAGCCAGTCCCTCCCCCACACATCCTGCCCGCGACAAGGCAGCCTCTGCCCCCAGCCGGACCGAGCCGGTGTGCCCGAGGAGACCCCGAGGCAGTGGCAGCCCGTCCCCTGGGCCTCCCCGACGGCCCCGCCCGCCCACCCAGCACCCAGCGCCCAGCACCCAGCACCTACGTGTACAGTCCTTCTGGTTGGGCGCCAGGTCGAAGCCGGGCCGGCAGTCACACGCCACCCCGCCCTTGGGCGTCTCCCGGCAGATGTGGGCACAGCCGTGGTCCTTGTTCATGCAGCTCATGCCCCCTGGGGAGAGAGACGCACAGGACGGGGTCAGGGGCCGGGGGTGCAAACGAGGGCCTCTGCCCTCCTGCTGCCTGGGCAGGACCTCACGGGGACCAAGGCCACCGCGCCCGGCTGGGCAGCTCTGGTGCCTCCCTGCAGCTGACATGGTACCCACAGGAGAGGCCCTGCAAGGCAGGCGTGTAGGGGGAGGGTGTGCAGGGGAGGGGGTGTGCGGGGGAGGAGAGGTGTAGGGGGTGCAAGTATGCAGGGGGAGGGGGTGCGTAGGGGGTGGCAGGTGTGCAAGGGAGAGGGGTGTGCAGGTGGGGGCAGGTATGCGGGGGGAGGGGTGTGTAGGGGGAGGCAGGCATGCAGGGGAGGGGTGCGTAGGGGGAGGCTGATGTGCAGGGGAGGGTGTGCATAGCGCTCAGAAGGCCCTCAGGGCTCACTCAGGGCTGGCTCCTGGCTCTGTGCTCAGGGAACTTAGAGCGGGGCAGGCCAGCGCCCCCTGCTGTGCTGTCTGGCCCTGAGGGAGCTCAGGAAACTGCCCCCACAGGAGCCAATGTCTGTGTGTGTGTGTATGTGCACGCATGCATACGTGTGTATGCAAGTGTGTGTGCATACATGTATGCGTGCATGTATGCGCATGTGTGTGCATGCGTGTTTCTGTGAGTTTGTCTGTGTGTGCATGTGTGTATGAGCGTGAGTGTGCCCATGCACACGTGTGTATATGTGTGTGAGTGTGTGCATGTGTGTGCATGTGTCTGTGTGAGTGTGCATGTGCATGTATGTGTACATGTGTGTCTGCATGTGTGAGTTTCTGCGTGCGTGTGAGCATGTGTGTATGTGCATGTGAATGAATGTGTGCACATGTGTGTCTGTGAGTGTGCGTGTGTGAATGTATGTGCACGTCTATGTGTGTGCTCGTGTGCATGTATGTGCATGTGTGCGTGTTGGGACGGGTCAGGGGGAGCCCCCCACTCTCTCCGCCCCTGGGGCTGCACCAGCTGCTCCTGCTTTGTGAGCAGCTGCACCTCGGTGACGAGGGAAGATGTGGCCACCCCCCAGCAGGGACTTGGGGCCCCCAGAATGGGGAAGCACCCCGAGGCGGGGGCAGGGGAAGGCGCGGTCTCCCCCCGGGTGGCCCCGAGCTCTCGGAATCCCGGGCAGCGGCCCTCGAGCCTGTGTGTGACGGCCACTGACGGCAGCTCAGGAGCCAGTGCCGATGCTGATCCCGTACTGAGAACCAGGGCAGGAGCGAGGCCGTGGGGAGGGCCTCGGCCTTGCGTGCAGCCAACCCCGGCTTGATCTCCGGCGCCCCACAGGGTCCCTTGGGCCCCCCCGGGAGTGAGCCCCGAGCACTGCTGGGTGTGGCCCAGAAACCGAAAAATAAAAATAAATGAGAAATGGGGTCCGGGAGACAGCTCAAGGGTCGGGCACCCAGTCGACCCAGATCCCGCCCCCGGCGCCCCATGTGGCCCCTGGGGCCCCCAGGAGGGATCCCTGAGCACAGCCGGGTGTGGCCCCCAGACCAATAAAACAGAAACGCCAAACGCCACACGTGACATTCTTCTCTGCGTTTCAAACCAGGCACCCCAGATGGGACCCTCGAGGGCGGGGCTTTGGGGGGGGTGGCCTGAGGGGTCCCGCAGGGCTGGGCAATGCCCTTCACCGCTTCACCCCCGAGAGCACTGGAGTGAGAGCCACACCCCAGCCAGGCTGGGGGTCCCCCAGACCCGGAGTCCGAGCCCCTCTGCCTTGGGCAGCCCTCGGGGTGCACAGGCCTGGTCTCCACCCTGAGCCACTGGGTGGCTGAGGGCATTTCTGGAACCGGCAGGACCCCAGTGCCGCCTGGAGTGGGAATCACGAGCAGAGCCTGTGGCTGTGGTGGCTGTGGAGAGCCGAGGCCGAGCAAGGCCGCCGCCTCCAGGCAGCTCTTCGGGCAGCCCCTCCGCAGAGCACCAAAATGGGTTTGCTCCTCCCTGAGCACCCAGCTGTGACTCAGTTCCCCCACAAGCTGGAGGGGCTCTGTGGCCTGCGACAGTGCCCACCGGACTATGTCCATCCCCCCGCCTCCTGCCTCCCCCCGCCTGGCCCAGAGTCGTGGTTCCGGGTCCTTCCCAGCAGCCCTGAACACCAAGACCGGGTGCCGCCTGCCCGCTCGAAGCTAATTGGATTGGACTCGACCAAATGCAATTATGTGCTGCCAACTTAGACCGAGTGTCTCGGGGTGCCCGGGTGGGGCCGGGGTGAGGAAACAGATGCCCGCTGCCTCCTGGCCGGGTCTGAGCAGGGAGGCACCATGTGCCCTGCGACCTGAGTGACCTGAGCCCCTCTTCCAGGAAGACCTCCTGGCTTGCACCCACCCGTAAATTCCTTGACTGGATTGGGACCTGCTCTGGCCCCCCGGGTCCTGAACCCTTTAGTTTGTGACGCTGGGGGTCTACCCAGTAGCTGCCCCCTCCTGAGGCCTTGGCCAGGAAGCCCCTGGGTGAACGGGGCCTGGAGCTTGTTCTGTCCCCTTGGGGGGTGGTTGGACACCAAAGGGCCTTATGGGAGAGATCAGAGAGTGGGCTGCAGCGAGGGTCTCCACTGACCTCTCCTGAGGCAGGTGGGGTCCAGTAAAAGCCGCCCCCCACTGCTGGCTTCCTGGACCCCCTGTCCCCACTCCTCGGGACTCTGCTTCGGTCTAGCCGCACAGGCTCCTGCAATTCCCAGACCTGCCACTAGGTAGCACCACCACCCCACAGGCCTCCTCCAGGCAGCCTGGGCAGAACCGGGAAAGGAAGAGAGAGGCTTCCAGATCCTTCCAGATCCTTCCAGATCCTTCCAGACAAACAGGGACTGCAGAGAAAAGGGTCTCTAAGGCTGTCCCATCACACACGTCCCCAGAGCCGGGCCTCAGCGAGTGGCACTTCCTGGTCCGGCTGCTGCTGGACACGTCCAGGCCGTGGGCACTGCGGGGTCGGGAGCGGGGAGGGGTCCTCCGCCCCGCTCTCCCCCAGGGGGCCCCGAGGGGGCTGTGAAGAGGCGTCAGGGGCCGGGAGGAGGCCTGGGCGGGAGAGGCCCAGGGCCCGGGTGCAGGGACACGTGTGGCCCCTGCTCAGCGCCCCTCCCCCCACACTGGGGCTGCGGGAGTTTCCTGCCCGCGGTTCGGGGTTGGGTGCGGGACACGCTGTGACAGATGCCAGCACCCGGCCCGTAGGGTCCCCGCAGTGCCCCTCAGGCACGGGCCCCGGGGAGCTGGGGGGCGTCCTGGGGGCCGTGGGCGCGAGGCTCGCCGGCCGCAGGAGTTGTTTATGGGGTGGGAGTCTCGTAAAAAATAATGGGCCCCATTTATTGTCCCCACCTCGCCGCGGGCGGCCGCGCTGCAGTGCCATAAATCTGCGGCCCAATGAATCGTCTCTCTGACCGCCGCGGCCGGGGGCTGCCCACGCGCTGGCCTCCCTCGGGGCGGGGTGCAGCGCCCCCCACTCGGGACCTGCGGGGGCCCAGTCGGGGAGTGGCCCCAGGCCCGGACCCCCAGCACAGGCCCCCGCCCAGCCGCCCCGGGGCCCCAGGGCCCACGTCTGCCTGGCACCAATGGGCACAGGTGGGCCGGAGGGCAGATGTCCACTGGCCTCTCCCCGCGGTGGGCACAGGGACATGGAGGGGCAGGGGCGGGCGGGGCAGGGCTGAGGGGCTGCTCCCCCCCAACAGGAGACGCCCTCCGTGCTCTGGGCCTGGCCTCTGCTGTCAGCCTCCTGTCACCTCCCCCTGCCACCTCCGGTCACCTCGCCTCCCCCTGTCCTTCACCTCCTGCCACCTCACCTCCTCTGTCACTCACGTCCTGTCACTCACCTGTCACTCACGTCCTGTCACTCACGTCCTGTCACTTACCTCCTGTCAGTTCACCTCTGTCACTCACCTCCTGTCACTCACCTCCTGTAACTCACCTCCTGTCACTCACCTCCTCTGTCACTCACCTCCTGTCAGTTCACCTCCTGTCACTCACCTCCTGTCACTCACCTCCTGCCACTCACCTCCTCTGTCACTCACGTCCCGTCACCTCACCTCCTCTGTCACTCACCTCCTGTCAGTTCACCTCCTGTCACTCACCTCCTGTCACTTCCTGCCACTCACCTCCTCTGTCACTCACGTCCTGTCACCTCACCTCCTCTGTCACTCACCTCCTGTCACTCACCTCCTGTCACTCACCTCCTGTCACTCACCTCCTGCCACTCACCTCCTCCTGTCACCTCCTATCACTCACCTCCTGTCACTCACCTCCTGTCACTCACCTCCTTCTGTCACCTCCTTAGACATCTTTCTGTCACTCTCCACATCCTCCTCCTCCTGTTACCTGCCACCCTCCTGCAATCCCGTCCCCTCAGATGCTCTGGTCACCTCCTCTCACCCTCCTGTCCCCTCATGTTCTCTTGTCATCTCCTCTCACATGTCTCTGTCTCCTCACACCTGCCTTCCGTGGCTGAGCCGCGGGTCTGCCAGGGTCCCTTTGGTCACTGCAGGGACCCTGTGACAGGAGCAGCCCCAGGGCAGGCTGAGGAGGCTGGCAACAGCGCTGCTGGTCGCCATCTCCATGTGGGTGGTGCTAGTCCTGACCCTCCCGGTCTGGGGTCCAGCGAGGCCTGTGTCTCGTGGGCAGGCAGCTGCCCTCCCTGCCCCAGCCCTGCGGCCTGCAGGGCGTCTGGCTCACAGGCTGAGTGCGCGTCCCTGGGGCAGCAGGGCGAGTGCCCGCATGGGCCGGCTGGGCCTCACACGAGTCAGAGGAGCCTCCTGACCTCAATGCTGGTAGCGTGAACCCCTGTACAGACCACACATACACACATGCACACGCACACACACACATGCACACATATGCATGCTTATAGATGCACACTCACAAACATGCACACATGTGCATACATGCACTCACATGTACACACATGCACACTCATACACATGTACACCTGCATACATGTGCAAAAATGCACTCACATCCACTAATACATGCACTTACATGTACACACATGCACACACATGCACACTCATACACATGTACACATGCATACATGTGCAAAAATGCACTCACATCCACTAATACATGCACACACATATGCATGCTCATAGATGCACTTGTACAATGCACACACATGAAGTCACATATATACACATGCATACATGTGCACACATGCACTTACATATACACATGCACACACATGCACTCACACATGCAGACATGCACACATATGCATGCTCACAGATGTACACTCATATACATACACATACATGCATACATGTGCACATATTCACTCACATATAAACACATGCACACACGCACACATATGCACGCTCACAGATGCACACATGGGCACATACATGCACACATGCCACACATATGCATGCACTCATACGTGCAAAAATACATGCCCACTCCCACATGGCACACATGCACATGCTCTACACATAAGCACACTCATACATGCTGCATGTATGAACTGATGCATTCATACACATGCCCGCGCACACATGCAGACATGCACATGCACTCCATACACGTGTGGCACACGGCTGTCCATCTGACAGGGTGACGCTGCGGGGGATGTGGCCGGAGTCTGCCTCTCTGACAGCGCGTGTCCCCGACAATGCCTGCTGTGTAGTCCCTGCAGGGGGCGGCGGGAGGCTGCCCACAGCCCCCCACACTGAGCAGAGGCCCTGGGCAGACCCACGCAGGGGGAGCACAGACCAGCATCCCGCAACCTCTAGTTCACTGAACCCCCAAGAATCAGGAACAAGGCCAGGCCCCTCGGGCTGTGCCCAGAAGATAGGGAGGGGCTTTCTGGAACATTCCCACCAGGCAATGCTGGTCCTGGTGCCTTCGGACCCAGTGGAACCCGGAACACCCAGCACCAGGGATGCAGGCCGGCTCCTGCCCACGTCCCCGAGAGGCCGCGCGGAGCCTGTGGGGTTTCGGCGGCCCTGTGGGTGCTCCCGGCCGCTGTGCTCGGTGAGCGTGACCTGCAGGGCCCCACGGGGTGGCCGACCCCCTGTTTCCCCGAGGATTCGGGGGGGCTGCTGTCCACAACGTGGCCCCGGGAGCCTCAGGGCCCGGCCGGGGCCTGGTACCCACCGTCTACCTGGGCATCAGATGGCCCGGATGTCCCCACTGGCTGTCCCCTCCCGGGGCCCCGAACCCGGCACAGAGCAGCTGGCACAGGGACAGGCACCGCAGGGTCAGCACAGGGTGCCCGGGCCTCCATGCCCGGCCCCGCAGGGTGGACGGGCCCTAAGGACGGGCGTGGTGTGCTGGCAGCTGGGCCCGGGACGAACGGCCCCGCACGCGTGTGCCCTCATGGACGGGACTCCTGCCCGCCTGCCCCCGGCCAGGCTCAGGCCCATGGGTCAGCCCCGAGCTGCAAGTGGCTTGTTGTCTGGCCCTGGGAGTGGCCTGGCCCTCGCCGCCTGCTTCCTCCTCGGGGAGAAACGTCCACCCCAAGACCGTGTGGCGTGGACGCGCTCACTCTCCCCGGCCCAGCTCAGAGAGGCTGAGCGGCTTCCGAGGGGTCACACAGCAGAAGCTGAGCAATAACGGCCCCGCCGGGCGGGCAGCATGGGGGATGGGACCGACGGGCAGGCCGTGCTGGCCACGGGGGTCTTGAGGCCGAGGGAAGCCCCTTCCTAGTCCTGCCTCGGGGACAGGATCAAGTCCAGGCTGGGGGCGGGAGGCGGCAGGGAGGGGAGGGGCCAGGCTCCCCCAGCGTGAGGACTCCGGAGCTGCTGGGGGGGCCTCGGGCAGCAGTGGGGTGAGCCCCAGCCTCCCCCCCCCGGGGGCCACGGGCCCCACTTCCGCTGGTGCCTGGGAACCCGAGCCCCGCGGCTGGTTCCCCACCAGGAGCCCGGCTGACCCCGGCTGACCCCACCCCGGCATCCGGCCCCGATAATCAGAACCAGCCGGCGGGGGGCGGGGGGTGGGCTCCACGGAGCTGCCGGCGACGGAGGGGTGACGTGGACCCTCGCAGGCGCCTCGGGGCCCACCCCTTCCAGGAGGCCTCTCGGGCACACAGCGTGGGGGGGGGCTCGGCACTTTGAGTCCCCGAGGGGACGCGTCACCCCATGGCACTGCGCAGTCGCCACGGCCACCCTTGGGGGCGCAGGGAGGAGGCATGGGGGGCCGGGGCTCTTTAGCAGCCGTTCTGCACAGCCAGGGGCCAGAGCCGGCCACAGTGCTCGCGAGTCTCACGGGCCAGACTCGAGAGCCGGGGCCCCGGGGAGGCGGTCCCGCTGGGCGGGGCGGGCCGGAGTGCGGCACTCACCGTCGGAGCGGTGGATGCAGGTGTGCTGGTTGTCGCTGAGGAAGAAGCCGCCACGACACTGGCACTCGTAGCTGCCCATGGCGTTCACGCAGATCTGCTGGCAGCCGCCGTTGTTGTCCTGGCACTCGTCCACGTCTGCGGGGGGAGGGGGGCTGTGAGCACACCCCAGGGGACCCCAGCACTGCTCTGGAACGCCCGGCAGTGCTCCCTGGAATGTTCCAGCAACACTCTCTGGAATGTTCTAGCATCGCTCTCTGGAACGCCTGGCAGTGCTCCCTGGAATGTTCTAGCATCGCTCTCTGGAATGCCTGGCAGTGCTCCCTGGAATGTTCCAGCAACACTCTCTGGAATGTTCTAGCATCGCTCTCTGGCCCCGGCAGTGCTCTCCAGAGAATCCCAGCGTTCATCTCTGGAGCACCGGAGCACTCTGCAGAGAGCCTCCAGCAGCAGCCTGGCGCCCTCTGCGGACACACCCCACAGGCCCCTCTGCGAGAGCCGCCACCAAGCCACCTCCCAGAGGCAGCCGAGCTCCCGACCTGCTCCGCCGCCCCAGGCTCCTTGGACATCTCACGTGTGTTCGCGCCTCTGATCCTCACAGCAGCCGGGATACACAGGACGGCTGCGCTACTGTCTTAGACGGGGAAACTGAGGCACAGAGCGGCACAGTCGGCTGCCTCCTCCTGGAGGCACCCCACGCCCTCGGCCCTCCTCAGGCCCCCACTCAGTGTCCCGTCCCCCCTGCTCTGAGGCCACCCGCTGTCTGACCCGCCGGCTGGCCAGGGGGCTCGCAGGCCTGACCTCTGGCCGAGGGGCGGGTGCAGCAGGCGGCGGGGCACGACCCTGCGGGAGCCTGGGCTCAGGGCCACAGCCCCGAGAGGCCGCTGGCATGGAGTGTGACTGGGCTGGAAGCGCTTCCTGGACCGTGGCCCCGAGTGGAGCGGGGTGTCCGCAGCTCCGGGCCAAACCCGGGACAATGTGCTGGCCGGGGCCCTGGGCAACACAGACCGGCCCGCACACCTCTCAGCTGTGAGTTCTCCTCTGCACTCGTCTTCATGCACGCACACACATACATGTGCACACATACACATGTGCAAACATGCATGTGCATACACCCCACATGTGCACATAGATGTGTGCATATATGCACACATCACACGTGCACACATGTACGTACATGCGCATATCATGTGCCTATAGCCATACATGTGCACAAATGTGCGCACGCACACCACCCATGCACACACCCCTGCATATGTGGGCACATGTGTGTACACACATGCACATGTGCATACATGCAGTCTAGTGTATACACCCACATGGACATAGACACATTCATACATGCACACATGTGCACACATGTACACCCTCATCCATGCACATATATGCATATGTGCACATAAGTGTGCACACACATACACACATGCACAGTACATAAGTGTGCACACACGTGCATACACATGTGCTCCCCTCAAGCACCTGTCCCCCAACACCAATACATGTCTGTGGCTTGTTCCCCAGAAGTCACCTGGGGTCCCTCAGGGGTTAGTTCACTCTGCCCCAGTCCTCTCCTGACCACGAGGGTCCACGGCCCATGCCCAGGTGGGAGGCTGCCTGGAGGTGGTGTGGTGGGAGCTGTGGGGCCGGAGGCTGTGGCAGAAGAAGAGTCCAGGATGGAGTCAGACCCCAGGGGGGCACTTGCCTGGCATACGGCTGACCCAGCTCCATCCCTGGCACCCCAGGAGTGATCCCTAATCACAGAGCGAGGAGTGAGCCCCAAGCACAGAGCAGGGAGTCAGCCCTGAACACAGAGCCGGGAGTGAGCCCCAAGCACAGAGCCAGGAGTAAGCCCTGAGCACAGAGCCGGGAGTGAGCCCCGAGCACAGAGCCAGGAGCAAGCCCTGAGCACTGCCAAGTGTGGCCCCAGCACCCCCAAGCCCCCTTTATAAAGAAACCCTGGGAATGTGGTGCCCCCACTTCTAGGCTGAGTGCGGCTCCCCGGGACCCTGACCGGGTGTGGGACCCGGGGCCCTCTCCCCTCCATCCCGCGGGCAAGGGGGCTGACCTTGGACCACCCCAAGTCTGACCGAGCCAGCGTGTCTGTTGCAGTCCCTGGGGGGGTGCTGTTGCTGGCAGTCAGGAACCTTCATTTTTATTTATGACCCCGCAGAATGTTCCGGAAGGCAGTGCGCTCCTGCCACACGGACTTCATCACAAAGCAGAGGCGGCGCCCCGGGCCAGGCATCCTGGGAAACCCCCTAACTGGCGACAGAGCTGGTTGGGAGGCCCCGGGGGGCGCCTGGGGGCTGGGACTCCCCCCTCCACACCCCCACCCCACAGAAAGCATCTTTGTGCCGCGGGCCGGCCTAACTCTGAGGTGGGGCTCGGGGGCGGGGCCTCTCGGGAACAGGCCCCTCCTGTGTGTGTCCACCGTCCCGGGGCTGCTCCCGCCCGCGGCCGGCGCCTGCTGGGCACTGAGTCCCGGGCAGGGCGTGGGCGGGGCGGGAGCTGAGGACAGGCTGACCGGTGGGCCACCCCAGGCTCCCGGCCCCACGGCCGAACCCGACCGTCCAGGCTGCCCACCCTCCCTGAAAGCTCTGGCTGGAGGGTGCTGGAGGCTGGGACCCGGCTCATGCCCACTCTGGGCAGAGGGCAGAGGGCGGCGCCCGGCGAGCTCCCTGCCAGGGTCTGCCTGGAGGAGGGGGCCTCCAGGGTGGGCCGTGAGTGCCGAGATGCTTCTCTCGGGGCCGCCTGGTCCCGCTGGCCGGGCGCGGGGTTAGCAGTTATTTATAACCCGGCGCTGGTGGCTCTGAGCTTGTCCGGAACGTTCCCCCGTTTGGAACGGACGCTGCGTTCTGCGGCCCGCCCAGGGCCCACTGCGCGGCCGGCCCGAGGCTCCTCCCGGAGGCAGGAGCCTCTGCCCGCCCCGAGGCATGGGCCAAACTGCATCTGATGAGTTAAGTGTAAATAAATGAGAACCAGATGGACTCAGCCCGGGAAAGACCCAGGCCGATTTGGGCTGCGGCTGCCAAGCGGGACCACCCCCCCCCGTGGCCAGAGGGCGGGCAGGGGGCACACGGTGGGCTCCAGGCCTGGGCAGTCTGCTGAGCCGGCTCGTGGGCCCCCCGAGGCTGGGGGCAGAGGCTCGGGCTGGCAAGCCCACCCCTCAGGGCGCCCGGAGACCAGAGCCCCCAGGCCCGCCGCTGGCCAGCTCCCCTCCCGGGGCGGGGGCGGGCTCCTGTCCACCCGCCCAGCGCCCCCTCTATGGCCCGCCCTCCGCAGGCGGCTGGCTCGTGACCTCGCGGGGGGCCGCTCAGACCCTCCTTTCCTCCTGTGAAGCAGGCCCGGGAGGGGCTCAGCAGGCGAGGCCCCGGGTCCCCCCAAACCTACAGGACAAGGACCACGGGGGGCTCCCCTGGCACCGTGCTGGGCCCTGCTTGTGTGTGTGTGCGTGTCCGTGTGTTGGTGTGTCTGCATGTGTGCTGTTGTGTGACTGTGTTGGTATGTGTATGCATGTCTGTGTGTGTTTGCATGTGTATGTTGGCGTGTATGTCTGTGTTGGTGTGTGTCTGTGTGTGATGTGTATGTGTGTGGTATATGTCTATGTGTCTGTGGTGTGTATGTATGTATGTACGTGTCTGTGTGTGGTATATGTATGTGTGTATGTGATGTGTGTTGGCATATGTGTCTATGTATGATATGTCTGTGTCTGTGATGTATGTCTGTGTGTGATGTATGTTTCTGTGTGTGGCATGTGTATGTGTGTGTGAAGTGTGTGTCTCTGTGTGGTGTGTGTATGTGGCGTGTGTGTGGTGTGTGCAGTGTGTCTGTCTTTGATTGTGGTGTGTGTTGGCATATGTCTATGTGTGTATGGTGTCTGTGTGTTGTGTCTGTGTGTGCTGCTTGTGTGCATGGTGTGTATGGTGTGTGTGTGCATGTTTGGTGTGTGTGTGTGCATGGTGTGTGTGGTGTGTGTGTGTGCATGTGTGTGTGTGGTGTCTATGTGTGTGTTGTGTGTATCTGTATGTGCTGTGTGTGCATGGTGTTCGGTGTGTGTGTGTGTGCATGTGTGTGTGTGCGTGGCTGTGGAAGGAGCCGCCCTGGGCAGGCGCAGGTGCGGGGACGGGGGCACACATGTCCCCGTCGGCCCTCCTCCGGCCAAGCTCCCCGAGCCCCCGCTGGCCGTGGCGCTGGGCCCCACCGGTCCCCGCTCAGACCCCTGCCCGGGGTGGGGGGGGACCGGCCCCGTCTGGCCGGGGCGGAGGAGCTTCCCTGGCCTCGCGCCCGTGACGTGACCCACGCGCCCCTCGGGGCGGGCAGGGAGGGAGGCTGCAGCCACGGCTGTGACCATATAAAGTCAGGCTGCGTCCAGCCGTGCTGGGCACGAACCTTCGGACGCAGAGCTGCTGACCCAGAGGTGGGGCGTCACCGCGTGACTGTGTCTCCCGCCCATGCTGGGCGCTGGGGCCCCGGGGTCTGGGTGCAGGCGGGAGCAGGGCTGAGCCCCCGGCCGGCGCGGGACCGTGTCCAGGCGGGGCGCGGAGGACACTGGTGTCCTGTCCCCCCCGGCGAGCCCTGGCAGGCCTGTCCACGCACACACCCCTGAGGGCGGCCGCCTGTGGTGGTCAGTGGCGGGGCCACGGGGGGGTGGGCTCTGCACCCCCCGGTGACGGGCCGACCACACGCCCCCCGCCCGCAGACAGGGAGCCTCGGGCACGGGGTCCCTGCCAGCCTATTTCCAGCCGTGTGCGGTCGGGGGGGGGGCGGTGGCGGGCAGCGGTGCCCAGCAGGCCCATGGCGGCCGGCCACGGCAAACACAGGCGAGCCCGCGGGCCCGGGGTGACCCCTGACGGCAGCGGGTGGAGGGGGGCTCGGTGGGCCGGGGACCCCTCGCTCTCGGCTGTGCATCTGCCCCCCTCAGCTCCGTGCCCGCCCGCTCCAGTCCTGGGCACCGGGTCCAGCGTTGGCGTGTGCCGCCGCCCGTGGGGGAGCGTCTGCCCGGCCCTGTGCCCGCGGCCGCCGCTGTTTATGGCCTTCCCCGCCCACCCCCTCCTGGCCCACTGGGGGCTGCCCGGGGCGGGGGACACAGCAACTTCTGTCCAGCCCAGCCCACAAGGATGCTCGGGAGGAGGGGCAGGGGAGGCCGGGCCAGAGGCTGGCGGCCGGGCTCCCTGGCCGGCCACTCCGAGTCGCTTTCCTTGGCTCCGAGCCCCCGCTGGGGACAGGCAGGGCCTGCAGCCAAGGGTGCCGCTGGGGGTCTTTCTGGGGGGCTGACACCCGAGCTGAGTGGGGAGGGGCCAAGGGAGCGTCAGGGAAGGGGCTCCAGGCTGGAGAGGCCGGAGGCCCCCCCATCGCCCAGGGCAGTTGACCCATCCTGGAGCCCACCAGCTCCTCTGCGCCCCGGCCCAGAAGGGGAAACTGAGGCACAGGAAGCTGGGGGCAGCTCAATGTCCCTTTGTGCCTCTGTGGGCACAGAGAGGCTCCCGCCCCTTGACCTGGCCCGGCCCCTGGTCCTGAGGTGACCGTGAGCCACTGCACCCCCCCGCCCCCCTCAGCCACGGGCCTCTCCGGCGGCATCCGAGGACACGCTCGCGGCCCCGCCCAGCAGGAACGTGCCACCAACCCAGGGCCGTGCGGAGCTGGAGCACGGGCCCGCCGGGACCCCACCCTCCTTGCCCACCTCTGGCCAGCGGGGGCGGGGGACGTGAGGCCACGGGCAGGAGGGGACCCTCGGGTCCGTGTCCAGAGCCCTGGCGCCTGGGGAGCCGCGGCCGCCGCCCCGGGCTCCGCGTCGGGCACTAGTGGGTCACACTCCCCGCAGCAAGACACACGCCCGAGCTGCCGAGTTTCAAGACAAATAAACAGGCGGCGCGGTCCCGGGGCCACACACGGCGTCCGGCCGTCCCGGGGGACACCTGGGTGTGGGGAGGCCACGGCCACGGCCACCCACGCCGGACAGTCCCAGCCCTGTCCTCCCTCTGACTGGCAGCTCCCAGGACCCCGCCTGCCGGGGCGGGCGGAGGGGCCGGGCCAGGACCCCGCAGGGGCAGGTTCGAGCCCAGGGTTGCCAGGGGGTGCGGGCCGGGCGGGAGGGACCCCGAGGCCAGGGAGTGTGGCCACATCCTGCCCACAGGGCACCGTGGGCAGCCCCTGCTGGCCAGTGAGGACAGGCCCCCCCCTCCAAACCCCCCACGAGTCAGGAGTGGCTTCAAAATCAGGCAGGTGGCCCGTTCTTTGACATTCGACCCCTCACCCCCGGCCCCCGGCCCACGGCGAGGCCGCACTCGAAATGCTCCAGGAATGCCTGAGGGGTCCCCGTGCCCCCGCTGTCCCACGTGGGTGTCTCACCCCTTGGCCTCACCCCTCTGACCCCTCACCTCTTCATCCCCTCCGACCCCTCACCTCTTCATCCAACCCACCGCTAGTGCCTCATGCCCAGAACCCGCGACTGTAAGAGCCGGGGCCAGGACCCTCTTCAGCCCCAGACCAACCGGGAGAGCCGGGTCCTGGGGCAACGTCCTTCAACCTCCCAGAGAGTATTTGGGGTGAGGGGCGGGTTTGGGGCAACCCCCCCCCCCGGCCCTGGGAGCTCAAGGGTCACTCCTGGATACGTGCAGGGCGGGAACTCGAAGCACCTAAGGCCAAGTGCCCGCCCGCCCGCCCGACCCCCTTGGCCCACCCGGCAAAGTGAGAATAGAATCCCACTCCCCTCTGCACCCCTACAGCCCGTGGGGCCCTCTCTGCCCCTCCCGCCCTCACTCCTGCCCCTGATCCCCATGTTCCCAACCGGGACCCAACTCCCCTGAGCCTGTCCCCCTCGGCCTTGGGGAGACTGTCCCAAGAGGGCCAAGCAGGGGCCACCCCAGGGACGAGAGTCCTGGAGCCCTCTGGGCACGGGAGGGACAGGGCAGAGACACCGCTGGCCACCACTGCCCAGCCTCCAGACAGGTGACCCCCGGCCCCAGGTGGCGTCCCCACCCGGCCGCAGAGGACGCAGTGGCTCTGGGCAGCCCGGGGCGGGTGCCATGGTCCCCTGTCACTCGCCGAGCTCCGGGCTGGGACCCAGGGGCACAGCTGCGGCCACGTGTTTGCTCCCAGCCCGCTGGGAGGCCAGCGGGGCTCAGAGCAGCTTGTCAGGGGAAGGCGGGAGGCTTGAGGGTCCCCGCTCATCCCCCCTGTGACCTGGGCTCACGAAGGGCCTGTCATCCCACACAGCTGGAGCCCGGGAGAGACGGCCATCGGGCCTTGGCCAGGAGTGGTGCGTGAGGTCTGAGGAGGTGAGGGTCTGACCCCTGAGCGGTTCCCAATGTGGCCACCCGTCTGCCTGGCCATCGTCCACCCACCCACCTACAGATCCAGCCATCCACCCACCACCCACCCACCCATCCACCACCTACCTATCCATCCTCCACCCTTCCACCATCCGCCCCCGCGCCTCCCCCGCACTCACTCATCCCCTCATCTCTCCATCCATCCACCCACCAGCCCCTTCACCTCCCCCCCATCCTTTTTTTTTTTAAAAAAAAATTTTAATCGAATTCTGGTGAGATGGGCTGGAGCGATAGCACAGCGGGTAGGGCATTCGCCTTTCACACGGCTGACCCGTGTTCGATTCCTCCGCCCCTCTCGGAGAGCCCGGCAAGCTACCGAGAGCATCACGCCCGCACGGCAGAGCCTGGCAAGCTCCCCGTGGCGTATTCGATATGCCAAAAACAGTCACAACAAGTCTCACAATGGAGACGTTACTGGTGCCCGCTCAAGCAAATCGATGAGCAACGGGATGACAGTGACACAGTGACTCTGGTGAGATACAGTTACAAAGCTTTCATGTTTGAGTTTGGGTCACACAGTGATCCAACACCCATCCCTCCACCAGTGCACATTTTCCATCACCAAAATCCCCAGTTTCCCCCCACCCCGTCTCACCCCTCCCCCTGCCTGTGTGGTAGGCAATTTCCCCCATACTCTCTCTCTACTTTTTTTTTTTGCTTTTTTTTGGGGGGTCACACCTGGCAATGCTCAGGGGTTACTCCTGGCTCTGCACTCAGGAATTACTCCTGGCGGTGTTTGGGGGACCATATGGGATGCTGGGATTTGAACCCGGGTCGGCCGTGTGCAAGGCAAACGCCCTCCCCACTGTGCTATCACTCCAGCCCTCTCTATTTTGACATGTGAGTCCATCCCAGACCCCTCGGGGTCCAGGCCCCAGCATGCCTGGGGGCCATCTGGGCCAGGGGGAAACGGGGGGGGGGTGGGAGGGGGAACAGCGCCACGGTTTCCTGCTGACCCAGGCCGCACGTGACTTCTCCTGGTGGGGGAAGGAACATTCTGGAAGCACATCCCAGATTCCACCCGTGAACACCACGAGCCATGTTTTTCAGTAAGTCAAGGTGAAGGTGAAATCTCGGCGGGGCTAGGGGGTGGGCGAGGGTCTGGGGTGGGGGGAGCCTCCAGCTGTCCCAGCCAATGGCTGCAGAGAAGACGGGGCCGGGCCTGGGGGAGACGGGGGAGAAGGCGGCCCACTGCTGGTTTTGATTTAAGATGAATAAAAGGATCTTTTTCTATGAGCCGAAATATTGCTCGTAAGTCCAACGGCATGGAGCGTGGAATAATATTTTTCGAGCAGAACTGCTGCTATTCCGAGCAATTATGCCGCTCCCAGGAGCCGTGTGGGGCCGCGCGAGGCTCGCATCCCGGTTCCTGTTCCCGCCCGTGTCACCGTTGGGCACGCTCGAGAGTCTCTCAGTGAAGGATGTCGGCCGGAGAGAAGGTCTGCGCCCCGGGGGGCTGGGGTCAGCCCCAGCCTGGCCAGGACTGGAGACATTCCCACCCCCCACCCCCCGACAGCCCCCCTGGCCCCAGAGGGCAGGTGAGGCTGGAACGTGGATGAAAATCGAGTCAAAGCCCAAAGTGCTCTCTCCTCCTGAATGGGGGTTGTCTCCCGGCTGTGAGGGAGGGACAGGCCTAGGAGGGACCCAGAGGACAAATGTCCCCAGGCACTGCTGCTGCGAGGGTCCCCGGAGAGTGAGGACGGGGTGGAGCTGAGGTTTGGGGAGGCTGCAGTCGTTCCTCCCCGGCGCGGGTTCAAGCCCCCCGAGCCCCCTGTGGGCAGGCTGTGAGCCGCAGTAAGGGGGGCTGGAGTGACTGGGGTACATCTCGCTGGCACCGCCTGAGGGTCCCCCACCTTCTAGGACGCAGTCTAGGAGCTGAGACGGGGATGTCTCACTCCCCCTGGCCCCGAGGGGGGGGCAGCTGGCACTGCCAGGCTCTGAGTCGAGATCCCGGCCTGGCCCGAGTTGGGGGAAGGACCATGTCCTGGTCGAACGGTGGGATTTCGTCTCACGGAAACGCATCAGCTCTCCAGCCCTCAGCCAGGAGGGCCACTGGCCTCCGGGGGACCTTGCCCTCCCCGCCCCACCAATGTCCCACAGGAGTGCCACAGCCAAGGGGGACAAGCTGCACATACATGTGTGTGTGTGTGCACGCACGTGTGTATCACTGTCACTGTTTTGCTGTCATCCCGTTGCTCATCGATTTGCTCGAGTGGGCACCAGTAACGTCTCCAATGGGAGACTTGTTACTATTTTTGGCATATCGAATACGCCACGGGGAGCTTGCCAGGCTCTGCCGTGCGGGCGGGATACTCTTGGTAGCTTGCTGGGCTCTCTGAGAGGGGCGGAGGAATCGGTCCCAGGTCAGCCGCGTGCAAGGCAAACGCCCTACCCACTGTACTATCACTCCAGCCCGTGTGTGCATATATATGTATGTATATGTGTATTTATACATGTACACATACGTACTTTTTTTTTGGGGGGGAAGGGCACACCGGGTCGTGCTCGGGGCTGACTCCTGGCTCTGCACTCAGGGATCCCTCCGGAAGGGTGCAGGGACCCGTGTGGGGTGCCGGGGACTGAGTCCAGGCTGGCTGCATGCAAGGCGAGGTCTAGCCCTCGTCCCATCTCTCCCGCCTGGAAAGAGCGACTTCTTTTAGAAAAGGAAGAAAGGCCGCCCAGAAGGGCCAGCTGGGCTGCCCACAGGCTCCGGGCACCGGGCGGACAGTAGCTCCTGCTGGACAGACACCGGCCGGCCCAGAGCCTGCCACACCATGTACGTGGACACCCATGCAGTCATCCACACGGCTGCCCACACGGCCTCCACACAGCTGTCCAGACGGACTTCTATCTTTTTAGTTATTTATTAATTTTGTTTTTTTTTTAGGCCAGACGCAGCAGTGCTCAGGGAGTACTCTCCGCTCAGTGCTCAGGACCGTCTGGGGTGCCAAGGATGTAACTGTTGTTGGCCGTGTGCCAGGCGAGTGCCCTCCCTCTGGCCTCTGACTCCCGCCTTTCCCAGCGACAATTGAGCGACTGTCTGCAGGGCTGACGCTGAGTCACGGTCGCCAACCCCCAAGCTCAGGCACGGGGCCTGGAGCTGACCTCTCGGGTGCGCGGGGTGAGTGCGGGGCAGCATGGGCACCCAGGGCCGGGCTGGAGAGGGGGCAGCGGCCAGAGAGCCTTTTCTCCGTAGCCACATGCGCGGCAGGAAGCTGCCATCTGGCTGGGAGTGAGACAGAGCCGTGGGGGGAACCCTCACCCCAGTCTGAGCCGCTCCAGACACCGCTGTGGGCACGTGGGAGCCAGTCCCAGGGAGGGCTCCTGGGGTCCTGAGGCTTCCCCCAGCCCACCTCCCTGTCCCCCGGACGAGGGTGGCCAGTGCTCCATGCCTAGTACACACACCCTCTGCATCTGCTAACCAGCACCCAGCCCTGAGGGCTTCCTGGCCATCCTGCCTGCTGCGGACATGGCCTCAAGACAGGGCAGCTCAGGGGCTGGAGCGATAGCACAGCGGGGAGGGCGTCTGCCTTGCATGAGGCAGACCCGGGTTCGATTCCCAGCATGGTCCTCCGAGCACCGCCAGGAGTCATTCCTGATTGCAGAGCCAGGAGTAACCCCTGAGCATCGCTGGGTGTGACCCCAAAAAAGAAAAAAAAAAAAAAGAGCAGCTCGGGCTCCAGGGATTCTCTCCATCGCTGTCAGCCCGGGTGCTGGAGCTTGGGGAGGGTGTAGTGAGGCCTGACAGCATCCTAATCCCTCCCTCCAAATGTGCTTCACACTCCCGGCCACGCCCACCGGAGCCCCGCCCACCGAGGCCACGCCCCCAACTCAAGCTTATGCTATTTTTCACCCACCCCAGCAACCTTCGGAAATGCAGCCACCTCCTCCTAGGAGGCCACTCTCCCGACTTAGCCACAAACCCCCTCCCCTCCTTCCTCACCCTACGCCGGGGTCGCTCCCACAGGCCCCCCTGGGCCTCAACAGCCTGCAGTCCAGACCTCCGTTTCGGCACTGATTTCGGGGTAATTACATGTTTGCAGATCTGTTTCCCATAACGAGCTCGTCTGAGCTGCAATAGGCATTAAACAAAACCAGACAGGGAGACATCAGCCTCCTGCACCCCGAGAAGGACATGTTCCAGAGCACCCAGGCGGGCGCCGCCGAGGGGGTGCGAAGGCCGGGGAGGAGGAGGCACCCCGCGGAGATTCTTATAGAAACCCAAACACCAGAGTGAGCCTTGAACCCCCACTCCCCGGTACTCCCCCCTGGGGAAGAAGCTCCAGGGCAGACAACAGAGAAAAGATTTTACAGTCTTTTGCTGGTGAGACAGACAGACAGACAAAACGAACCACCCCAGGGCTCAGGCACAGAGGGCCAGCTGTCCCCTGAGCTGTGCAGGCTAGCCACACCGTGCCCCCTGCAGCCACGGTCGGGGGGGGGCACGGTGGTCCTTGCCCACTTTTTGGCCAAGCGGTTGTCCACTGGGGCTCACTCAGTCCTGGGGAGCAGGCCGGAGAAGCTGGGGGAGGCCCCTTTCAGAGCCGGGGTCACCTGCCACGGATGGCGCATGGCTCTGGGCAGAAGCTGAGCTGCCCCCTCCCCGGAAAGCCCAGCCCCCAGCACCGCTAGGGCCTCTTTGTTTTTTTGTGTTTTTTTTTTTTTTTTTTGCTTTTTGGGTCACACCTGGAGATGCACAGGGGTCACTCCTGGCTCTGCACTCAGGAATTACCCCTGGCGGTGCTCAGGGGACCACATGGGATGCTGGGAATTGAACCCGGATCAGCCGCGTGTAAGGCAAACGCCCTCCCCATTGTGCTATCGGTCCAGCCCCTCTAGGGTCTCTTTGGGAAACGGCGTGTCCGAGGGGACTTTCGTCCAGTGTGACTCTTTCCTCCGAGAGAGGGGCACCAGCCCAAGTGCCAGCCCCCTTGGTTCAATCTCCACATCCCACCTCGCCGCCCCCCACTGCCTGGCGTCCTTGCCCACTTTTGGGCCAAGCCCAGAACTGTTAGATCCAAGCGCCAGTAGTGCTGGGACTGCTCTGGGGCCGTCCAGCACTACTGGGGAGGCTTCTACTTTAAAAATAAGAGGTGGAGAGCCCCTAATCCATGAGGCACGGAAGCCAAACCCTTGCAAACAGGGCAGATGGAGCCAAGGGTGGGGCGTGGGGCGGGGCTTATAGGTGAGCCCGCTCCATGGGCGGAGCATGTGGTTGAGACCTTCCAATAGGCAGGGCCTGTGGAAAAACCCGCCCCGTGGGCGGGGCCTATGGAGCAGCCCCTCCTTTCGTGGGCGGGGCCTATGGTTGAGCTCTTCCCCATAGGAGAGGACTGTGGATGAGCCTGCCCCATGGGCGGGGCCTAAGATGAGACTGCCCTGTGGGCAGGGCCTAAGATGAGACTGCCCAGTGGGCGGGGCCGGGTGGGGCCTATGGCCTATGGTTTGAGCCCTCCCCCTCATGGGCGGAGCCTGGGGCAGGGGCTGCAGTGGGCTTCGCTCAGGACTCACCCAGGCAGTTGTGTCCATCGTGGGCCAGCATGAAGCCGTCAAAGCAGGTGCACCTGTAGTTGCCGGGGATGTTGATGCACTCGTGCACGCAGCCCCCATTGTAGTAGTCGTTCTCACACTCATCAATATCTGCAAAGGAAGGGGCGTGAGAGCAGCGGCATTAGGCTGGGGAGCCAGAGGGGGTGGCGGTCAGGGGTCTCCGGCTCTCTCACTCCGCAATCGCCGCGTTCGTGGGCCCTGGCACCAGGGGTAAAGCAGATGCCCAGAGTGCGTGAGGCCCTGAGTCCAACCCCAGCACCCCGGGGCCCCAGCACTGAGCGCCACAGTCAGACGGCAAGGCGGGGCCCAGCAGGAGCCCCGTCTGAGAACCCCGCCGGGCAGGGCCCTGACATGGGCTGCCTGCAGTTGACTCCAGAGCCCTCCAGCGACATGGGGGCTGCAGAGCAAATGAACTCTGCACGCCACGCAAATGTCAAGGGTCTGGAATGAAGGGAGAGTCCGTCCACTCCCCCAAACAGTCTGCTTCCTCCTCAGCGCCCGGGTCCAGAGTTCTGCTGCATCCGCCTTGGTACAACAAAGGCTTCTGTCTCTGAAACAATGGGCGCCAGCCTTTGCAAAGGTCAGTCTTCTCGCTGTTTTAAGTCTTTTTTCAACATTTCCCGTCAGGGGTCAGAGGTCACCGCTGGAGTTCCAGAGAGATGTGTAACCCTCGGAGGCGGACCGGAACCCACCGGGTTAACATTCAACACGCCGCGGCTCCAGCCGCCGGGGCTGCCCCCCCACCGCCACCCCACGACCCGCCGCCAGCACCCCCTCGCCCCGCAGACTCTCTCGGTGTTGGGGTCACTCCAGATCTGCAGAGAAACTGATACCCCGAGGCAGTGGCCCAAGTGGGTGGGAAGGAGCATGAAGCCCGTGGGGGAGGCCCTGGCCGGGCCCGGGCGTGGGGACACGCAGGGAGGCGTCCCATCTGCCCTGCGGCCACACTCTGGGCTTCAGCCCCCACGACCTCTATGCACCCTGAAGCCCCCGGACTCGGCGCAGGAGGGAGTGGGGCACGCTGGGGAATAAGCAGCCTGGAGCCATGGCGCAACTCTGGGGCCGCGGGGCCGTGGCAGGGAGTGACCATCACACTAGAGCTGGCACAGGACAGCTGTGGGGCGCCCTGGGCACTCTGGGTGGGTGGGGGACACACACCGTGTGCATTGGCGTCACAACCAGCGTCACCAAGGTTGTGACCACATGCCCTAAGTGGTAATCATTTCAAAAATGAGCCAATTCTAGAAGAGCAAGCGGGCTGGAGCCAAAGGGCGGCGGGAAGGCAGGGCATTTACCTTGTCTGCGGCCGAGCCGGGTCTGATCCCCCGAGCATCGCCAGGAGTGGTCCCTGAGCACTACCAGGTGTGGCCCCCAAACGAAACAGACAAAAACAAAGAAAAAGAACGCTTGTCCCCGGGGCTGGAGCGATAGCACAGCGGGTAGGGCGTTTGCCTGGCATGCAGCCGACCCGGGTTCGATTCCGGCATCCCATAGGACCCCCCCCCCCAGCACCGCCAGGAGTAATTCCTGAGTGCAGAGCCAGGAGGAACCCCTGAGCAACGCCGGGTGTGACCAAAAAAGAAAAAAAAAAAAAAAAGAACACTTGTCCCTTCTAGGAGAGGCGGGCCAGGCCGTGTGGGCACCTGGGCCCAGAGGGGTCTGCGAGGCTGCTGTCAGCTGGTGGAGGCAGGGGGGATTCGGCAAGCGCGAGGCCAGCCTGGCCGTTCCCTCCAAGGGCTGAGGAGTGGCACAGCTCCAGCCCTGGCTCCAGAGCAAGTGTCCCGAGCAGCCGAGCGGTGATGCCCCCCTGGGGACGGAAGCTCCCCCCACCCCCGCAGGTCCCGAGCTCCTAGCGCACGGTACAGGGGCGGCGAGTCGGGCCTGCGATGACGCCCACCAACAGCTCGGCCCTGCAGCCCCCCCCACCCCGTGCCCACCCTGCAGGCCTCCCCCCGTCCCTGGGGGGGCACAGCCCCAAGCGCTGCCGGGCATTTGTGTCGTTTCTCCGTCCGTCCTGTGCCCCCAGGCGGGCAGACCAAGACCAAAGAGGGTGAGAGCGTGGGAGAGACGCTGAGTGCCAGGAGGGTCCCCGTTTGTACGGACGGAGCGAGGGGTTTCCTCCACCAGAGCCTGTCCCACGCACGCTCCCTGCAGGGACAACACAGCTGGCCTGAACTTGGGGCTCCCCGCCTGCCCCCAGCCACCATGAGGGGCTGCTCCCGCCCCTGTCACTGAGTCAGGCGCCAGGTCACTCCCCCGGCCACCAGCAGCCCGCAACGGCCCCCTCTCTCTTCTCTTTTATCTTTTTGGGTCCCACCCGGCGATGCTCAGGGGTTCCTCCCGGCTCTGCACTCAGGAGTTACTCCTGGCGGTGCTCGGGGGAGCCTATGGGATGCTGGGGATCGAACCCGGGTTGGGCGTGTGTGAGGCAAACGCCTTCCCGGCTGTGCTGTCGCTCCGGCCCCGAAACGGCCTCTGCTCTCTCTTTCTCAGACTTGGG